>NW_006295816.1:34121-39561 GCF_000327345.1 Myotis davidii
GAGGGTGGGGGAGGGGAGGGTAAAGGGGAAAGAGCAACCAAAGGACTTACATGCAGGCATAGAGGCCTAACCAATGGACACGGACAACGGGGGGGTGGGGGTGGTGGTGGAGGGTGATGTGGGGACAGGGACACATATGTAATATCTTAATCAATAAAAAATATATTAAAAAAAAAAGAAAAATAAAAGAGAATCCCTGTGCCGCGCTCTGCAGCCTACCTCACTCAGCCACCGGGACCACCGGTTCGGACCATAAGGTCAAGCTTACGATAGCCTTTGGCTGTAATTGTGCTGGGAGGGCTCTGCCCTCCAAGCTGGGACTTGCACGTGGCTTTGCCACCAGAGGACCGTGCCCTCTCAATAGTCCGAGGCTTGAACCTTCCAAACACTGTAGCCGCTCTCCACAAATCTCAGCAAAGAAATGGATGTTATAAAGGAAAGCCCAGTGGAAATTTTAGAAAGGAAAGATATACTAACCAAAGTAAACCCACCACAAGCGGGTGAGCTCAGCTGCACAGTGGGGCATGCAGAGAGCAGCACCAGTAAGCTGCACAGTTAATAAGTTTCTCAATTCGAACAAAGAGAAACAGCTTTCTTTTCATTTGTTGATTGATTTGAGAGAGGGAGAGATTTATTTGTTGCTCCGCTTATTTATGCTTTAATTCATTGATTTTTGTATGTCTCCTGACCAGGTTCAAACCCAACAACCTTGGCATATCAGGACAACGCTCTCATCAAAACTACCCGGCCAGGGCAATAGTTCTGTTTTTAAAGAAGAAACAGTCTCCAATCTATGGAAGGGTCTCCAAGATAAAGCAGCTCCGAGTTGGAGGCCAGCTTTGAGAGAAACGGGCAAAGGTGGGATAAGACAGGGCGGGGCCAGGAAGACCCAGGGCCCACGTCCAGGCTGAGGCCGAATGTGAAGCAGAAACCTTGGCTGCCTCGGCGTCCGGAGCAGCCCACGGTGTGGAACAGCATCTATAACGTGAGACACAGCGTATCTGTCGGAGGAAGAGAGGGTTTGCTTATGGCACAAGCACTTGGCTTTATGAGGAATTCCCAAATAACGCCCCACGCAAAGCAGGGCCGAGGCAGTAACCATCCCTGGAGGCTGGTTCCTCCTCGCTGAGCAGGGGCCTGCCCAGCGTGGCCGAGTCAACACGAACCAGACTGGTGTCAGCTGCTGGGCATCAGGGTCTCCTTCTCGCAAGGCCACTTCCCGGCCAGGGGGCTTTCAGGATTTCCTAATTGTCCAAATGTTTCCATTTGGCCTCTAAAATGAAGGGTGCAATAGGTGTGGAGCTTCTGGAACCTTCCCACTGTGCCCATGCCAGGCCTGAGCCCACCTCCGGGTGTGCGGCTTCTCTGCTTGTAGTTTTCCCTTAATAAACACAATTGTACAGCCCGGCAGGCATGCCTCAGTGGTTGAGTGTCGACCTATAAACAGGAGGTCACAGTTCTATTCCTGGCCAGGCCACAGGCCTGGGTGGCAGGCTCAATCCCCAGTGTGGGGCGTGCAGGAGGCAGCTGATCAGTGACTCTCATCGATGTTTCTCTCTCTCTCCTCTCTCTCTCCCTTATTCTCTCTTAAATCATTAAAAACACATAATTGTGGGTTTATACCCTGAGTGGTGTTAGTGGTCATGACCCGCCCAGCCCCAAAGGCTGCCTTGGAGGACAGTGCCCAAGGCTTGTAAGGACTTGAGTCGGGAAGAGGGAAGGATGCAGAACGGAGGGAAGTAAAGCCCACAGAGTAGAGAGAATTGTTCTCTGCAAAGACTCGCGCGGGAAGTTAAATTCACTCCTTTGATTCATCGATGTCATTCCGCTGCCTCACCCGCGGTTAATGCAGCCAGCAGCCATCGCGGACGGGACCTGCAGCCAGAGATCTGCAGTGAGGACCTAAGCCACACCCCCGGGGCCTGGATGTAGCCGGTCACCCACCAGCGGTTTCTGCCTGAGGGAGCAGGCGGCTCTCTCTGCCCGAGGGATTAACCCAGGTGTGGCAGGTGTACCAGCAACTGCAGACTCCAGCTCGGCCGGCAGGAGAGGGCCTGGGGACATTGATCATCCTCAACAGCCCTGCCAGCGAGCTGAGGCTGCCCTGAGGTTGGCCAGGGCCCAGGTGTGTCACTGGTCACGTGGTCTAAACAAGCTTCCAAAGAACATGGCATCCATGAAAGAGGAAAATAAAAGAAGGAAAAGACAGTTGAAGGACTGAGGAAGAAATCGCTAAGAAATTGTTAAATAATAATATGAAGTGATATGAAAAAATAGCAAAGTTTCCAAACATGAGAACTGAAATGCACAAATATGTCAATATATTTATACACTGTATGTGAGGCCCCTCGAACCGTAAGAAATGCAAAAATTCTCTGTTAATAACTCATTCTCGAATTGCTCCACTTAAAAATCAAGTCGCCCCCTGTGGGCCTGGGCCCCATTGGGAACCACCGGTCTAAGTCCTTCGAACAAGCAGAGACGCCTCCAGGCGGGATTCGACTTTTACCGGCTTTTCCGGTTACGAAGGGCTGTCGGGTGCCTGCCCGGGTCCTGAAAGGACTGTGTCCCCTGCCGGGCGCCCCGGAGCCGGCCCGCGACTGCACCGTGGACGTGGGGTGTCAAGTAGAGGTCACGCTTCTCATGACGCGAGGGAGGCTCCCACGGGGGAGTCCCGGGAGGACAGTGGAGTGGGACCCTGTGCCCTGGGAGCCAGCCCCTGGTGGCTGTAAGCAGCACAGAAGGCTGGGTGGGGGGACCACCGCGCACCCCGGGGCACAGGCGTGGGGAGGCCGCCCGCAGCTGTGCAGCGCCCTCCCGCTCAGACAGGAAGCCCCAGCCTTTAAAACGACACGCGTGGGGAGGCCGTCCGCGTGGGGACGGGCACACACAGACCAGGGTTGCAGGACGCGGACCCGCTGCAAGGGCGACCCCTGGCGGTTAAGCACGCTCGGCGCACCCACTGGGCGCCACTTACTGGTCCGTAACCTGGTGCTGGTGGCAACGGGAGGCGGAGACCCTCATCCCTCCGGGCTCCGTGTCTTTTCTCAGCCCAAATCCAGGCCCTCGCGGGGCGGGCAGGCCCCTGCGGCGCCCAGAAAGCGGCCCGTGGGCGCCCCTCCCCTCCCGGGCCCAGCAGTCCCGTTTGGGATCCATCCTGAACTTTACATCCTCATGATCCCTGCTCACAGGAGAGGCCTCAGCCTGGAGGGGAGGCAGGTGGGACCAGAAAGATGGAGGGCGCGGTGGGCGACCCTGAGACCCCGGGGCCCCTGGGAGCCGACTCCGGAGCGGACACCAGTGCTGTCCCTGCAGCGGCCACACGGTCACCACCGGCTCCCTGCCGGCCACCATCTCACCGGATCCCCCGGATCCCCCATCTCACCGGAGGCCACCATCCCTCCCCGAGGCACCCACGCGGCAGCCAGCGCCTGGCTCTGGGCGTCTCTTCAGTGAACAGGCACTGACCTCCGTGGTCAGTTTCCATCTCAGGCAAAGACCCACCAGCCCCACGTTCCGTTGAAGGTCTGATGCCGCCCTGGCTGCCCCCGACTCTCCTGAGGCGAGAGGTCAGTTCAGCGGGTTCTGGGCAAGGCCCGCGAGGCGGGTAGGAGGTCCTGGGGAATCTGAGCTCCCCCAGGGCCCTGTCCCGGAGGTGGGAGGAGGCGGCGGGGTTGGGAGGTGCAGGGCTCGCCCTGGTCCAGGTGAACTAGCTGGGAGGGTGCGCATACTGGTCAGTGCCCTAGTCCTGGGAAAGCGTGAATGCCCACAGCACTCGGTAGCCTCACTCTTCATCAGTTCGGCCCCCTTCCCGGGACCTCCGTGGGGACCCACTGGGGCTTCTGGCGAGAGCAGAGCCCAAGACCCTTCGTTGGGTGACACCAGTTAGAGACGGCTGCCCTCCCTTCCTCCGTAGGTGGCAGTGCAGGGGGGCCCTGGGTCTCTCGCCCGCTGCCCCGCATCATCTGAGTGTCTGTGGGTGCCCCCAGACACCTCCCCCGCAGCCACCTCCCCAGCCTGAGGCTCCCGGTGGGGATTCAGCCTTGGGCTCAGGGGGGATGGGCTTCCTCAGAGCCGCCACTTGCTTCCGACCAGGGTAGGGCCCAGGGTAAGCCCGGCAGCTGACAAACCTGCCCTCTCCCCAGGCTTCACCTGGAGCAGTCGGGAAGGAGACAGGTCCCAGGGGACCACTTGTGGGAGCAAGGCTGGTAGACAGAGGGGTCACCAGAGAGGTCACCCAGAGCCTCCGCCCAGGAGTGAGGAAACCGGCGACACGGACAGTGACGTGAGACTCTCAGGTACAGCCCAGGCTTTAGGGGGACTCCAGCAAGACAGAGAAAGGCCCTTTACAATCAAGTCCATTTTACAGATGGCAACATTGAGGCTCAAGGACTTGGAAGCAAGGCTCAGGCAAGGAGAAGCCAGTGGCTCCTCCCCTCCAGCCTGCGAGCCACTGCAAGTCAAGGTCACTGGAGACTGGTCTAGTGGCAGAGGAAGGGAGACCACGACTCTGGGGCCACCTGTCACCTTCTCCCGCATCCGAGTCGAGGGGGGGGGGCGGGGGGCTGCAGCAGCATCTGCCTGCGAGAATCTCATCTCCTCCAAGAGCACCACCTACAGGGCCCATCCTGCCCTCTGCTCTGGGCCACGTGGGCCTGCTCGCTGCACGGGAGTCCACGCGGCCTGCTCAGCACTATGCCTGGTCCAGGGGAGGCCGAGCCACCAGGGCTCCCCGGAGTCCCGACAGGTGGGCAGTCGATGCGTGTCGTCCGTCCCTCTGGATGTGCTGGTAACAGGACTGGAGGGAGAGGGGAGGGTGAGGGTGCTGTCCTGCCCACTCCCAGCCATTGCACAGTTTCGGGCGGTTACCAGGTGCACCCCCCCCCCTCGGGCCTGCACCGTCTCCACAGGCTGCAAGGAAATGGGCCCCCCTCCCCCATGTGCTCGGACTGCAGTCTGGACCACACTCAGGCCCTGGGGTGCTCGGGCTGGAATGCATTTAGCCGCCCCCAGCCCCTTTTCACAAGGGCAGGTCCAGAGCTCTGTGAGAGTCCCTCTGTGGAGGCACATGTGTTGTGGGAGTGAGCTCGCTCCCATGGCGGTGGCGGCTGCAGGGAGGGGTCTGCCCCAGTGGCCAGGGCATCTCTGTCCCTCACCTCGAGGGCCGTGAGCAGGAAGTCATACCGGCCGCCCGTGTGGTTGGGGTCCATCATGTCCCGGGTCAGGTGGATCTCGGCTCCCAGGTGCTGGATTCTGGAGAACCACCCCAGTGAGAGGGAGAAGGGGGCTGCCAGGGATAGGCCCGAGTGGCTGGGGGAGCAGCAGGCCTGGGAGGCTGGACACCTGGGCCAGGTCCCTGCTCTGCTCGGACGCCCACGGGACCGCGGTGGCGCCCCGGGACCCGCTTCTCTCTGGGCCTCAGTGTGCCTATCGGCACTAA
>NW_006295816.1:39574-54791 GCF_000327345.1 Myotis davidii
GGTCGTCCATGGGCAGCTTGTGCTCCTGGCCCAGCGCCTGGGACACCGTGGCCTCGATCTCTTCGTATGTCCTCTCCAGCGCCTCCTGCTTCTCCCGGGGGTCCACCGTGGTGCTGCAGATCAAGGCCCCGGTTCAGTCCCAACGGGGCCCCACCACGCCCGCCTCCCCACACCCTGCCCAGGGCCCAGACTCACATGATCTTCTGCAAACACTCGGTGGCAGACACCAGGGAGTGTCTCTGTGGGGCAGGGGGAGCAGCTGGTGAGGCCCAGCCCCCCAGCCCTGTTGCGTCCCCTCCCTGGCCACCCACCCATCCCCATCAGTGGCTTCAGCACAGCCCTGCCCAGAGAGTTGAGGGCATGGGACAGCTCTGCTGCGAGCCTCAACTTAGCTGTAAAATGGGGAAAATGGTTGGCAGGAGGTTGGGAGGATCAAAATGGATAAAGAAGATAATAATCCTAACAGCCTGGGCCGCTGGCTGTGCCCAGTTCCAATGGCCTATGTCAGTGGCTCTCAACCCCAATTCCTGATCCTCCCCGAGTTTCCAACCGTAGGTCTGGGGGCCCAAGAATCTGCTTTTCTAACAAGTGCTCAGAGGCTGCTGCTGCCTGGGGAGGGCCAGCCCGCTTCCCCCGCAGCCAGCACTGCAGCCGACGAGGAAATGGAGGCACAGAGATCAGACGCTGGGCCCACAGCAACAGAACCATGAAAAGGTGGAGCCTGGGTCCGAGCCCGGTCACTGTGGGCCATCAGCTGCACCCTCACCCCCAGGGAAGTCAGAACCACCAGGGAAGCCTGGCGTCCCCTCCTCACCTCCTCGGGCCCTCCTCGGCCTCTGCAGCCTCTGACCAGCAGCCTGAGGCAGAAGCTGGGAAGCTGGCACAAACCTGGGGTTAAGCTCGGGGTGCAGGCCCCCCTCCCTGGGCATGTACAAGGCCTGCTCTCTCACCTGATTGGTCGTCAGCGTGAGGTCCTCACGGGGCCACAGGTGCCTGAAATTTAAAAAACACAACAGGACGCTTTGCGAAGAGGAGGGGGCAGGGTCTGCGGTCAGAGGGCAAATTCCCTGTGTCCCCAGCAGGGCCGAGTGCAGACATGGGCCCACATGGCAGCCCCGAGCGCGTGTGTGCAAGGCAGGGAGAGGCTGAGGGATTCCTGGAGAAGGGAGACCTCCCTCTGGCCCAGCATGAAGGCGACTTGGCAGCTGGAGGGTGTGGTAGAGAGACGCCTGGGAAGCCAGCGGCACCTGGTCTCCGGGCTGGTGACTGGTCAGATGCAGGAAATATCCCCCAAGATGGAGGGGAGACAGGTTTGGGGGGAGCACCCTCCCTGAGTGACAAAGAGCAGGCGTGGGAGCGGCGTCCATGCCTTCATCCCTCCGGGGACCCGTAGTTGGGAGGGATGCCGAGGAGAAAGGGTTGTGGGCAGAGGGAGGCGCTGCTCTGCCCCTGGAAGGTGCTCGGTTTCCCCCTGAGGGTCTCCCCTCCCCCACTCTCAGTCCCGGAGCCAGGAGCAGGCGAGCTTTCTCAGCCCCGGTGTAGACCCCGACGTGGCCCTGGCCAGTCTGGGCACAGCCAGCCTTCGGGGAGCACTCAGGCCCAGGCCAAGCCAGTGAGGGGCTCGGGGGGCCTTGTGGGAGCTGCTGGGAAGGGGACCCCAGCTCCCTGTGGAGACAGTGAGGGGACTGAGGTCGGAGAGGTTAAACCTGAGGGGCTGAAGCCATACTTGTCACCATAAGGGGGAGCCAGAGACAGACCAACACAGAGACGCTGCTTCCCTGCGTCATGCAGCTGAGCACCTAGATCCAGCCACACCTGAGTCAGACGCGCCCCTAACCTCGACCTTGATGGACACTCGGCCAATTAATGCCCCGTCTCTCCTAAAGACAAGGTGCGGGTGTACCCTCCGCTGGGAGGCTTACTTCTGCACATCCAGGTGCTCCAGAAGCTGGGCGTCGGGGAAGAGGCTCAGGTTGGCGATGCCCTGGCTGTAGAGCCTGTCCTCTCTCTCATGAAGCAGCAGGTAGAGCGTGAAGAGCTCCGAGTAGAAGCTGCGCAGCATGAGAGGCAGCACCAGTCCGTGCACCTGCCGGTTCCTGAGTGACAGTGACCAGGACCGTGTGGGGTCAGCTGGAGGGTCTGGTGCTGGTCACGACTTGAGCTGCCCTCCAACGAGCCCATCCCGCCCCTTGTCCCACCACAGTGCCCCGCCTCCAGCCTCCTCCGTCCGAGGAAGCCCTCCGCCAGCCTGTGCTCGGCCCGCACAGCGATGGCTCTGCCGCCGGCCGCTCTGTGGCCTGGAGAGCAGGATTTTAATCCCATTTCACGGAAAGCCAACCGAGGCCCCGAGTGGACAGTGACTGGCGGCAAAGCCTTGGTGGCCCTTCCAGGACAGTCCTTCCTGCCTCCAGTGCTCCGTGCTTCCTGGGGCTCCAGGGAAAGTCCCCCCAATGCTAACCCGCTCCCAGGCCTCCTGCAATGCAGTGGCGCGCGGCCTCTCCGATCAGCATCTCTAGGCCTGGAATCTGACGGCAAACTGTACAGTTTGATCTCGGGGTCTGGGGGGGGACAGATTTAATGCCCCACGTAACTTGCTGTGTGACCACAGACTCGGCCCCTGCCAGGACTCAGTTTCCCCATCTGTGCACACCTAGGAGGGCACCGGGGTTGCCGCCCACCTCTGAGAGATGGGGCTGGATTAACACATTCAGACAGATAGCTGGGGCATTGCCCCTCCATGGAACTGAGGTTGTGGGTCATCGCTCTGCTCATGGAACAGATCATGGTTCCTTCTGACCCCTGAAAGCTCTATGAACAACGCTTGGTCTGAGCCTTCACTCCCAACACTTCCCCAGAATCATCCCTTTCCCCAGGGGCCCGGGAGCCAAGGTGTGAGGCTTCCCTAGACCCCAAACCTGACTGGCCCGGGGAGAGGACCCACAGACCCCACGGGGGCCTGGGAAGCCACCTGGTCTCCACGTCTTCCTCCTCCGCTGGGGCCTCGCCCTTGCGCTGTAAGGCAACCTGCAGCAGACCCCTGCAAGCCAACGAGAAAGGGACAGTGTGGCCGCCACCTCCCACAGAACCAGAGCTCCCCTTCCATCACCAAGGGCGGCGGCTCCACCCCAGACCTGGGCACACAGCCTCCCAAACCTCAGGGAGTCCTGGCCCCTCTGTGATGATTCTCGGGGTGCAGCTCAGCCGGGACTGGAAAGGAGGCCTGAGTCCAGGGCTTAGGCTTCAGTGGGGTCAGAGTTCCCCTGGGGTCAGGGGTCAGCCCAGGGCCTGATCGGGCCTGGCCATCATCACTCACCCTCTGCTCCCCAGCTGCATACCGACCAGCCCACCCCCTGGTTCCTTCTCCACCCATACCTGAGGGGGAAGCGCATTCCCGCCCTGGCTCCAGGCACAGCCGATGCGCAGAAGGACTGAGCCCCTCCCCGGGGCCACAGGCAGTGGCTGCCCACTTGTGCCACGGGCTCACCTGTAGGCGGCCCAGAGCTCCTGGGCGTGCTGCTTCACCTCCTCCAGGGCCAGCCCCTGCAGGTGCTTGTTGGCCCCGAAGCCTGCGTACGTGGCCTGGAAGGTCAGCATCAGCGTCCGGAGCAGCTTCCCCAGGGGGTGCAGCGAGCTGCTCAGGGCCTGCCAGTGCGGAGCAGCAGAGATGCTCAGGGCCGGGCCTGGAGCCCAGTGGGCCCGACGAGACCCCCAGACTGCGCCCACTGCATCCCTGGGAACACTGAGGCCCTCTGAGGAGAAGGGCCCACACCTGGCCCCTCGGTCGGCACCAGGGGCCGTGAGAAGGTCCCCCAGGCCACGGGCCTCACCTTCCGGAGACACTGCTGCAGGGCCTCGGGCTCCCGGTGCTGTGCCACCTCCTCCAGGATGTCTTCCATTCTGCCCACACTGTCGTCCAGCGGGGTCCTGAGCACCGTGCACACGTCCTCAGCCACACCCAGCCCAGGTCCACCCCCTCCAGGAAGCCTTCTGGGTGTCCCCATGGGTGCCTGGGCACACGCACTGGGCTCACCTCTCACAGCACAGGTACTCCTGGGACTCGCGCAGCTCCTGCAGGCTCTGCACATGGAAGCCCAGCAGCGCCTCCTGCAGGTCCCCAGGGCAGCCGGCACGCACGAAGTCCCGGAAGGGGCCGTAGACACCCTGCCAGCGGCTCTCCACAGGGAAGGCGCCCAGGCCCAGCTGCCTGCGGTGACGGTGACGGGGTGGGAGTGCAGGGGGAGAAGTGGAGCTGTGGTGGGCAGGACCCTGTTCAGGCCCCTGGAGAGTGGGGATAGCCAGCCTGGCCGAGTCAAGGCCGCACACTGACCAGCCCACCCCCTGGTCCCTTCTCCACCAGATCTAAGGGGGAAGCACCCCCTGCCCTGGCTCCAGCAAGTTTCCTTCTTCACCTTGGCTGCTGGGGAACTCAGCTCACAACTGTTTAACCATAACTGTAAGGCCCGTCTGCATCTCCCTTTCTTTCCAGCTCAACTCACACTTTTGTTTTCTATTTTATTCTTGTTTTTGTTTGTTTTGCTTTATAAACTGTTTTGTATTCTTCCTAGAAAAATAGCAAGGTCTAAGCAAAGCCTACGTGTAATATTTTTCTCCAGTTTTGTGGCACATGGAGTCATCGCCACATGGTCCTTGATTCCTAGTCTCTGAGTTAAGGACTGTGTGCCCTGAGCTCTCTGATGAGACCCGTGCCCTTGGGGTGGAAACAGACACAGACACCCCATAGGCTCTGAAAGCTGGGCCAGATGGCAAGGCTCTCACCTCTTGCAGGTGCTGCTTGGGTCGGGTGGGAGGGTCGCCATGTCCAGCACGCCCTGGGTGTACAGTCCCCTCTGGGCCCCGCTGCCAAAGGAGCCCTCCAGGGTGAAGCCATAGGAGGTGAGCTTGCCCTGGAAGCCGGAGAGGGAAGCAGGGATGTCTGTCCACTGTCTGGCCGTCCATATGCCCTTCCATCCAATCACAACAGGCCTCATGCCTGTCCATCTCATGTGGCCTTCCCTCCACCCATTTCGTCTGCCACCCGAGGGGCTCACGGTCCTCCACCCCCAGCAGCTCCCCCACCCAGGGCTGTGCCCTTCCCCCAGGGTCACCTCTGATGGGAACTGGGGAAGAGGGACTCAGCTTGGAGAGCACCACTACTGTGGGCGGGGAGGGGGGGGTGCGGCAAGCCCCGAGGTGGGCAGGGCTCTGGGGAGGGCGTGGGGGCACGGCTCCGGGGAGGGGCAATGCGTTGCTGCCTGGGCTGTTCCGTTCCTAGCACTCCTGTGCGGTCACAACAAAATCAAAACAGCCCCACTCTTCAAAGGGCCCCTCAGGACACCACTGCCTCTGCTGGGTCAGCTGGGGCAGGAAGACCCCAGGGCACCTGCCGAGGCACTGGTGATGGTGGAGGGCGGGTCCCAATGAGGAGACAGGCAGAGGACGCAGCCAGGAGGCCCCAGCACGGGCCCACCCTCCCTCCTTGACTCCCACCAGGACGACACCACACCCCGCAGTAGGAGGGTCCTGGTAACCGGGCGGACAGGAGAGGCCGCTCCCTGCCTTCTCCACCCACTGCCTGCAGCCTCAGCCCCAGGTCCCAGGGGGAGGCTCAGACTCCAGCCCTGGCCTTGGCAGGGAGGGGAGTGACCCTCACCTTCCCCAGGAGGGTCAGGTCCCTGGTGAAGGTGCCCTCATACAAAGAGTCATCTTCAGAGAGGAGGGTCCCTGGGCCCTGGGGAGGGAAGCCAGCAAGAGAGTCAGGGTCAGAAGGGCCAGGAGACATGGGGAGGGGGGAGTAGGAAAGGGGAGTGGCATTGACTCGTGGGGAGCAGGGTCCTGACCCTGTCACACCTCCGGGACTGTGCTGGGTGGGATGCCAGCCCTCGGCCGCTGTGCACCGTGCATGAGCCCCTGGACCTCATCCCGGTCACCCTGGACCACCCTGGGCACCACCCTGGGCTGGCTCCTCCTCCCGGGGCCTCTCTCAGGAAGTACTATGCTTCTCCTGAACCACCCCACTTCCTGCACTGACTCAGGCAGGGGACTGGAACGGGTCCGGGGAGGCTGCAGCCAAGTGGGACACTATTTCTGTTCCTATTTCTGCATCTAGTTTATGCGCCCACCCTCGTCTTTCCCTCCTCCAATCCTCTCCAGAACAAGGTGCAGCGTGAACAAACAAACAGCAACAACGCCTGGGGCCCTGGGGTGCAATTCAAGTTTTTTTTCAACCTGTATAAAAACTTATCAGCCAAAGCATATTAAAAAGAAATGTAATATTTAACTTTAGCAAGGTTGCTAAAGTACTGACAACTAACCAATGCCATATAAATACTCTTATTTTGGCAATGACCCACAAAGTTAACTTCTAGAGCATTCAACCTAATGTAATAAAGTAACTCATGAAAATTAAACTTTATAATTTTTTCCACTTTTGAGACAAAATATATAAATTAGTAATACCTGTTTATAGCACTTGAAAAATTTCTGTATACTAAAATTGCTACAGTCTATAAGGTACATACCATTTAAAAAACACAATTTGCTGGCGCGAGGTGCCTGGCTCAGGGCCTCGGGTCTGAGTCTCAGCCCTGCCCCTCAGCGGATGCGGCAGTGGGCAGTTCTCCGACGTCCCTGAGCCTCACGTGAGTCATCCCTAACGAGGGACAATGACGGGGCCACAGGGCCACGGGGATCCCACGAGATTGTGCTGGGAGCTGAGTCCAGAGCTGGGCGCCTGGTTAGGGGCCCACAGATGTTGGCATCGCTGCAGCCCCGCCCTTCACTCTTCCTGCTTGTCTGAGCCTTTGCCATAAGCAGGTACCTGAATTGCTGGTGGGGAAACCGAGGCCGGGAGGGCCAGGGACTCGGCCAAGGCCAGGGGCGGGGGTGCAGGACTGGAATCCTGCCCAGCACCCAGGAACCCAGCTTCCCGCCTCACCCACCCCTGACCACCTCAGCTGGGCCTCAGGTCCTGGAGCAGGGGCTGCACTCAGCCCCAGTGCAGAGAGAAGGGAGCTCAGGACACAGGACACCCGGGGGTCACTCCACTCACCACCATCTTGTCTGCCTGGAAGGTCCCCTGGTAGCAGACGCCTGCCTGGGTGACAATGAGGCCCGGGCCATGGCGCTGGTCCGCCTGCCACATGCCAATGTAGCGCTCACCCCTGGGGAGGAGGGAGGCGGCCAGAGTTGAATGAGAATCGTTCCCATGTACCTTCTGTGTGTTCTGGTGTGTGTGTGTGTGTGTGTGTGTGTGTAGGGGGTGATCACCGGGGTGGGGGGTGGGATGGAGGCAGATGAGCAATGACATCACCTGAATCCATTCAACTCAGACACCAGGCAGGTGAAGTCAGGACCCCCAAGAGGGTGGAGGAAGGAGAGAGCCTGCCTGGGGGAGGGCATCTTGGCAGGCTTCCCGGGGGAGGCGGCAGGCAGGGCAGATGGAGTGGGTGCCATTCGGGCATGTGCAGGGCCATGGAGGGAGGGGGTGCCCTGGATATACAGGGATGGTCAGTGTCCATTGGGTAGAGGGGCACACCGCGTCACCGCGGGAACAGGTCAAAGGCGAAGCCTCAAATGCCCGGCTGGGGCCCCTGAGCCTGGTGTCAGCCCAGAGAGCCTGGAGGGGCCGCGACCCTCAGATGGGCCAGAGCTCCTTCCAGACAGCACGAGGGGCCAGAGTAGCTTCCGGAGCCGGAGACAGCCAAGGGAGGGGAGGGGAGGGAGGACCGGAGACTCGGGATAAACAGAACAGACTTCCCACGACAGGAAGGCTGTGGCTGAGGCTGTGTGGTCCGTGAGGGTTTTCGCTGCCCCCTCCCCCTGCATCCTGGGGGGACCACGGAGCATGCACCTGTCGCCGTCCTCCTGGATCCCATAGCCGCTCCTCTGGCCCCTCTCCCAGTGGCCCGTGTACTTGCAGGGATGAGGGGCCTGCGGGGTACTCTCGAGGACCCCCAAACCGTGCCGCAAGCCCGCCTGGAAGTAGCCCTTGTACACCTCGTCAGTGCCATACCTGCAGAGGGCACATCGGGTGGTCCCGTCTCCCAGAGCTCGGCCCAGGGGCGGCCCTGGTCCGGGAGCCCACCCGCCTCGGGCCCAGGTCACTTACTCACAGATGCCGTAGCCACACATGCTGCCTTCCCGCCAGTGGCACTTGTAACAGTCGAACTTGTCCTCAGAGGCCTGGGGCACCAGGCAGATGCCAAAGCTGTCAGCGTGGGGGGGGCAGAGGGAGTTGGCACAGGGCCGCCCTGACCCAAAACCCCCTTCATACCCTCCAGGCCACCAGGAGTGGCCTTGCCTCCAGGGCTTTCTCAGAGGATGGGGACTCTCACAGGTGCTCAGCCATCTCCTTCCCGGGGCCCCTCTCAGGACACCCCCACCTGCCCCATGCACCCTGGGAGCGCCTTTTGGCCCCGGGCCACCCCCCCATGGTGCCCGCTGCAGGGCCTCGGCTTCCCTTTTGTACAAAGACAGGAGCTGGGCCATCAGGGTTTGGGAATCCAGGATGGGGCCAGGCTGTGGGCAGGGGCACGAGCCCTTCTCCTGCCCACACACGCTCCCGCACCAGCACCAGCCTTACCCGTGTTCCAGGCCCTGGCAGAAGCTGCCCACGTGGTTCTGCCCATTTGGCCACTTCAGGGTTCCCCTGGAACACAGGCGAGGATAGGGGGTCAAACCCAGCAAACGCATCCTCCATCACACACGGGCGCCCAGCCGGCCCTGCCGCCGGCTCTCAGTGGCCCAGGTTCCCTTCGAACTGGACCCCACCACCCTCCTCTCGAGCTCACGGCCCACAGGCTCTTAAACCTTTTCTATGCCTGCACTCGTGCTCAAGCGTCTGGTAAGGACGGAGGAAGACAGGATGTGTGCAAACACCGCCTCCTCCGCCACACGGTGCTACGACATGAGGACTGTTCTCCTGCCGCCGGGGACAGAGGCCACTGCAGCGCGGCCACCGGACGTCTGCCCCGCACTCATGGGTCACCAACACTGACTGACGTGTCACAGACCTACTACGGGCCAGTCCTGTCCAATGGGACTTAAGGGAAACTCTGGGGTCAAGCAGAACTGACAAACTGACCACGGGAACAAGAGCCTTGGGTTCCGTCCCGAGGAACGGGGTCCATGTGGGTCCTGCCTGCCCCTCTGACCCGGGAGCCCGGTCACTCACTTGCCGTGGGGCCTGCCCCGGCACCACTCGCCCTCGTAAGTGGCCTGGCAGAGCCGACCCTCTGCCAGGAAGGTGTACGCCCCGGAACGGCAGGTGGGGGTCTCGCAGGACACCAGGCCCGCCCCCAGCACCGGGAAGTCTTTCTTCCCACGCAGGGCCTGGCACACAGCCTGGGTGACCATGTGCCGCCAGACCACCTGATGGGGCGGGAAACACAGGACAGGTCGCGTTGCTGGAGGCACCCCGCTAGGGAGCCTTCTGGGGTCACCCCAGCACAGCCCTCTCCACTCCCCCCACCTCCAACCCTGTCTATCACTTGGAGGAATCTCCAACCACTCCACGCTCCGCCCTAGGGCCCTCCTTCCACACCTGAGCTTCCTGTCCGCAGTTCCAGGGCCTGCCCCAGGCTGGGGGCAGGCAACACCACCAGCACTGGCTCCACAGAGAAATACCTGCTTCCATGGCATCCTGATGCTTGACCCCAGGCTGACCCCTGACCTCCTCTGACCCTGACCCCAGAGGCCTGACTCACCCACGGAGCCTCAGGTTGTACACCTGTGCCCTCCCCTCCCTTCCTGTCTCCTTCCCTCACTCCCTCGGCCCCACCCCCCAGTTCACAGTTCACCCACTCACCAGGTCTTGGGGGTTCCTGGAGCCAAAAAAGAACTCTTCTTCCGGAGTGAGCAGGTGAGCCGCGCACCTAGAAGGACGGACGGAGTGGAGAATAGGCCCCGCTCTGTCCCGGGGCTGGGAGGGCCCCCGTCAGAGCCTTGGGGTACAGGCAGGTCATAGGGTAGGAGGAGGGGAGGTGTGGGGTGTCATTGGAGGAGGCTGCTCACCCGTCCTGCTCAGGATCCAACCACACCAGCTTCAGGTCGAAGGTGTGGACACTGTGACCCTGGAAGACAGGACAGGGTGTCACCCAGAGCCCAGACCAGACGCTCACCTCCTCCTCCGGGGCCCGCACAACAGCCTGCGGGGCGGGCACACTCCGTGTCCCCAGGCTGCTCGTCCCACCAGCCCAGCCGAGACCTCACCACCCCTACCTGTCCCCGCCTCCAGGGGGGCCCCTTCCCAGCCCAGGCCCAGCCCCCCAATCCTGCCCCGTCTCAGCCACCAGAACAGGCTTCTGGAGACGCAGCTCAGCCCCACCAGCCCCTGCGGGACCCTCTCCATGGATCCTGCTGCCTGGGGAGGAGCCTTACTCCCACCTGCTTCTCCCTTTCCCTCTCCCCAACCAGACCCAGGCCCCACGCCCAGACCTCGGTCGGCCCCACCCACCTGCAGAAGGACGAGGACGTCATCGAAGAGCAGCGCCCGCTCTGCCCGCAGCGGGGTGACCGTCACCGGGACGTCCTGGCTGTCTTGCAAGAGGCGGCGAGCAGGGGTGCAGAGGGCATCCTGGCGAGGGGGGCAGGGCTTGGGCACCCATCCTGGATGCACTAGCCACTCCCCTGCCTGCCTCCACCCGCTGCTGGAGGCCCCCAGGACACATGAACACTGGTGGACAGTGACGGGCCCGAGGCTTGGGGTCATTCCCAGCCACTCCCAACAGGGCTGCACAATTTCTCTGAAGCATCACTCTGTCCTCTCCAGCTCACCTGGAGCCATGGCCCCACCCAGGCCCCTATCACTTCTCACCTGACCTCCCTCGGTCAACTCCTGCCCCCTCACCGCCCCCCCCCCCCCCCTGTTCTCCTGATTCTCTATCCTAGGCCCCAAGCTTAGCACAGGGATTGTGCCCCTGCAGGGACAGTGCGTGCCACGGTCGGTAGGGACGTGGGGGTGCAATCGCTTGGTGACATCCCAGGAGAGAGGGGCAGCTTGGCTGGCCATTCTTGCCCAGATCCAGCTCTCGGCCGGGCCCAGGAGGCACTCAGCAAATGGGTGAACATGGCCGACAGAGGGACCTCACAGCCACCTGGTTCAGCCACCAGCCCGCTTCCAAATGGGGAAGCCACCCACAGGCTCCTGCCCCACGAAGCTCCTTCCCTGATGGCCCTCGGGCCACACCCTCACCCGCAGCCGGCTGCTCAGGGTGTGCCAGAGGGCCTGCGTGGCCTCGGCCTGGTCCAGCGCCTGCTTCATGAAGGAATGGAGGTCCCCAAAGAGGGTGGCCGCGTGCACCACCAGCTCCCGGGCAGGGTGACACTGCAGCGGAGAGAGCAGCCAGGCAGGGCCTTTCAGAACCTTCTCTGCCCCCACCACCCCTCCCCCAGGGCTGCCCGGCTCTGGCCTGCGTCCCAGCCCCAGTGCACCCTTTCTCCCCACAGCTCCTGGGGCGTGGCCGGCGCACAGGTCTCCCAGGGAAGCAGGACGTTCCAGGCCGCCCAGCTGGGTCTGGGCCCTGGGCCCTCACACCCAGTATATAATTCCTTGTCTGCGCCCTAGGTCTCTGCCAGCTCCGCCAGGGCAGGGCCCAGAACCTCAGATGAGCCCCGGGCAAACACATGTCCCTTCACCCCCCTCATAACAGGGCCACATCCCCAAAGCCTGGCCAGGTCCTTCTCAAACCAGGGTCCCCGAGTCCTGCAGGTGTCCTGAGCCAGAACCCTGTGCCTCCCCAGCTCAGCCTCCCCACAGGCCGCAGGCTGGTGAGCGGCACCTGGCCCCTGCCACTCACCGCCCCGATGGTGTCCCGCAGGCTCAGCAGGAGGAGCGCGTACTTCTGCACGTGATGGGTGAGCGGCTGGCGCAGGGCCTGGACCAGCGCGGTGCCCATCGAGCCCTCAGGACTCAGGCCCCACAGGAGCTGCCGCAGGGCCTTCCGCTGATCCCGCCAGTACCTGCTGAGAGAGGAGGCCCCGCACCGCGGTCACCCCTCCATCCCACGCCCACCACCATCGCCTCCCTGCCCTGGCAAACCCCCGGCTCCCAGCACCTGTCCCAGCCGCCAACCCTCACCCCAGCCGGTACCCGCAGAGCCTGCGTGGCCCCTGGAGATGTGGTGGCAACAGCTCAGCGTTTCAGTGGGTGGTGAGCACAACCATCACCCAGGTAGGCGTGTCCCCTCCCTGCCCCAGGGTCACCCCTGGCTCTGGATCCCTGGCAGCTGCTCGCTAGGTTTGCCTCCCTCTTCCTATAGATCAGCAAGGAGCTGTCAGAGCCGGGAGAGCTCAGGCTCAGTGATGGGCTCTGACGCTCACTGCTCTGGGGCAGAGCTTCCCCCCACTTCCTTCCCAGATGCCCCACCGGAGGCCACCGCAGCACCAAGCTCACCTCCTCTGCTTCGCTGCCTTCTGAAAGGCCTGCACCACCACACAGCTCGTGTAGGACTCGATGTACCTGCAGACAGGACAGGGCACCCTGCAGGCCCGGCCCCTGCCCTTCTGGGATCCCCAGATCCCACTTTGAGTGGCTCCAGCCCTGAGGGCCTAGAGACAGTGGCCTGGCTCTAGGCACAGGCGACCTGGGGCCCTGACCATTCTAACTCAGCAACGCTTCCTTCCAGGGGAGCCCCCGGCTCAGGCCTGGGGTATCTGAGTCTGCGCAAGACTAGTGCCTGAGCCCACGAAGGCCGACCTGTGAGCCCATCCCGCTGAGCCCCACCCCAGGCTCAGCCCAAGCCCTTGCCCCAGCCCTGACCAGGCAGGCATGGGCCCTGACACCGTCCTCGCTGCCTTACTCCATGTGGACCTGCAGCACATGATCGGCTTCGAGCAGCAGCAGCAGGGACTCGAGGCCGATGGCATCCGGGTGGCGCAGCCGCTCCCGCAGCGCACGCAGGCTCCTCTCCGTCACCTCCCACAGCCGCTGGGCGCACCCGTGCAGTTGCTGCAGGAGCCGCAGGCACTCTCTGCCCTGGGGGTCCGAGGGCTCTGGGGGCACACCCACACAGTGAGGGCGGACAGGGAGCTCACAGAGGCCCCGGGGTCACCTGAGGGCCAGCAGCACCCCACAGCCCTGGAGCTGTGGCCAGGGTCCTGCATCCCTGGGGACCTGGGAGAGGATGGGGAGCCCATATGCCCGCTTGAGCTCAGCAGGGGACCAGCAGGCTCATCTTGAGGTGTGACCACAAGTACTTCCTCACCAAACAGGTCGGCACCGCTGACCCAGGGGTACCGGGTACACTAACACCCCTTGGTCTTCCGTAGGAGACTGCAGGTGCAGACACAGCCCCCACGAGGAAGGCACCTGCCCCAGGTCACTTCACAGTGAGACCCAAGTTGGAGGTGACACCTGCTTCATGTCACGCCCTGAGGGACGGCGAGATGAGAATGCAGCCTGCGCCCTGGAAGGGGTGGCGTTTTACCTCTAGGCACAGCTGGGTCTGAACTAGGAAGGGGATCACGGTCTGGCCCCTCAGGGTCTCTCTAAGGAGCAGCCAGCTGTTGGGGCCAGGACCCAGTTCCCTCAAGCTGCAGCTCAGAGGCCCAACCAGGTGAAACCCCTGCCCCCAGGACAGTTCCTGTGTCCCCACCTCCCCCTGGAAAATGGGACACACCAGCCGTGAGCAGCGGCTGGAGAACGCGGTTGCTAATCCGGGCAAGGGTGGCCGAGAAGACTTCCTCCAGCTGCAGCAGGGCCGCCTCCTCGGGGCTGCACATGCCCGTGTGCTGGCTCGGGGCCTGCAAATGGGGCACCGAGTAGAGCAAGACAGCGGCGGGCCACGGGGTCGGTGCCAGCCCCCTCGGGCATGCACCAGAAGCAAGCTGGTGACTACCCCACATTGGAATGGAGCGATGAGCCCAGGTCACCTCGAAGAGAAGTTCCCAGTCTGGCCACTGCCCCCTGCCCCCTGGCCCCTCTCGACCTGGCCCTGCTGAAGGGAGCCTGAGGAGTGCGAGGCAGGACCCAGAACTGCAAAGGGAGCAGCCCTGGTCTGCGCACTCCTGGGCTCAAGGGACACTGAGTGGTGCTGACCCAGCCCTCTCTCCCTGGGTCTGGAGAGAAGGATGTGCTGGCAGAGGAGCCACCCAGCCTTTCCCAAGGCCATGGCTCAGGACTCCCTGCACCCCACAGGGCTGGCGAGCAAGGAGGCGTCTGGGGGCCTCGCGGGGTTCTGCTGGAGCCATGGAGGACAGGCAAGAATAAAAAGGAGAGAGGGCACCGCCCTTCTCGGAAAAAAGAAAAAAAAGAGAAAAAAAGGCAGGGAGGAGAACCAGGCAGGCTGGTGGGCAGGAGGGCCAAGCCCTGCGGGTGGCCGACAGCACCATGGAGGACCTCAGCGGGGAGTGGTGTCCGTCAGCCCCGGGGAGGTGGACCGGTTGCAGAGGAGATGATGCCAAGCAGTGAGAGGGTGAGGTCAAGGTGGGCGGAGCCAGGCACTCCAGGCACCCGCACCTGCCGATGGGTCCTCCTGGAGGACAGGTGGGCTCAAGCCTTTGCACTTCCTGCCCTGGAGTAAGGGGCCCTCCAAGCAGGTGGTGTCCGCTGGGAAGGTGGCCTCCTGCCTGGAGGGGAGGAAGGGGCCTGGGCTCAAACCCAGCCCATAGCCAGGCCACAGCCTCCAAGTGGACACAGCCCTCTCTCACCAGACTTGTGCTTCACCTGGCAAAGCAGGTCATATGCCCAACTCTGCCTCTCCCTGGGGCTGCCACTCCGAGACTCTGGAGTAGCTGACCTGGGGGGAAGGGGGAAGAGACGTGATTGGGGCAGCTGGTGATGGGGAGGCAGACTCCAGGAGAAAGGAGTCTCATCCCTCCCCCTCCAGCCACAAGGAGCCTACAACCCCCAGGACACCGGTGCCGGTGCCCGGGAGAGCAGGGCGGGTGCCTCAGAATGTGGCCCAGGGCCCAGGCATTCCCGCCCCACCTTTCCTGCTAAGGCTTCAGGAGGGCGAGGCCTTGGGAGGGGGAGGCAGGAAGGGGAAGCAGCTGGAGCCTGGCTTCAGGCTTCTCTCTCAGCTGCCTGCAAGCCCAAGACCCCCTAGGGGGAGGGGCAAGTTGTACCAGGTCAGCTCAGGCAGCTGGGGTCTGAGCTGAGAGGTGGGCAGTGGCTAACGGTGGAGGAAGGAGAGTGCAACCAGGATGGGAGGTGCAAACTGGGAGCCAGATCAGGGCGAGCAGGTACCTGCAGTAAACAACTCGGCATGGGGAGGTCTTT
>NW_006295816.1:55036-56494 GCF_000327345.1 Myotis davidii
CCGGAGAAGAGCTCTCTGCCCCTCTCGCTCTGCCCGGCTCTCTCTGCAGCTGGGAGCTGCTCCCCTCCCCTGGAGCTATGGCTATACCCCAGCTGTTCGGACCCTCTGTGGCCCCTGCCCAGCTGGCCATGCCCAGCGTCTCCACAGCCTTGCTCCTCTCTGCGCCTGTCACCTCCTCTATGAAATGGGCTCCAACGAGAGCAGAGCTTTTCAAACATTTACTCCTCCCAAAAAGATCAGCAGGTGGACGGGAGTGGCTCTGGGTTTGGGGACCTGGTCCGCAGCCTCCCTCACCTCTCAGACCTGCCTGGGACCCCCAAGGAGACTTCTAACCCTCGGAAACTGAGTCACGCTGTCAGGAGGGAAGCCTGGCTGGTGAGGCCGGGGGGCGGGGGGGGGCTGCAGTGGAGGCCGGGGTTCTGGTCTGGTGGTCCCCAGGTTCAGGACCATGGGCTGCATCCTGGAGGTGATGAGGAGAGTGTAAGGGCAGGGGTGAGGCCAGGCATGAGTAAGTGTGCGTGTGTGTTTGCAGGGGAGGAGGAGGTGCTGAGCAAAGGACCTAGCAGGAGTCCTGCCCTCTCTGACCAACCCACTCTCTCTGGTCAAGGGCATGGCCCTCGCTCTCCATCCAAGGGTAAGGTTCCTTAGTGGCAGGCTGCACATGCTGTACGTATGGGGAAACTGAGGCCCAGGAAGGAACAGGAGAGCCCAGATACACTATATGAAGAGCGCATAAAGGAGTCAGACCCAAGCTCACCTGAGCCAAGTCGTTCTGAGCAGCCTGGCGGCTCACCTGAGTCAAGTGGTTCCGAGAAGCCTGGCTACTCACCTGAGGACGCACAGCAAGTTCCGGGCGGGCCCAGCCTCCTACCTCCCCAGGCAGCCTCATGCTCAGAAGGGGTGGAGTGAGCGCGGAACTGGCCGGTCCCAGCATGCCCAGGTGAGTCAGCTGCCTGTCCCCGTGTCAGTCTACCCGGCAGCTAGACCTGCTCCCTTCCCTGCATCGCTGGCCTCAGTCCCCGCTGGGTCCCTCTCCGGCAGGGTCACCGAGGCCTCCCCTGCCCTCTCTGGCCCCTCAGCCACACCCTGTCATGGCACCCGTTCTGGTATTTCCCGGTCTGGACCGGCAAGGAAGTGCTGCTGGCTGTGGAGAAGTGTTCCTGGGCCGACCCGGCGCCCCAGGATCAACCTGCCAGCCCAGTGGGCGGACAGCTAGCGAGGAGCAGCCCATGGGAGGGGGCACTGACCCTCACAGCTGACCCGCAGTCTCCACCCCGCCTCGCCCCCAGCATCCTAGCTCTGCCCCCCACGTCCCCGGTCGGTCCCAAGCTTCTTGTTCTAGAGGCTCCTCCGCTCCCAGCCTGGACACAAACTTCGTAACCTCCCTTCCTCTCCCTGCCCGGGCACACGCAGTCATTGGATTTTCCCAAACATGGGCTCCCGGGCCAACCACCAGGC
>NW_006295816.1:56718-60733 GCF_000327345.1 Myotis davidii
CCCTGAGCCCCGCCCTCTCCCCCCTCGCCACGCCCCTCTGTGCCACACCACGCCCCCGCGCTCCACCCCCTCCCTCGCCACGCCCCCGGGGGTGCCCGTGTGGGGAGCGAGGGGCGGAGCTAGCCTGGGGTGGGGCGTGGCGAACGACCGCCCCGCGCCCGAGGTCTCTCCTGAGGTCAGTCTCCCCTCCCTCTGGTGTCCTTCGGGTCCGAAGGCTCCTGGGAGCCAAAGACGGAGAGGGGAAGGAGGGGTGACTTGACCCTCCCGCTCCACACCAAACTCACTCCAGCCCGGCTCGCCTCGCTTCCCGAGCAAGGGCTCGGAGGAGAGCCAGCAGGGGCCACGGCTTCCTCGCCCTGGCAGGGCCTTCCCAGTCCCCACCCTCCCTGCCCCCATTCTGATGTCCTGCCGGCCTGGGGTGCAGCCCGTGACCTCCTCGACCCCCCTGGGCAGGGCGGCACGGCCAGCGCCACTCCTGCCTGTGACCTTGGGAAGCCCTCCTCCCCCCACTCCTGGTCTCCAACGTGAAGCCAGTGGCTGTCTGCGCCAGGGCCTTTGACCTTGGAAAGGATGGTGTAAGCCTAGTCCCGAGGACCTCCCCGAGGGGAGGGACCAAGGTTCCGCCTGTAACAAAGGAACCCACTGTCTGACCGGTACCCCTCCGACCGGACCGCCAGGCCGGTGCCCCGTCACTTGCTGTAGCACGCGGTTTCCAGGGGTGACACTGGGCCACCTCTGCCTCTCACTGCTGAGAACACTTGGGCAGAAGGGCCTGTCCGAGGCAGTGCAAGAGCAGAGCAGCCCACCAACCCCCCGCAAGTCTGGGGCTGTGGCAGGCACGCCCCATCCTGCCGGGCTGAAGAGAGAGCCTGGTGGAGGGGGTGCGTGGCCAGGTCCAGGGTTCTAGCAGATGAGCAGGCTCTTGGAGGGTCTGTGGGTCCCCTGACACATGAGAGTGGGCAGGCAAGGGGGTCTTTGGGGCTTGGGAGGAGGGGCTCAGGGCTGGAGAGGGCCTGTGGCCACATGTGGAGAGAGCAAGGTCACCCGGGAACATGTGGGCTCACCACTTGCAACCAATGGGGAAGGCAGATCCCTAAGCAGGAGGGTCTGGCCTTGTGCTGGGTGCCTCTGTGGCAGCCCTGACCCTCTCTGGGCCTCAGTTTCCTCAGCAGCACCTGTAGCTGAGGGAAGGCAGTGCTGCCTGGGCTCAGGCAGGAAGGGAAGGGCCCGTCAGCTTCCTCCCCAGAGTCCAGACTTCCTGTCCCACCACATCCAAGGGAATTGGAAACTGGGGGTCAGTCTTCCCTCACTCTCCACTCACTGGGTGACCTCATGGGCAATGCCAACTTCAGTTTTAGTATCTGCCAGATTGAGCAAGACCTGCCCAGCCTCTCCCTCAGCTCATCCTGAGCTTGGGGCCGGGTGATGTGTAGTGCCCCGGAGAGCGCCCTTTACTGGTCCACCTACCCTCGGCACCTACAACCCAGCCAAGGGCCCTGTCCAATCCCACCCACTCCTACACCCCTGCACACATATACGATGCCACAGTACTGTGGTGGCGTGTACACTCGTGCCACACAGACTCATCCACTACAGAACTCACTAGCAGAGCTCCATGTTGCACAAGTCAGTGGCAGCCCTGCACATGGGCATATGTGTGCACGTTCACACGGACACAGACGTATACACTCTGGAGTGTGCACACCGAGACCCACACCCAGGCACATACAGAGGCAAGTGCAAAGTGCACGTGCACTCTTTTGTACGCAGATGCTGTGGGACAGAGCGCATGCTTACGCACACATAGGTGTCACCCAGCCCAGCACAACCCCAGAGCTACTCTGAGCCAGGCCTGGGGCCAACATGGTCAGAGACTGCCAGCTCCCAGCAGGCCCCAGCCCCTTGTCCCAGGCCCTGGCTGCTCAGCCCAGGCTACGTTCAAGATGCCCCAGATCCAGGCTAATTCTGACTTGGGGGATCCCTGCTTCCTACCTCCTGTTCCCCCAGAGCTAAATCTCGAGCCCTGGGGTTTCAGGCTCCAGGAGAGAACCCCCACAGTGTTCCCTGGCCACTCTGAATGGACTCTGCTCATGGCTTCCAACCCAGAGGCCCTGGAAGCTGGACTGGGTTCCTACAGGAAACCCACAGGAGCTAAAAATAGTACACAAGGGACAAATAGGGCTCTGCAGGCCAGCATTCACGCCACACGCACCGCCCGCATGGAGAGGAAGCTGCCTTCCAGGGAGGCTGGGCGGGGGAGCCTGAGGCCCAAGCTCCACCCCTGCATCCACCCCCCCCCGCCCCCCCAGATCTGATGGGCCCAACTGGGGGCAGCGGGTATGGGGAATGGAAATCTCATAGGAAGTAGAAACCATACTGGACAGTGGGCAGATGCCTGAGTGTCCTTAGGCCGGGCACAACCCCTCTCTGGGCCTCGATTTTTCATGAGGCAACAGGGGAGAGGAATAAAAAGATGGATAAGGCATTAGCTTTCAGGATGTGCCTCTCACCATGGTGTTTACTTTAGGAAATAATGCAAATATTCGTCAATAGGGTGTTATTGAACAGTATCGTTGGGTTTCTATGCAGTGCCTTGAGCAACGACAACAATATCAGAATGACTAGCATTTACTGTGATGTGCAGGTCCCACGATATTGCCGTCATACCCATTTTACAGATGACGGGCTGAAGCTCAGAGGTTAAGTAGCCCACTGAGGGCTCACAGCTCTCAATATCATTGCACCCCAGAAGTCTTAGTTCTAAGCATTAAAGCATTAAAAACCGTAGAGATTATAAAGCATAAAGATACAAATTTACAAGAAACATTTCAAAGTTTAATTACTTAAATTTTTTCTATGTTAATCTAGTTTAGTAAATTATGGAGAATAACTTCATTTCAGTCCAACTTTTGCCATCTTCAGAGGGCCAGAAAAGTCCTTTCAATAATTAAACTTTCAAATGGTGTCTCCTGTAGCTTTACACCTCTGAGGTTATTAAAGCTTAAAACTGCACTGGCAGTTTCAGGATGCCTGTTATTCTACGTCAGTTTGACGTCATCGCCTGTGTGACGGTTTTCGGTGGTGGATGGGGTGGAGGGGAGATCTGTGAAGCTGTGCTGGGCAGAGAGCCTGGGGAAGGTATATGATAGACAGCACGTGTGGCTCAGGAGCAGACGGGAGCCCCTGAGAGCAGAGGCCGTCCCGGGGGACCGTTGGGACACACAGGATTGTGCTCCCTCTCAGATTTCTTCATCAGGCTTGCCCTGCTTCTTGGATGGAAAGATGGTGAACTTTATAGGAAAAAGCGACACCCCTCCCTCCTGGGCTGAGCGGTCCTATCAAGTAGTCAGCACCCCCATAACAGTTCATGCATGTAATCCTCCATCAGTCCTGTGAGGACCGTCTGGCCCTCTCCGTCCCATAGATGAGGAAATCGAAGCGCAGAGGCCACTGCTAGGTTCACTAACCCCAGCCCAGCCAAGTCCTCCCTGACCCTGTATCCCAAGGGTGACCCCATGCTCCTGACTAGTCAGTGTGTCTTTCCCTGGCCTGGCCCACGACAGATGACATGAGGGAGTGGAGAGCAGACAGAGAGCTCTGAATGCCTGGCCAGAGCAAGCCTGGGGAAGATGGGGTGGCCCAGCCCCCAGACTTGGCCACCCACTGTTGAGAGCCTCCTCAGGAGGCCCCTGGGCCAGCCGTGCCCTGCCCACGGCTTTCCTGGTTTCCTATGGTGGTGCCATCTCCCAGGCCTGACTCCTGTGGGTGTCTGAGGCTGGCCCTCCACCCTCCGCTGCAGCCTTCCCTGGTCCTTGCTCATTATGGCACCTCCCAGCAGAGCCCCCAAGGCTCTGGGTCTATAGGGTCCCAGTTCTGAGGGCGGGCCCAGGGCCCACAGCACCCCTGCCTGACAGGTCTCCCCTGGTGTTCCTGGGGATGAGGGACGCACTCAGAGGCAGGAGATGCATGATAATGGAATAAAGGGAGGGAGGAGGGAGGCAGGAGGAGGGAGGAG
>NW_006295816.1:60905-61483 GCF_000327345.1 Myotis davidii
TGAGATGGGCTGGGCTCAGTGTGAGGTCAGGGCCAGGGCTCAGGTGTGACAGAGGCTGAGGGTCAGCCCTCCAGGGGAGCCTACCCTGTCCTGCGGCCACAGATGCTGGCTCCTTCAGGAACCTTCGATGGCACCCGCAGCGGCAGCTCCCACCATTCTGTCCCCGCTCCCCACCCCCACCCCCGCCCTGGTGTCCAGGGTGACCAGAGCCTCCGGCAGGAAGCCAGCCCAGGGCATCCCTGAGCGCCTGTCGCCATGGCAACCTGCCTGTTCGGCGCACCCACCTGGGTCCAGAACCGCTTTTCACGTTCCGGATGTGAACAGGGAAGGGCCTCCCAGATCCGCAGATTCCGCCCCCTCCTTAGCCCAGATGGGGAAACTGAGGCCCAGTGAGGAGGGAGCGTGGGACCTGTTGCTCAAGGACCTGATCCCGCGTGGGTCCAGGTGGGGGTGGGGGAGGGGAGTCTGGAGTCTGGTCCTCGGAGGGGCGGGCCCTTCACGCGCTCAAGTGCGGGGCCGGCAGCCCAGCAACCCGACACCAGCGATGAATAAATGATGCCCTGGCGGCCTGCGGCCAG
>NW_006295816.1:61702-62455 GCF_000327345.1 Myotis davidii
CGGTACCGTCCAGGCAGGGGGTGGGGTGCCTTTCTGGCTCCAGCTGCCTTTCCTGTCCTCTTGCCCTGGGAGGTCTGGCTTCATGGGTGACCCAGCCCGGCCCCGCCGCTTCCAGGCTGCGGGGAGACAGCCCCCAATCCAAGGTCCCTGGTCCCCTGATTTCAGGGGCGCTCCGTCTGATGGGGGAGACTCACTTTGACCTGATCTTGGGGATCCCGGTCTCCGGGGGTACAGTGTGTCCGATCTGCTGGGTCCCTCAGCTCCTCTCCTCCAGTGTTCCGTCTAGAGGGCCTGGGGAGAGGGGGTGCCTAGTCCTTGGTTGCAGTGACCACTAGTCTGATGGGGGTCTAGTCCCTGATTTGGGGGTTGTTGGAGGAAACAGCGTCTGCCACCCAAGGTCCTCCAGGGTCCCCTGTCCAGGGAGGAGACCGGCCCCCCTGGGGAAGGAGGTGAGGAAATTGCATTCCCAGCTGGAGGCTGGCACAGGCAGTGATGGACTGCATTTGCCCTGGAGGGAGGGGCGGCGGGTGGGCCCCGGCCTTAGGGTCTGTCTTGGTCCTGGCGATGGGGGGTAGGGAGCCAGCCGGGGTTTGTAGAGGGGAGAACCGTGCTGAGTCCTGGTTTGGACAGAAGAGAATACAGTGGAAAGGGGGCATGTAGTTGGGAGAACTGGGAGGAGTTGCTGAGACACCCAGGAGGAGGTGAGGAAGATGGCTGGTCGGTGGGCCAGGAGCCTGGCTGGGGCCAGGAAGG
>NW_006295816.1:62602-63073 GCF_000327345.1 Myotis davidii
GCGGGCTGGGCGGGGCAGGGTGGGGGCCATCTGCGGCCTCCCAGCCCCTCTGTGCCCATTGCTGCGAGCCTGGAAGGGGTGCCAGAGAGGCAGACCCGACCCAGAATTCTGGAGCATGAGGTCAGGAAGCAGGGCCAGCGAGCCGAGTGTAGAGAAAGCAGGGAAGCTCCCAGGAAGCCCTGCAGGGGCAGGTGCTCGGGGACGGGGTGGGAGAAGGAGGGCAGAGCCCTGTCCTGGGGTCAGAGGGCACGGCCCTGATGTGAGGGTCTGGAGGACATGGGTGGGGACAGAGCCTTGCCGCCCAATGCCAGCCGTCCCTGCTGCTGACCAGGGGGTAGCCAGAGGGCTGGGCTGGAGTTAGATGTCAGCTCCGGTGTCCCTGTAAGGGGAGCCAGGCTGGCTTGAGCTGTGGCTTGGGCACATCACTGGCTGCCCTGAGGCCTCAGATGCAGAAACTGAGCTGGCCTGGGT
>NW_006295816.1:63505-65996 GCF_000327345.1 Myotis davidii
TGGCCCCTGGGAGCACGTCTCCTCCCAGCTCATTAAGGGAAATTGCATTTGGAGTCCATCTACCTGCCATCTGCCTACAGACTATGCAAGCGCCTGGCTGAGCCTGGGGGATCCAGGGAAGCACCAGAAAGATGGGCAGGGCCAGGGCCCATGGCACCACCCACCCCAGCCCTACAGCCTCACCACTACAGGCTGTGAGGCCTCCACCCTCCAGAGTTCAAACCCCCAGCAGTGCCCACCACAGGAGACAGCAGATTGCTCCTGTCACCCTTCACCCAAGACCCGCCACTGCCCAGCCCTGGCCCTGACACTGCCCACATGTACTCCAACCGCATGTGTGCCCTGTACCCACAACTGTGTGCTCAGCCCCATGTGTGCCCCACTCCCCACAGGTACCCTGACCCCACAGATATGGGGTACCTACCCCAGTTCACTCTGGTTATGAGAAAAGAGCCAGGGAATCGGGTACGAATCCCTCACAAAGACCCTCTGGCTTCCTGGGACAGGCTGCTGAAGGTGCTCATGGAGGAGGAGGAGGAGGAAGTGCCTGGCCCGTGGGAGGACCCAATCCCTGCTTACGGCCCAGGGAAAGGCTGATGGACGGTGGCCTGCGGGCGGTCTTTCCTTGCAGACAGCCAGGGACTCCTCAGGCCTGTCCTTGTTTGGTTCATCGGAAGACGACACGGTGCACAGATGCCCAGGGTCCTCCCTCCTAAGCACTAACTCCCATCCACACCCTCAGCCAAGCGTGGGGACAGCGGTCATATCCCTGTCAGCCCCGCAGATCAGGGACAGGTCTTGCTCAGACCCTCCCAGAGCAGGCCTGGTCCACCCAGACCCCAGAGCAAGGCCATGTCCCCTCAGTGTCCATTCAGTCCTCCAAGGCAGGGCCATGTCCCCGACACCCCCAGGAAAGGGCCATGCTCCCCTCACGCTCCCCAGGGAGCGCGGGGCCCACTGGGAAGGTGGGAGGCAGCTGGCTCTGCTCTGCTTAGCTGACGTGCTCCCACCAAACTTACATGGTTCGGCCCCCAGGTGTCGCTGCCGTGCTGTGGACAAATGATCCCTCGGGTCCTGTCCTGAAGGCCTGGTCCTAGCCCTGGTCATTGGAAGTGATTCTGGTGGGCGAGGTGACTGCGGGGCCGGTGGGTCCTGGCCAGGCGCAGTCATGGGCTCCACCCCCTACCCCACACTGGGGAGGGAGGACAGCACAGGACAGCGAAGTCCCCAGGGTAGTACAGACCTCGCCTTGTCTCTGGCCTTGATCCTGAGTCCCCTTCCGCCTGTGGGGGCCCAGGGCTGGAGGAGGAGAGACCCACAGGCTCCCGAAGGGGCCTTGAACCAGATGGGGACAGGCCGTCCCATTTTTCCCTGTGGGCCTTGGTTTCCCCAAGCGCCGACCACCCTGGCACCCCAAGTCCCAGCTCCGTGGTTCTGGGACTCTGCTCTCTTGGGATAAATCGGGAACTTCCAAGGTCTAGGGCAGCTAACGATGAGCCGCAGGATTTTTAAAACATGCAACACTCGTGTTTAGTCAGGGGCACACTGCGCTCTTCCCCCTTAGATCGGGGTGGGGAACGTCCAGCCCGCAGGCGAGCCATCACTTGGTCTGGCTCTGCCAGGGCATCGGGGTGAGTTAATTAAATGTTTGGCCAAATACAGCTAATTTTAAGTCGATGGTTTTGTACGGCCCGCGAATGAGGTTTTAAATACCCAAGGGGCCCTTGGTAGAAAAACGGTTCCCCACCGCTGCCTGAGATTGTCAAATAAAACAGTGACAGCAGCCCACACAACGACAGCCGTCCAGTGTGAATGAAGTAAAAGTATACCTGTTTTTTAGATCAGATCAGCAAAATCATATTTCTCAGTTGCCGCGGGACTTCAGTAATTAGTGTGTGTGCCAGGGGACGAAGAAGGTTGAGAACCACTGGTTTGGGCAATGGCTGTGAATGTCCAAGACAATTGATTCTAGGCGACGCTGAAGTGCTGGGGCTAAGTCCTTCTGAGACCAGGCTCCTCTCAGCCCAGCCCCAGCCCGGGCTCTGCCTGGCTCACTCCCTCTCTCCCATCCGCAGCCCAGCACGGCCCCGCCCAAGCCCAAGCCGCCGCCGCTGACCAAGGAGACCGTGGTGTTCTGGGACATGCGCCTGTGGCACGTGGTGGGCATCTTCTCCCTCTTCGTGTTGTCCATCAGTGAGTAGCCACTCCCTGCCCTCCCAGCACAGGGCGGTGGGGGCACCACCGGGGGCTCAGAGCAGCAATTCCGAGCAATGCAGGCAGGTCAGGCGCCCGTGGGAGGCCTACTGTGGTTCCTGGCACCTCCGCGGTCCACACAAAGTCCCTGTGGAGGGCGGACAGGCGGTGGTGACCTGAAGCATTCTGCCCAACCAACGCGGAAGCAGCCACATGGCAATTAGGGTGATTACGGGGCTCCGGGATCCAGGACGGGACGTGTCCTTTTTCCCTATCGGGCCTCCTGATGCTTTTCTTT
>NW_006295816.1:66126-71244 GCF_000327345.1 Myotis davidii
GGCCACCCCGCGTGGCCCAGATGCCCAGCAGATGTGTCTCCCAGGCTGCAAGCCCTGCTTGTCAAATTCCATGGCCCCTCATGCCTCACACCCATCTCAATTAAAAGCAGGAGACCCCTTCCTGGGGGGAGGGGGGCGTTGCTTGACGCAAAGTGGAAATAGAAATGGGCTGGACATGCTCCTGGTGGGGGGTCTAGTCTGGAGTTGGGGGAGGGACAGAGAAATGCCAGCTGGTGGAGGAGGCCACCATGGCAGAGCCTGAGGGAGGTTCCTACAGGCCAAAGGTCATGGGGGGCACGCTGCAAAGGCTCCAGAGCGCAGTCCTCTGAGCTGCACGTGGAGGCCCTCAGGGGAGGGGTGGTGTGGGCAGAGGTCTCAGACAACCCTCCGGACCTTTCCCCGAGCGCCTGGGTCGGGTACGGCGGGCGGCATGCGGGTTCTAAGGGAGCTGTCCCGGGACGAGGTCCCCTGAGGCAGCGCCTGCTGACAGCGTAAGACACACCCAGACGTGGGGCTCCAAGGGGACATCTGACTCGCATGTGCTTCTCCTGGCACCAGAAGTGCCCTCCCTGCGGGAAAATGTCCCCCACCCACTTCTTCACAGCCTGGGTGGGGCAGGATCTGAGCAAGAGGCTGTGTGCGTTCCTAGCGGAGGCTGGGAACCAGGCCGGCTTCTGGGTGCAGGCCCCGCAGACAGACGGGGTCCACGGAGGTGGGGGCCTCTGTCCTGCAGGGGCCACAGGAGGACCCGGGGCAGCTCTGGGGCACACAGTGGCCTCTCCCGGGCTCTGCTCGGCCCCACGTGGTAGAGGTGCCTGTGGCCACACAAGAAAGTCGCGGTGCCAGGCCCAGAGGCACCTGGACATCAGCCACACAGAAAAGGGTGAGGACGGCCCACAGGCCGAGCAGCAGGGCAGCGCTGCTCCTCCAGGCTCGAGAGCAGGGATGGCCCGAGTCCTGAGGAGGAAACAGCCTCCTGCTCCCCCTGCGTGAACCCAGGAGGCGCAGCTGTTGCTGGGGCATCACCCCCAGACCCTGTGAAGAGGGACTGGGATGAGATGGGGTGCCTCTGGGAGGGGTCTCCTCTGGCCCGGGCCCTGGAACTCAGTCGAAGGTCCTTTGTTTCTCTCCTCCCTTGAAGAGAAGCGACCAGGCCTGGCCTGGAGCGAGGGGCAGTGTCTGAGCCCTGCCCTGGCCTCCAATGGCTGCCCTTTGTGCTCCCCCTAAAGCCCAGCCTCCCGGTCCGGAAGCAGCTCCCTCCTGCCCCCTGAGGCTGGAGCCAACGTGGACAGCCCGAGCGTGCCCGGTCCAGAGGAGGGCCTTGCGGGGCTGGAAGACGTGGCACAAGCCAGGAGGGTTGGGGTGAGGGACCGACCTTGGGCACCGGGCACACACAGGGGTCTGGAGAAGACCAGGACCCAGCTCTCTGGGTCAGAAAGGCCTGTGTCTGCTCAGGCCTACCCCACAGCAGAGGCCACTCCGACCCACTGGGGCCTCATGCAGCCCCCACGGTGCTCCTGCGTGTGATTGCCCCCCTCCCCACCCCCCATCCATTCATTCAGGAGCCAGTCTTGTCCTCCGCAGCAAAGGCCTTGAGACTATCATTCATTCACTCATTCATTCTTTCCTTTCCTTCTGCGAGTCGGGTGAGACTCAACGGGGCCATGATATTTGGCCGAAGTTGCACAGGGCACCTCCAGAAGGTGCTCCTGCCACGTCGGTCGGATCCATCTTCCCCAAATATGCCCGCTTGTCCTGCCCGCCCTCCTGTCCCCAGGCGTCTGCCAAGGGGTCATGTCTGGTCATCGATTTATAATAGGAAGCAGCTCCATCCCTCCCCTGAAGCTGGGCCCAAGGTGGTCAGACTGTGGGGGCCTCAGAAAAATAAACTCAGTTCAGCCAGGTCCCGGCAGCCCTGCCCGCCATGCCCATCGCCAGGCAGGCCAGCGCCATGCCCTGGCCACAGTGCCTGGGCGCCGCCGCCCCCGCAGGAAACCCGCTCCTGGAATAACTCGGTCTGAGGTGAACGCCCGGGGCAGGGCTGGGCCCTGGCGGCTCTCACAGCCAGGAGAGGCCCAGGCCGGTCCTCAGGGGGGAGGAGGTGCAGCCTCATCCTCCAGTGCCGAGGACGCCCTGACCCGACACACAGAGCCCAGGGGCCTGGGTGGAGGCACAGGGCACCTCCAGGAAGCCATGGCCTGAGTCGCGGTGCAGCCATGTGCCCTGCCCTCCGGCGACTCTCCGTCTATGCAGGAGGACCTCGGGACCAGGACCCTTGACAGGGCAGGTGCCAGATGGAAATATGAGGCCCCTGGTTCAAAAGGCATTAAGAATTTCACGACAGTGAGAGCAGAGCGCTAGCCCAAGCACCAGGCCCTTCTCGAGTGCCTGACGCACGTGGCCAGCCCCGGTCAGCAGAGCCCTTCAGAATCCCAGGGCCTGCGGGGTTTGGTCAATGCGAGCCTTGCCCTGGCCTGTTTGGCTCAGAGCATAGAGCGTCGGCCTTCGGCCTGAAGGGTCCCTGGTTCGATTCCGGTCAAGGGCACGTGTCTGAGCTGTGGGCTCGATCCCCAGCAGCATGACTCTCTCTGTCCTCCCTCCAGTCATCACTCTGTGCTGTGTTTTCAACTGCCGTGTGCCGCGGACGCGGAAGGAGATCGAAGCCCGGTACCTGCAGCGGAAGGCAGCCAAGATGTACACCGACAAGCTGGAGACGGTGCCGCCCCTCAACGAGCTCACAGAGGTGCCCGGAGGTGAGGGGCCGGTCCCAGCCCGCCAGCACCCGACCCTGCGGAGCCAGCCGTGCCTCAGGCCTGCCCCCCAGTAGGTTCGGGGGGGGAGGGGCAGCTCCATCCCTGGGCACTAGAACACGGAAACGGGTCAGCGTGAGGCGGGTGGAACAGAGCGGTACTGTGCAGGTGGGAGAGGTGTGGAGGGAAGGAGGCAGTGAGGGGCTGGGCGTGGAGGCTGTGGGTGAGCCTCGGGTGCTGTCTCACGCCTGCCGCACGCCCTTTATCCCACAGACGACAAGAAGAAGAAGAAGAAGGACAGTGTGGACACGGTGGCTATCAAGGTAGAGGAGGATGAGAAGAATGAAGCCAAGAAGTGAGAGAGACACGAGGACAGCTTCCTGGCGGTGGCAGCTGGGGCATCCTGGACTCCACGCTCCTTCAGAGCCAATCAGGGGCTGGGACCAGACCCAGGTGTCCTGCCTCCCAGTCTGGACTCTGCCCCTTTCACCATGTCCACCTGGCCGCTCAACAAAGCAGGTCTGGGGCCACTGTCCCTCTGCAGATCCAGAGCAGCCTCGCACCCCAGACACGCCTGTCTCACCCCTTTGGCCAGAAACAGCAGTGGTGCTAACGGAGTGATACGCTGTGGGATCACCCCGGAAAGGCCTGTGAACTATGTGAACCGGACGAGCAACCGGGAGCGGCGGCAGCAGGCGGTTCTCAGGCCTTGCTGGACAGCAATCCTGGGGCGAGGGGTCAGCCCAGACCTCGCAAGGGCTCTGGTCCAGCGAGGTGGGCAGAGGTGGCCAGAAGCAGGAGAACCCCCAGCCCGGCAGACTAAGCCCCTGGCAACAGGATGCACTTGGTTCACGCTCAGTGAGGGAGCAGAGGATGCTGGGGGTCAGCACGAGGCCGGCTCGGGGCTGGGCTGCAGCAGTCACCGGTGCAGGAGGCTGAAGCCGGGGGCCAGGGGAGGAGGGAAGAAGGCTGCTACCTGGGCCCCTCTAGGAATCCGGGGAATACCTGAGAAGTCCGCGGGCCCTTGGGCTGTGCTGCTGTGGGGGAGGCGTCAGGGCCCCAGGGGATCACTGAGGGGGCAGTTGGGGGTTGAGGCCGCCTCCTCTCCCACCCTCAGCAACAGGGCCCCGAAGCAATGAGAAGGCCCTGGGGATGAGGGATGCGGAGGGGCTTCCGAAGGGCAGGGAGCACCAGCGGGGCATCCACCGGGCCTGGGGACCAAGGAGATTCCAGAGGTTTCCGGGCCAGGGGCCTGCAGAGATTAGTAAATAAAGCGGAGCGCCTTCCATCCCCGACCGATCTGGAGCAAAGGTGACAGCGGCAGAGGCGGGCTGACCGTCCCTCCCCTGGCTTCTCCGAGCCCGACTGGGGGGAGCGGGCGGGAGTCAGGTGGCCAAGAGCAAAGGGCAGCTTTGGTTTCCACAGGCCTTCGAGGGTCTGAGCCCAGTGCTGGGTGTGTTCTCGCCACGGCCAGGAGCCCGGCCAGGTCAAGAAGAGCCCGACTCCCATTAAATTAACAGAACGAATACCTTCCACTCCGGGCCCCACAGCTGCCCCTCCCAGCCTCACGCAGTCCGGCAGCGCCCGCTTTGGCCTGGGCAGGGCATTCCAGGCCCTCCATCACCTGACCCCGATGTCATCCCTACACACACTCCCCCACCTTCTGCAGGAGCCACCCCCCCTCTGGACGGAGGCCAGTCCTGGGCTCTGCCCTTTCGGTGCCCAAGCCCCCACCCCACCCATCTTGTTCAGCCATCTCCCACGCGAGCAGCCGAGGGCGAGCGCCTCCGGGACCAGGAAGGAGGCTACGTGAGGAAGAGAACTGTTTAATTGAGCACCTGTCTCGGCCCTGCCGGGTGGGACAGGAGAGTGGACCTGCAGTGTCCTGGACGAGGACGATGAGGGGGCCTGGGGCCAGAGGGCGCCCCCAGAGATGGCCTGGGGGCATCAGCAGGCAGCAAGGAGGCTGAGGGGCAGCGCCAGCGCCAGGAGCAGGGCCCTGGACGGGGCCGGCAGAGCCTGCCCGTTGATGCGCTTCCAGATCCAGTGCTGGTAGGTGGAGATGCGCAGGTAGATGGGCGGGGCCTCGTTCTGGCCGCAGCCGGGGCCCCAGCTCACTATCCCCACCAGGAACCACGTGTCCTGCACAGGACAGGACAGGGGCTCCCCGCTGGTCTCCTGTGGGAGGTGGGAGGACAGAAGGGTCAGGGAGGCCAGATGTGGCCCGAAGGAGAGGGGACCCAGCTCAGGGACGAGCAGGGTGCTTCACACAGATCTTCCCACACCCTGAGTGTCACCGGCTAAGCAGGACCCAGAAGGCCTCCCACAGAGGGTGCATCTCCGTGCTCTCTGGGGTCAGTCCTCCACC
>NW_006295816.1:71332-75375 GCF_000327345.1 Myotis davidii
CCCCTCCCCCTCTCCCACCTGACCTCATCTCTCTCCTCCATCCCATCTCCCTCCCCATCTTCCTGCTCCATCACCCCTGCTCATTCCCTCCCCACTCCCCTCCTCTCCCTCCCCCCTCATCCTGGCCCAGGGCCTGGAGGGCAGGGGCAGGTGCTCACATAGCAGAAGTGCTTCCTGTCGGTGTCCTGCACACAGATCATCTGGGAGTTGATGACCCGAACCAGGGAGGGGATTTTGGAGAATCGGTGGTAGAAGTCCTCACACTCCTTGCTGTTCAGGATTGTGACCTCCTTCTCCCGGATGGTCCGGAACTGCGGCCATGTACCTGTGGACACGCCCCCATTCAGGGGGGGCGGGTGGCTGCCACCTGCCTTGTCGCCCACCCCCTCGGCTCCTCACCACGCCACACAGCAGCCAGGGAGGGGGGATCTCCAGGTTCAGCCCACCTGCCATCCCAGCCCACCCTCCCTCAGCACCCCTTGAGAGGGACCCCAGGCAGCGCTCCCAGTCTGGCCTCATTGGACCTGGTTTACCTCCCGCAGAGTAAACCAGTTTACCATCCACTGAGTCCATTCCTAAGTCAGCAGCTTGGCTTCTGCCCTTCCTTCTACCCCAAGGCCCTCCTCAGAGGCTCCTCCCCTGAGCTTGCCCAGCGCCCCTCCCCAATTCCCCAGCACAGCTCCCTCCCTCCCCTCCGCCTGTCAGTCCATAGCCTGAGACGGGAACTTCTGATCATCCCCAGCCATTGACAGCTGGGGCAGGGAAGACAAGAAAGCCAGCCCCTCACCTGGGCTGGAGCCCTGTGGCCGTTTCAGACAAGCTGCTCCCGTGGGAAAGGCTAAGGTGCCTGAAGGGAGAGGGCATTCCCGGGCTCCTAAGGAAAGGGACCCTTGAAGGGCCGGGACAGCACTCCTGCTCTGGGCCTTGCTCCTGAATTGGGAGAGCATGTGCGTGGCGGGGGCGTGGGGCGCCCCCCTCCCCCCCCCCCCCCCCAGTGACTCCCAGACTCTGGAGCAGGCTGCCGCGGGCCTCGGGGGAGCTCGTCCCCTACACGGACCCTGCTCCTCTCACCTCCACGTTCTGCTTCAAGGCACGGCCCCCCTGGAGCTGTGCAAACAGCAGCGCCTACTCTGCACGCTCCTGCCTTGGGAAGCCCTGTCCACATGCCTGGTCTGAGTGCTCACGGGCATCTCTGCCCCCACGGCCTGAGGCCAGGGCGTGCTCACTGCCGAACCCTCGGCCGCAGCCGGCGTGGCTCAGAGGTTGAGCAATCTATGAACCAGGAGAAAGGGTTTGCTTCCCGGTCAGGTTGCAGGCTCAATCCCCAGTGGGGGGCATGTAGGGGGCAGCCGATGAATGATTCTCTGTCATCATTGATGTTTCTCTCTCTGTTTCCCTCTCCTTTCCTTTCTGAAATCAATAAAAACATAATAAAATTTAAAAAAGCCCGACAGGAAGGCGGGAGCAGGGGGCTCCCGGGATGATGTCTCAGAAACATCTGTCCAAGGCGACCCAGCTGTGCCAGGCCCGCTCCCACACCCGCCCTGGTCTGGAGGTGCACCTCACCGTTCGCCCTGGGGAGCCCCCAGCCCGTCACGGTGCAGATGGAGAAGTCCTTCACCCTGTAGTCCAGGCCGGGCAGGCAGATGGGCCAGACGTACTTGCTATAGTTGAGCGTTCTCTCGAGCTGCAGCAGGGCGATGTTGTTGGCCTGGCCCACCCAGGACCAATAGCGCCGGGACCGGAACCGGCTGTTCAGAATGACCTCGCGCACCCTGACATCGGCCGTAGTCTGAGCCCTCTTGTCAAGCCAGGGGCTCCCCACCCGCACGGAGTAGGTGACACCTTCCCTAGGGAAGCACCAGGGAGTCTGCCATCAGCACCAGGCACCCCACCCCGGCCCTGACCCACTGCCACTCTCCGGGAAACCCAGGCAGGCCGCCCACCGACTGCAGGCCCCTGAGCCTCTCCTCACAGCAGAGGTGAGCGGAGCCCTGCACACACAGCGTGGCCGTGTCCTCACAACAATCCATTTCCATGGGGCAGGCCCTGAGCCTCTCCTCACAGCAGAGGTGAGCGGAGCCCTGCACACACAGCGTGGCCGTGTCCTCACAACAATCCATTTCCATGGAGGGGAAACCCAGGGACCAGCTCAGGGCTACCAGCTGGAAGTGGTGGAGGTGGGACGTGGGCCGAGTGTTCTCTGGATTCTGTCCCGGCCAGTGATGCGCCAGGAAGTGGCAGGCCCTGCATGGGCCCTGGCCTCGCCCTCGGGCCTCCTTCCCCAGCATGCTCTGCAGTCTGTGTGGACCCTTAGGCCCGATCACAGCCCAGCACCCTTCTGCACTGGCCAGCCCTCATGGCCAGCACAGGCGTCACCTCGGGCCGCCCCCCGGGCACCAGCGCAAGGGCATGCCCTCCCTCTTGTCCCCACACTGACTAGCCGCCCCTGCGAGCACCTGAGGAAGTGATGGGTCCTCTCTGGCCCCCAGTGCCCAGGCCAGGGCCTGGCTGCCAAGGAGTGCCAGGGCTGTTGGTCAATGAAGGAAGGAAGGAGTAAGGGAAGCAAGGTGTGTGGCACCAAAGAATTAGGGCCTTCTTTCTTGGAAGCGGGCTCAGGACCCAGGCTCCCAGGGGGAGCCAGCGCTCTGCTCCCAGGAAAGACTGTAGAACTGAGCTCCGCCTGCTGGGAGCTGGGGTGAGGCTGGGCCTAGGACTGGGGGCTCTGCCCGGGCCCAGCTGCCACAGAGGGGCCAGCTGGTGGGAGGACGGGGCCCATGTGGCTCCAAATGCCTTTCCCCGCCCACCAGGCCCCGACTCACTGGGTCAGGCAGTGGGCCACGGTCAGCACCCACTGGGCGGCGATGAGGGCGCCTGCGCACACGTGTGTGCCGTTGGCCTGCACGCTGACCATCCACGGCCACCGCCGAGCGATGGCCTCTGGGTCCCTGAGGGTGGGGTCCTGCTCCTGGGATGCGCCGCAGGCTGAGGAGGGAGGGGAGCCTGATGAGGGAGGGACTGACAGCCGCATCCCAGGGCACCGCCCCACCCCCAGCCCTGTCTCCCACTCTCCAGCCTCCTGCCAACCCCCAATGACTCTCCTTTCCTACTGGTCAGAGTGTAAAGATGCTGCCCCCAGGTGGACCGGGGCATCCAACCTCCCAATGGCCTCAGCTCCCAGGCATCCATCTCCCTGTCCCATGCGGGGCTCAGAGCACTCCCCTGGCCCCCTGGTCCTGCTCCCCTGGCCCCCTGGTCCTGGCCCCCTGGCCCCTGGCCCCCTGGCCCCCTGGCCCCTGGTCCTGCTCTCCTGGTCCTGGCTCCCTGGTCCTGCTCCCCTGGTCCTAGCCCCCTGGCCCCTGGTCCTGCTCCCCTGGTCCTGGCCCCCTGGTCCTGGCCAGGCCCTCACAGACTCCCCGGCTTCGACCAAGGCAGACCCTCTCCCTCTCGGGGAACCCCTCCTGTGGTTCAGAGAAAGGCAGGTGCCCTAACAGGAAAGTGGGCCGCTGCACAGACACAGCCTGGGAGGGCCCTGGCCACAGACCAACTCGGAGCACGGACTGGCCTCCCGACCGCGGACTTGAATCACGAGGCTCCTTCCACGCCAGGCACCTGCCAGGCAAAACTAAACGTCCCTGATCCCACTGTGGTGAGGGCTCTCTCAGCTGTGACCCAGGGAAGGGGCAGGGCCTGCATGTGCCAAGGCTAAGGCGGGTCCTGCGTGGGGTGTGGGGTGTGATGGGTCCTGCATGGGGTGTGGGTGAGAGTTACACCGTCTACACTGAGCTCCAGGATAAGCCTATTTCCGGGGGGGACTCAGTTGCTGGCCTTGAAAGCCACTATTCCAGGCCAGGCGTGCGTGCTGCCCAGACACCCCGAGGCTCCCTAAGCGCGGAGGGGAGACACCCGCCACCCCCCACTCCCCACCCCGCAGCCCGGGGCTGGGAATTGCCCGCCCCGGCCCTAGTAGGTGCTCAGTTAACACCCGAAAAGCAGGCAGCTCTCTTCTCACTCCTGCTTGTCCGTCCTCCTCCGTCCTTTCT
>NW_006295816.1:76254-79824 GCF_000327345.1 Myotis davidii
GGGCGATACCCGGGGTTTCCAGGCGGCCCCTCCCTCCAGCCTGCGGACTGGACTCCGTGGGCTTCCCCGGTTCCTGGAATGAGCCGATGGAAAGGGTTCAATGAAGACTTAATGATCGCCCGCCGCCCGCCGCCGCCACGGCCAGCGCCCTTCCTTCCCCCGCAGCTCCATCCACGCGGGACAGGCGCTCGGGTGAGGTTTCCACACGCAGACACGGTGACGGCACCCACAGGCCTCCGGGAGCAGAGGGCCACTTCCTGTGTTGGAATTAGGGGACGTTTTGATGACGCCACGACGTAGATGGAGAAAACATCGAGCATATAGTCTGGGGGGAGCCTGTGAGAAACTTTGGGTCAAAGCTGCTGGGAAAGTCTGGCCTCAGACGAGCAAGGCCAACGTGGAACCACGCCAGGACGTTTGGACTGCTGCCGCGGACCGACCTCGGCTGGCCATCCAGGCCCTGGTCTCTGAGGACAGCAGGTCACACCCACCACCGTCCGGGGGCCGAGGGGGAGTGTGCACTCGGAACCTGAGCCCCACCAGGTCTGAGGGACCCCACAGCCCTCCCCACTTGGGCGGACTCTGCCCTCAGCCAGGCTAGCTTGGGCCAGCCAGTCCGCTCTCCAGAGCCTGATGAGGTCACTGAGGCAGCTGGTGTGCACCCCTCACACACGTCACCCAGGCAGCGCTCTGCCTGCCCTCCCCTGCCCCCCATCACCCACCCCTGCGGGAAGAGAGAAACTGGCCAGATTTTGTAGAATCAGGGGACACTCGGGGCTGGGAGAGGCCGTTTCTGAAACAAGGTCCACAGGGCAGGTCTGGGATGTGTGTCTTGGGAAGAGACTGGCCCTTGCAGGAAGGCCCTTGGTCAGAGACCCAGGCCAAGGCCTTGGGACCTGGGGGTGGGGAAGGGCTACCTCTGAGGGTTCCAGCCAGAATCAAGAAGAAAGACGATGACTTCAAGTGGCAAAAAGTGCAAAAGCATCTTCATTGAACAACTGAAAGCCAATGGCTTGGGACCCTCCCCCAAGGACACTCTGCCCGTGTCTTGCATGCCTCCAGGCCCCACCTCTCTGAGGGCGGGCAGAGGGCAGGGAGAAGCAGCCTCGCTCCAGCTCCCGGAATGACCCCTGGAAACGCTGCTCACAGGAGCCACAGGGAGCCCAAGGAGACCAGCAGGATGTAGCCAGTGCACAGGACAGGGCTCAGGAAGGCAGGGGGGGCCCTGCTGATGAACTTGACGTCCGTGATCTGCTGCTTGATCCATTGGGTGAAGTGGGAGGTGCTGGTGTAGATGTTGGGGAAGTGGTGCTGCTTACAGCTGAAGCTCCAGCTCTCCACCCCCATCTGGACCCACGTCTTGTTCACTTGGCAGACCAGGGAGCTGCCAGAGTTAACCTGTGAGGGGAAGATGGAGCATCAGGGAGGCAGCGGGAGGGTCTACTGCAGGCTAGCATGGACTTGCCCTTCCCCAGGCCATTGCCTCAGTGTGAGCTGTGCACCAGGTCCCTGATGATGGGCCTGGCTGGGAACCTGCTCTGCACATAGAAGCTCCACGCTGGGGCCCAAGCTCGGGGCCTCGCTGTCCTCTCCCTTCAGTCTCCTTCAAACTCCCCTAAATCTTGGGGGGCCTCCAACGGGATGTCCTGACCTTTTTCTTTCCTGCAGTCCTGGCTTGCACAGTGAGCCACTGGAAATGCACACTGACCCCTCCTCTTTTTGTGCAAAACATAAGAGTAATGTTACAACAGCATTGATCAACCCAAAGGTAACTGCTGTTATTTCTCTTGATGGCAGGTTTATGATCATTTAAAAAGTTTTACACTCTTCTGTATCATTGAAAATTTTTGTAAATTAGAAAAAAAAATGGTTCTCTGTATAGCTATAGATATAAACGATACAAAAATTTTGGTTAATCCTCACATGAGAATTTCTTCCCATTGATTTTTAGAGAGTGGGAGGGAGCGGGAGAGACAGAGAAAGAACCTGATGTGAGAGAGACACATCGGTTGGTTGCCTTCCCTATGTGCCCAGGGATTGAGCCTGCAACCGGGGTACATGCCTTGACCGGTATTGAACCCAGGATCCTTCAGTCTGCAGGCCAACGCTCTATCCACTGAGCCAAACCGGCCAGGGCAATAATGATACAGGTTTTTGTAAAATAATGCAAACCTCTGACCCACCAGTTCTTTGCAGGATGCAGCCCATGGAAAAAATTCTGGAGCATGTCCACGGGGAAATGAGTGTAAGAATATTCAGAGGAGCAGAATCTGAGACATGAAAAAACTGGAAACTACTCCAATGTGGTAGAAAGGATGGATGAACTGTGGCATAGTCATCCAAGTGAATATTGTGGATAGAGCTGATTAATGAATTAGCTGCAGGTATCACTATGGCTAAATCTCAAAAAACAATGTTGAACAGAAGTTACGAGAGGCAGAAGTGTGTTTACAGAATGAGGCCATTTATGCAAAACTGGTTCTGCCAGCACCTGGCTCAGATCCAAGCATGTACTGACTGATGTTCAGACAAGTGCAAATGACCTGGGAGGTCCTGCTACCACCACCATTCTTGTGGACAGGAGCAGAGTACTGTCACCTGCTTTTACCGACTGGGAAGCTGGAGCCCTGGGAAGGGAGACTCGTGTGAGGTCTCCCAGCGCCACGTTAAAGGAAGGCATGGCCCCTGCAAGTCCCCTCCCCGCCCTGGGCCATCCACTTCGCACCTGACAAGAGTCTACGCCCCATTCTAAGCTGGCACACAGCATCTCTTTCCCGATGAACTTCTTCTGGCCCTTCAGGAAGAGGAACTGGTACTGCTGATTGCAAATCTCACTTTTTATTATCTTGACAGAAACTTCCTGAAGACTGTAGGGGGGCCTTGGGGGCACTAAAGAAAGAGAGAAATTCTGCCTCAGCACCCTTCAATAATCTGGCACAACTTCACCTTGGGGTTATCTGCATCCCTGATGTCGGGGCAGGGCCATCTCCTGGGGGGTAATTTATTTATTTTGGGGGGAGGGTATAATTTATAAAGGCCCAGCCCATTGCCTGACTTTCGAGAAAGCTCAAGCTCATTAAGAAAACAAAGGAAACGTCTCCCAAAGGGCTTGGTGACGTCCAGGCGCCGAGAGGACACGGAGAGACGACCTCAGGGACCCATGAGGGCGAGGCCTGAGGTGGAGACGCCCTGGAGCTCAGAGTGCCACCCCCGGGGAGGCAGGACCTACAAGGGCTCCTAGATGCTAGAACCCCAGAGTGGCGCTAATAGGGGCCATTGGTCTCTCAAGGTCACAGCTGTGTGGCTGCCAAATGGTTCGGTGCCTCCTAGACAGGGCCCTTGTGCCACCTGAGCACAGGGAAGCCCACTGACATCCAGGGATGAATTCCCTGCCCTGTTGCCAGGTGACGCCTAGGCACTGAATTTGACCTTGGGGATTGGGGCCCATGCAGACCACAAGTGTCTTCTCCACGAGAGCACTTTGCTATCAACAGAGGTTGGGAGAGTGCAGCTCGTGTACGCTCAGGAAATGTTTGCTGACAGGTCGATGAGGGAAGGAGGGGAGGGAGG
>NW_006295816.1:80003-83041 GCF_000327345.1 Myotis davidii
GGAGGGGAGGAAGGGGGACGGAGGGCCCGTGGTGACGTGTTCTAAGAGGCACGTGTTTTGGAAACTGCCTCCACTCACCTTTCACGGATGGCCGTCCCCACACAATGGCCCAGCATGAGGCTCCAATAGGTGGCACGAGCTTGGTGGTCGGGAGGCAGATGGGCTGGACAAGGGGGGACCAGAGGATGGGGTCCTTGAGCTTCAGGAGGGCAATGTCATCAGAGATGAGGTCCTTGAAATTCTCGTGAGTCACCAGTCGAACGAGGGGGAGCTGAGTGCCATTTGCTGGGAGGTGCTGGGCTCCCACAATCACCGAGTATTTGCTGGCATCCAGGGACCTGCAGGGCCGTGGGTAGGAGGCGGATCTCCAGCAGTAACCCTGCGACTCCCAGAACCCCAGCCTCAGCAGGGCCCCCCCGCCCCGGACCAGCCGCCCCCGACTGACCTCTCCAGGCAGTGCGCGGCTGTGAGGACCCACTGGTGGTGGATGACGGAGCCACTGCAGATGTACATGCCCATGAACAGGATGCTCACCTGCCAGGGCCACTTGCCTGCCTCCACCAGCTTCCCCTTCACCATCTTGCAGGACAGGTTGGTCTGACCACAGCCCCAGAACCAGGGCTCTGAGGAAAGAGACAGAGAAGGGGCCACGCCGGCCCGGCCCGTGTAGACAGCGGCAAAGGCAGCCCTCGGCTGTAGAGGCAGGGGAGCCGCCTTGCGGCCGTCACGAGGAGCCACTGCCACACCACACAGGAGCCGCCAGGTGACCCAAGCCAGGGCTGCCCCACAAGAACACACGTGGTCAGTTTGGGTGGGCACCCAGAGACCTTCTGTCACATGGGACCCCAAACTTTTCACCCCCAAAGAGTCTACTGAAAACCCGGCTGGTGTGGCTCAGTGGTTGAGCATTGACCTATGAACTGGGAGTTCACAGTTCGATTCCCGGTCAGGGCACAAGCCCAGGTTGCGGGCTCGATCCCCAGCATGGGGCATGCAGGAGGCAGCGGATTGATGTTTCTCTCTCATCACTGATGTTTCTATCTCTCTCTTCCCCTCTCTCTCTCTAAAAATCAATAAAATAAAATACATTTTTAAAAGAGAGTCTACTGGAAAACTGGTATTGGATGCTGGCTCCACAGGTCCCTGAAGTTCTCTGGGCCCTGGTTTCCGATGGTGAGGTGGGAGTACTGGTAAGCCCACCTCCCCAAGTGGTGTGACGTCAACCTCAGACGAGGGCCTTCTGTAGGTGAGCCGTCATTCACACACCGCATCCTGACAAACCTAGAGTGCACCTCCCAGACAAGCTCATCTGCTCTACGGATTAGCTTGTCCCCCAATTTTTATTTTTTTATTTTTTAAAAAATATTTTTATTGATTTCAGAAGGAAAGGAGAGGGAGGAGAGATAGAAACATCAATGATGAGAGAGGATCATTGATTGGCTACCTCCTGCATGCCCCCTGCTGGGGATCGAGCCTGCAACCTGGGCTTGTGAACTGACCAGGAATCAAACCCAGGCCTCTTCAGTCCGCAGGCTGACACTCTATCCACTGAGTCAAACCAGCTAGGGCATCCCCCAATTTTTAATAAGGCTCTTCCCTCGTGTCCATGTCGCCCCGCAAACCAGGATGACCTGGACACTACCTGGTCCCCAGGTGTGCCACACCATGCAGTCTGCTGAAGATGCATCCATCGGGCGTGAGGACAGCCAGCACAGACACCCAGGCACACAGATCCCTCCTGCCCCGTCTCATGTCCGAAGCCCTCCTTCCTGCCCCTGTGCCATGTCCCCAAAGCCCTACCTTCCACAATGAGTGGGTTCCCAATTCTGGCAAAAGATAATGGAGATGAGAGGCCGTGAAGGTCTCCGAGCCCGCACGCCATGGACAGCTGGTGCCCGGCGCCGCTGGTCCCCATCGTGGATATGGGGACAGGCATCTCCAACGTGCAGGGATTCTAGAACTCATGGTTTGTTTACTCAGGGTAGTCAGGGGGGCCTCTGCTCCAAGGCTGGGGCTCCCCCAGCTGGGGCAGCATCAGGATGCTCACATAAAAGGAGCCGGTGTGGTCTTGACGAGGCCCCACCCAGGCACGATGTGACGCTATTGCCAGGTGCCTCCCTAGAACGGAGCTCCTGGGCCTGACCTGAGCCTGGGGCAGTGCTGGTGTCTGGCCTGTGACAGGGCCTCCTGGGCTCAGCCTGGGCCTTGACAGTACCCCCACGTGCCCATCCAAGCCTGTGACAGCACCAGGTATCTGGCTTGTAATGGTACCCGGCCTATAATGCACCCCTTGTGCCCAGTCCCAGCGCCTTCAAGACACACACCCCCACCCCAGAAATGAGGCATGGAGAAGGGGATGGCTCACTCCTGATGTGGGTGGCTGAGCTGGATCTAGGGGTTTCCTTTCTCCCAGGCTCTGCATTTTCAGAACAACTGGGTGGAGGGAGGCCATGTGCGCTGGGCCTGGGCAGGTGGCTTCCTGAGAGGAAGCAGCGTGCACACCTGGGTCTTCATGAGTCCACAGAAGAAATGACATCTCTGGGTGCCTTCTCCCCCGACTCCATGGAGGCCCCTCCCAGGATCCCACGCTCCTCACACTGCCCACCCCATCCCCAGTGCTGCCCGGGGACACGGGGCAACAAGGTTGTTTACACACTGCGGGGGCATGGGCTGGGGCCACCACAGAACTTCAGAATCAGGTAGGAGAGCAGACCGTGTGCCTCCCACAGCGGCAGCTCCACCCCCGTGTGTGCCATGGACACAGGCAGCGGGCAGAGGGAAGGACAGGCCATGCTGTTGGGCAATGTCCTCAGGGCAGGATGGAGGCAGAGTCCTCAACAGCCAGGGCAATGGACATGCAGCAACACATGAAGCTCACAAACATAGTGTGAAGTGAAAGAACCAGACACCATGAGGCCCATAGTGCACGAAATTCAACAACAGGCAAAACCAACTATTTTTAGGGAAACCTGGTAGAGGAGGAAGGAAATGATCATTCCTACAATCGAATCTCCTTTTTGAGAGGAAACGGGGGGGGG
>NW_006295816.1:83086-86389 GCF_000327345.1 Myotis davidii
GGGGGCGTACTTTGAGGGGAAACAATCAATCAGAAAAGCCCACACAAGGTAATTGCATAAAAATGCACATCCATTATCGCCACCAAGGTGAATACAAAAGAACTCTCGAAGTCAAAGATTCTTATATTGGGTAGAGAAAAAACCTAATCACATGCTACTGATTAAAGACCCACCTAAAACAAAGTGACATGAAGCTGTTGAAAGTAAAAAGATGGGCAAAAAATATTATTTCTGCGCAAGCAAAAATAGAAATGGCAATGTTAATCTCCAACCAGAAAAAGGAAGTCATTTATGTTGGAAAGAGATAAAAGTTCCAATGACTATCGAACATCATACAGTTCTGCTCATCGATAACATGGCATCTAACGAGGCAAAGCCAGCCAGCGCTGCATAAGGAACCAAACCCTCACTGGCAGCGGGAGAGTCTTCAACTCTTGTCTTTGGGGAATGAAATATCTATAAAAATCAACCGCACACTCAGTACTAAGGAAACCACAGTAACTTCCCTACGAGTAGACGTCGCTTGGCCCACATTTCTTACCATGATGCAATGAAGCAGGGATTTAATAACAAAAGACAAAGCAAATAAAGCAAATTACTTGAAATTTGAAATAATGAAAATAAATTAATTAAATGTTCAAATCAAGAAACTATAAAAGGTGCAAAATAAACCCAAGGAAAAGCTGTAGGAAACATGTACAAAATATAAAATTATACCCCAATCAACTAGAACAGTAGAATTAGAAATAAACTCTATGATATGAGCCAGATTGTTGAAAAAGAACAAATATTAAATAGGACCATTTTACATTGATAGGGTATATGCCCCACTGAGATGGTACAGTATGCATGAACCTTGCACTCTTAACAGCACAGCTTTGAAACATAAAGCAAGAAGAAATAGATAATGTCTTAATTCCTGTGGTAAACCTCTCAGAAACTAGCAGATTATATCTATAAAAGCCTAAGCAACCAAATGACCGAACAACTGTTCGACCAGTTGCTATGATGTGCACTGACCACCAGGGGGCAGACGCTCAATGCTATCCCTCCTGGGAGCTGAGTGTGTGACTGCTTCCCCCTAAGGACGTGAGCAGCAGGGCACAGAGTGTGGACTGCTGACCAGGAACTGGGTTAATATATGTGGGAAAGACAGATACCAAAAAGCTAACCTACAAAAGTACACCAGATGACTTTTTGTAAACCTCTAAGAAATAGACCAAAATCTGGATTTAGGCTATTTTTTTTAAAAGAAGAAGAGAGCTTTTGCTACAGTTTAACAAAACATACATAAAGCAGATTGAAACAGTGCAGCACTAACCCAGGGACAGACAGATCAGTGAGCAAATAATAAATATTTTAAAAACATACCCATGAATATACTGAGATTTCATTAGGATAAACATTCAAATAGGCTATATATATAAAAGCCTAAGCAACCAAATGACTCTCATATCAGTAGGACTCTACAAAAAATAGTGTCAACAGAGTCAGTCCTCCAGTTGGAAATAGATTCTCCACCTTACACCAAACATATCCCCACCTCACACCAGACATAAATAGAAATGTCAAATGGATTACAGAGTTACACATAAAAAATAAATTTATCAAAATGTTTAAAAAGTCAGGAAGATAGCTCTTGTCATCTGGAGATGGAGAAGGCCATCTGGAGTAAGGCACAAAACTCGCAAAGATTGATTCGACTCTGTAATAATTTTAAAAGTCTTTATGGAAAAATTACCCATCCATTCCACATATTTCAAAAATAAAATATTTGTAAAAATCAACAAAGCCTTAATATTCAGAGAAGATAAAGACCTTCCATCAGAAAAGATAAGCCACCCAATTTTTTAAATTGGCAAAGTCTGTGAAGAGAGGATTTAAATTTTTATTTTTTATTTTACTGTTGACAGTATTGAACAGAGGATTTACTAGAGAAAAGGTGCATGTGTTTTTCAATAAACACATGAGAAAACACTTTTTTTTTAAAAAGCACAATGCTATAACTTTGTACCATTGGATGGACACAGGTTTTGAAGATGAATGACACCCACTTTTAGCAAAAGGGGAAGCCCATCCTCATGTACTGTATGTGTATGTGTACACTGGCTCAGTTTGGGGAAGGGTGAATTTGATAGTATCCACCCAAAATGACTACCTTTGTGTTTCCTTAGACTGCCCCAGCACCCCATGCATGCCGGGGGATGTTCGTGGCTGCCCCAATGCTGACAATTCAGAAACAGCCTAACAATGAGTGCGGGCCCAGCCAGCGTGGCTCAGTGGCTGAGCATCGACCTATGAACCAGGAGGTCACAGTTCGATTCCCAGTCAGGGCACAGGCCCGGGTTGCGGGCTCGATCCCCAGTGTGGGGCGTGCAGGAGGCAGCTGGCCAATGATCCTCTCTCATCATTGATGTTTCTCTCTCTCTCTCCCTCTCCCTTCCTCTCTGAAGTCAACAAAAATATATTTTTAAAACAAAACAAAACAGGTGTGGGTTAAATAACCTCCACTACCTCCCACGGAACCCAGGCAGTGATCGCTCTAGGTACTGACATGGCTTTTAAGGCATCTATTTTTTTTTAATGTAGGCTATGAATAATACATATATTTAAAATCATAAAGATAAATTATTTAAAGATGCTACTGATGATTACTTCTGGGTAAGGGAGCAGCACTGTGGTGGGGTAGATGAGAGGGGGAATCTTTACATGTATTTCTGAATTTTTAAAGTAAATCACATATTCAGCTATTATATTCGTATTCAGCTATTATAGTTTTTAATGTAAAGAAAAATGTAGCCATGAACACGTAATACTTTTGTAATTAGTATGTTAAAATGCCATTTAAAAAAGTAAAAGCTTCCCAGCCGGCATGGCTCAGTGATTGAGTGTCAAACCAGGAGGTCAGGGTTCAATTCCCGGTCAGGGCACATGCCCAGATTGCAGGCTCGATCCCCAGTGTGGGGTGTGCAGGAGGCAGTTGATCCATGATTCTCTCTCATCATTGATGTTTCTAGCTCTCTCTTCCTTTCTCTTCCTCTCTGAAATCAATAAAAATATATTGTCTTTAGAAAAGTAAAAGCTGACTTGGAGCATTGTATGTAGGACCTTCCTATTGTCAGCCTACGGGGAGTGCTCCCATACAGCATGCCCACTTCACAGATGAGAAAACTGAGGCCCCGAGCCCTTTCCCTGTGCCCCAGCACTAGTGATATAGCAAAAAACATCAGCCCACCTGGTAGAATTAATTCCAGGAGACCCTGCCCTCCCACCCACCCACCCACCCCTAACAACCAGGGCCAC
>NW_006295816.1:86633-92584 GCF_000327345.1 Myotis davidii
CCCTAACAACCAGGGCCACCCAGAAAAGAGAACAGAATCAGCTTACATTTGCACAAATTTAATCCCTACTGTTCTGGGCCCCAATTCCAGAGCCCTCAGGGCCACATGTCCCTTCTCCTGGTCAGCCAAGGCCTTGTCATCCACCACATCCCTCCTATGGGATGCCCAAGCAGGACCAGGCCTCCCAGGGGCCACTCTGTCCCCACCTTGACTCTTGTTGAATAGGGACACATGACCTTGCTCTAACCTTGATCTGGCCCCATTCTGGAGGGGGAGATCAGGGGCCCATTAGGAGAGGCAGCAGCCAGGTCAGGAGAAGGAGCCAGGCGGAGGTGCAGGGGCCTGAGAGAGCCCTGTTGCTCATTTGGTTCTTGATCCATTTGCTGTATTTGGTGACGCGTGTGTACACACCTGGGTTCTGTGCTTTGGCACAGGCCTTTTCCCAGGACATCACCCCAGCCAGAATCCACCTGTCCTCCACTTCGCAAGCCAGCGGGCCCCCAGGGTCCCCCTAGGCAAAGAGAGGGGCGTGACGGAGGCTCTGGGCCCAGCTGGGACCAGGAATCAGGGGACCCAGAACGCCCACTCGGAGTTCCACTTGGAAGATCCTTTCGCTTCCTTCAGGATCTCACTACCCAGGGTCCTGCTTCAGCGCCAGAGTTGGGGACCGGCCCCAGAATATTAGGCAAAATCAAAGTCACAGGGGAAGAGGGATGGGAGCAGAGCACTACCTAGGGATGGTGACAGAAGGAGGCCAAGCTAACCCCTCCCCGGGGACCTCCCCCTCACCAGGGAGTCCTTCCCAACAGGAGAGCCCTCAGAACCTTCCCAAACTCACATTGCACAGGTTTTCTCCATAATTGGTGGCACAGATCATGTCCCCCAAGATAAGGGGGAGGATGTGGGAGATGGGGGACTCTTTCCGGTAAATCTGGTCACACCTCTTGTTGTCCATGATAAACACCTCCGCCTCTTGCAGCTCTGGGGTCAGCGTGGAGTTGGCTGCCAAAGAGCCCAGTAGGGCGAGGATTAAGCCCTCACTCCACCCAGCCCTGGCCATTTCCCAGGGTCCTGTCACCTCCATCCTGGGGACTCAGCCCGCCCACCCCTTAGCACTTCCATGGCCTCCTTTCCTGGCCCTCCCCCTGCCAAGGGGACCAGGTCTGGCAAGCCCGTGTTTCTCTGGGAAGCTGTCGTCTCTGCACCAAGAAGGTGCCGTCCAAGTCACAGGGACAAGCTGAGAGCCAGCCACATGCTGCTGCTCTCCAGCCTGAACCCGGCCCCGGCTGCGCCCTCCGCCACCTGAATGAAGCTCACTCCTCCTACAGGTAGCTCAGGCCCAGAGCTCACCCCACACCCCTCTCAGCTGGAGTTCAAGATCACCTGACAAGCCCGCAGGTGGGGCTCAGGAGTTCAGCGTGGACCCTTGAACCAGGAGGTCGTGGTTCAATTCCGGGTCAGGGCACAGGCCCGGGTTGCAGGCTCAATCCCCAGTGTGGGGCGTGCAGGAGGCAGCCGATCAATGATTCTCTCTCATCATGGATGTTTCTCTCTCTCTCCCTCTCCCTTCCTCTCTGAAATCAATACAAAAATATATTTTTAATAAATGATCACCTAACAAGTCTTTCCCTGTCACCCTCCGCTCGGGTGAGCTCCCTGGGGGCAGGGCATGTGCTCCCACTGCCAAGGCCCAGCGTGTGGCAGATGCTTGAAGTCCGTCAAGTGAACACATGAGTGCGCAAATGTGTGACTCCCTGACTCTGAGCTTCTGATAGGCTGGCCTGAGGGCCCACGGCAATGGGCAGCAGTGCCCACGTGAGAACCAGTCTTAACACATTAAGGACCAGGGGCCGGAGGTCACGGCCACGAGTTCCCTGAGATGCCCTGAGAGGGGGCCCAGCAGGCACGGCCCCAGGAGGAACTGCTGCAGCCTCTGTGGGACCCCCAACCCCAACCCCCTCCTGCTCACCTGAGTAGCGCAGCTTGGCCTGGCTCCAGCCGGTCACCCAGCACTGCATCCCCACCTTCAGGTCGAAGGTGGGCTCCGGGAGGCAGATGGGCTGAACGTACTTGCTGAAGACGACGGGAGTGTGCAACTGCAGGAGGGCGACGTCGCCTATGGTGAAGGTCCGGCCCCAGAACTTGGGGTGCATGATGATGTCCTTCACCTGGATCGAGACGGCCATCCTGGGGTTCGTGGGCTTCAGCTGCGCGGTGCCGAGAGTCACGGAGTACTCTTTGGTGCTACAGGGGACACAGAGCCCCACCTGGTAGGTGTCAGGGTCCCCAGGACACCTGCTCCTACCTCCACCCAAGACCCCTCCCTTTGCAGGCGTCCAGCGGATCCAGCCTGGAGGCCCTTGGGGCCAGAGATGGGCTGCCTCCCCATCCATCATTCAAGTTGATTCAAAGTGTCCTGGCCTCTGTGTTGTGTGTACAGAGGTTGGTCTACATGTATGTTTTCATGCATTAGGAGTGGGGTGCCATACTGAGTTTGTTGCCCTACTTAGCACACGGTCTTTGTTGCTTGGGGCTCCCTGTAAGGTCCCCCTGTCTGGGCACTCCTTCCCATGCCCCCCACCTCTCCATTCATGTTGCTTCAGAGGAAGCGAGGAAGCCACACAGGGCCTGTTGCAGCCCCGGGTCTCCAGGCCCCCGACGCGTGGCCGCACTCACCCTTTGATGCAGTGGGCAGCAGTCACCACCCATTTGTGGTCAATGAGGGCCCCTCCACACACGTGCTCATCTTCCACACGGAGGCTCACCTCCCAGGGCCAGTGGCGGCTCATGTCATTGTCCTCCGGCCACCAGGGCTTGCCACAAACTTTAGGAACAAGATGCCGAGGAGATGCAGTGACCACCAGAGGAGGATCGGAAGGACCGCGACCAAGATGCCCTGGGGCATGTGCACCAGGCCATAAACCCAGGGCTTGTTCCCATTTCAGAGACAGGAGAGAAGGGCAGTGGCCACTCACAGCGCTGAGCCAGCAGAAAATGACTGACAGAGATGAAACGCATCGAGATAGCGACAGCACAGGGGGACACAGAGAATGTATTTTCTGTTGGGTGTGCTGGGTAGAGAAATGTCACTGACTGTGAGAGTAAGTTGTTGAAGGATTATATATACACCAAAAAAGTACACAAATGCCCTAGCTGGTTTGGCTCAGTGGATAGAGCATCGGCCTGTGGACTGAAGGGTCCCAGGTTCAATTCCGGATAAAGGCACATGTCCAGGTTGCGGGCTCAATCCCCAGTAAGGGGCATGCAGGAAGCAGCCAATCAATGATTCTCTCTCATCACTGATGTTTCTCTCTCTCTCTCTGTTCCTCTCTGAAATCAGTAAAAATATATATTTTTTAAAAAGGTTGGAAAGAGAGTAAAGAGAGGGAACAGGCCCTGACCGGTTTGGCTCAGCGGATAGAGCGTCGGCGTGTGAACTCAAGGGTCCCAGGTTCGATTCTGGTCAAGGGCATGTACCTTGGTTGCGGGTACATCCCCAGTGGGGAGTATGCAGGGGGCAGCTGATGATGTTTCTAACTCTCTATCCCTCTCCCTTCCTCTCTGTAAAAAATCAATAAAACACATTTTAAAAAAAGAGAGAGGGAATAGGAGTGGAGCACGGACATAAACAGGAATAACTTAATCAGTCAAGCAAATAATTCAGGACAGTCAGGGCAATAGGGGCCCATGAACAAGCAGGATACATCAGCCCCCACCCTTGAAGCATCAGGAAAAGGCAGGGAGACCCAGAAGAGCTGGTTCTGCGGGCACTGCCACGGGCTCTGAGGTCCTTATGTGAAAGGAACCGTTTGGAACCAGGAGGTTTCTGTGTAGAAGAGGGGCACCTCCCCTGGTCGGATGCAGCCGGGGCTGGAGGCAGAGGCCCTGTGTCCCACAGGGATGCTCTTTCCTCCCACCGGCAGGTCTGTATGTCCCGGCAGCACAGGCTGGCCTTTGGAAAGCAGGCCCCTCCCACTACGTGCCTGCTTCCTTCGGGCCCAGAAACACTAGGCACAGGTGACCCTCTTCAGAACCACCCCCCCTCCACAGGAGCTGAGGCTCTCCTGCAGCAGGGCTCAGCCTACCCACCTGATTTGGCATCTTCTCTGTCACCTGGAGAAAAGGGGCAGAGATGAAGAGAGCGAAGAGGGGTGTTTTCATGAATGAGTGCATTTATTCATTCACCAATATTTCTCTTCTCCCACTCGTTCCCAGCCCGGAGCCCCGAGCCGTAGGACACAGGTCATCAGGCAGGTACACGCTGCACTTGCCCTCGAGGGCCACGCAGCCAGCAGGGGAAACAAGTAAACACAATCACCCAAGGAGGTCGATGCAGGGACAAGGCACAGATGTCAGGGGAGCCCCGAAGAAGCCGTGGACAGAGAGGCTCTGGCAAGAGGGGTCATTGTGCCGAGTCTTAGAGAGAAGGTAAGCCACGGATGAGAAGTGACGATGACATTCCTTACAAAGGCAACACCTTGGTGCAGGCCTGAGCTCTGGAGGACAACGGGCAAGGCCTGTGATGGCAAGAAAGGAAGCCAGGGGTGCAGAGTCCGGGAGGAGGAGCCAGTGAAGATGGGACGTGGGCCGCTGGTCTTGTGAAGGCAGCGAAGAGAACGGTAGGAAGGTGACAAGACTGAGGGCAGCCAGGCCCCACCAGAGGTGCTGCAGAAACCAGGCAAGAAATGCGGAGTCTGAGTGAAGACGGGGTGTGAGAATCGACGTGGTGAGCACAGGGGGGACTTGGGGACATGGCCGAGTCCAGGATGACCCCTCCCCATCTCTGATCCTAGAGACGAGTGGCTGCCATCCTCTGAGTCAGAGGACAGTGAGGAAGCCCAATCTGTAGGAGGAGGGCCTGCCCGCAGCTGAGATGGTTCTCGCTGTCCAGGCGGAGGCGCCAGCAGGTGGGAGCTCGGCCACACACTGGGCAGCATCACATACAGAAGATGGCAGCTCACCGCCCGGGCAGGTGAGGGCACCGCCAGCAGCAGGGAGGGGTCGACGGCACCTTAGGGAACAGCAGTCCGTGGGGGATGAGCACATGGGCGGCTGGGAGGGACGAGAGGAGCAGGAGGTGGTGCTGAGGGAGGGAGCTGAGCTGCTGGGCCTCTATTTGATGGGACCTTCCTTCCGTTACTCTGAGCCTCCCCTACCCGTGATTTAAGCCTCTTGGGTGAAAGGGTGAGGGATTAACAAGTACAAGCTGTAGTTGCAGAAGTCACAGAGGGAAGTCAGTGTATGGGAATCCCTGGGCGTGGTGCCAGGTGGAAATGTCTGAATAGGACATGACTGTTTACGGCTGCGCTGTCCGCCTGGAACGGGTACAAAATAATACTGGATGTAACTTCGATTGAATATTAATGTTTCAGATTAAAGTTTCTCGTTGGGCACTCCCCAGACCACCGCTGTCTGCGCCCGCACCAGTCCCACCAGCCCCCGGGGCACCCGGGGACAGGGAGACCCGCTGCACCTGCGAGAGGAACCCTAACGCTCAGTCGTTGTTGCTCCCGATGCATCAAGTGCCCCCTTCCCCGCCCCTCCGTCTGGTTCCAGGAAACCGCCTTTGACTGTTTAGCCTGAGGGAGGGAGACCACCCAGGGCTGCGTCCACTGAGGAAGGGGGGGGGGGGGGGGGGGGGAGGAGGAGGATCTATCAAGTGAATCTAAAAATCAAATGAATAAATAATTTGTGGACCATTCTGTCACATGGAGACCTTGAGTCTGTGCGGGCCAGACCCCATGCCCAGGTGGGGTACCCCGGTGCCCAGATGCCTGGGGCGATGAGAGCGGGAGCCTGGGGATGCTGATTGAGGCTGGCTGGGGTCTCAACCACGATGGTCCAGGCTGCCAGCAGACAGAAGCGGCTGATCCCCCGGGAGAAAAGTCGGGGGTCCCCAGGAGGCTGCAGGCCCAGCAGGGGCTGGGGGAGGAGGCCAGAGAGGGCAGGGG
>NW_006295816.1:92872-98007 GCF_000327345.1 Myotis davidii
CGGAGCCCTGGACCCCAGATTGCCCCCAGGTGGCCAGCCCCACCACAGCGCCCCCAGAGCCTGGCTGGTGATCCCTGGACAAGGGACGGCTTCTGTCCCCCAGCCCCGGCTGCACCCTGGTCCCTGCGCTGGGTGCATGGGACTTACCCAGTTTATCTTGAGAATCTGGAAGCTCCCACGGTGTCTGGAAGGACGCTGTCCTTGAATCGCTGGTGTGGCGGAGATTGGGAGACCGAGATTTCTGTTTCTCTTGTCCAGTGTGGATGGCCCAGCTTCGGGGACCACAGCTAAGAGGGTGCGGATGGGTGCCCACCAACAGGTGGGTGAGGTGGCCTGTGTCCCCGTGTGGAGCGTGGTCCCCAGGGCAGCAGCAGCATTACTTGTCACCTAGGTGGAGAGGCACCTTCTCAGCCCCGCCCAGACCCGCAGGCCTGGGAACTCCCGGAGGGAACCCGTGGTCTGTATTTTAACCAGCCCTGCCGGGAATTCGGCTGCAGGGAAAGCACAAACCACAGCCGAGCAGAGCCATGAGGAGAAAAGCTCCCTGCGGACCAGGCTATGGGAACAAGAACGTCAGTTGACTTTTAACCGATTACTATTCAGTGGCTCCTTAAAGCAGCTGGTTGGATCCGCATTAGGAGACTGGGTTTGATGCCAGCTCTGTCCCACCCAGCCTTCCTCAGCAACAGTGGGGCTGACACAGGCCGCCCTCTGGAGCCCTGAGGGAAACCTGGGCCGGACAGCAGGGTCAGGAGACCGGGAGGGAGTGGCCAGAGCGAGGCAGAGGCTCTGGACCACTGGGCCCTGGAATGAGGACAAAGAACTAGGTCCAAACACAATGACTCTCTTCACTCTAATTCCTTTTTTAAAATATATTTTGATTTTTTCAGAGAGGAAGGGAGAGAGCTAGAAACGTCGATGAGAGAGAAACATCGATCAGCTGCCTCCTGCACATCTCGTACTGGGGATGTGTCCGCAACCCAGGTACATGCCCTTGACCGGAATCGAACTTGGGACCTTTCAGTCCGCAGGCTGACGCTCTATCCACTGAGCCAAACCGGTTTCGGCCACTCTAATTCTTTTTATGCTTAAAACTTTAAGTCAAAACCACAACACTGTCTTTTTTAAATAACCAAGTATAAGGATCTATCGATAAAGAATTGCAGAAGATCAAAAAGACTATCATTTCAAAAGCTTCCTTCTGTACTTCAGAGAATAAAACTCACAAAATATAGTCTGCTACTCTGCTTGCATCAAAAACCCCAATCTGCTCAGCAATGTACAAGTATGATGGTGCTCCTTTTATTAAACAAATGTGTGTGCCATTGACTGGAGGCATCTTTTAACAAAATCAATGTCTTTCAGATTCTGTTGAAGTAACAATATACCTTCAGCATATAAATGTCAGCTAGTGGGTGCCTGGCTAGTGTTGCTCAGTGGTTAAGCATCGACCTATGAACCTGGAGGTCACGGTTCAATTCCAAGTCAGGGTGCATGCCCAGGTTGCGGGCTTGATCCCCATTAAGGAGCGTGCAGGAGGCAGCAGATCGGTGATTCTCTCTCTCCTCTCCCTTCCTCTCTGAAACCAATAAAAATATGTACATATGTATATTTAAATGTCGGCTAGTGGGAAATCAGCCATTCCCACGTCAGCAGTTATCCAGAGAGCATTCATATTTTGTATCATAAAACTGATTAGAGACTAATCCTGTGTGTTTTCATGAATAAGAAACAGAATGCTAAAAATTTATAATTCTAAACAATTCCCAAAGATACTTCTGTTAAAAAAAAAAAGCAAAATACTGAAATCAATGTTAAAATTAAACATAATGGTTTCTTAAATATGCAACCTGAATGGCCTGTGTAAAATACTACTACCTTATGAGACAGAAAGCTTCAATCTCATCATTTATATTCATCATCAATATGTAAATCATGTACATCTACATTAGCCCACAAAGCCCAGGACAGCAGAGCTTCAGACATTCTCCAAACATTTATTCGACTGACGTCAGAAATCTCGGCACTCCTTCCTGTCTCAACACAACATGGGGTGGGCCTGGATGTGGCCACCAGGGCACTGCGGGAGGGGGTTCTGAGACCGGGCTGACCCAGGAGGCTGACGTGGCAGAGATTGGCACTCGCAGGTGGATCCACAAGGGGTGCAGGGAACTTCTCCCCACCACAGACAACCGAGTCCCGTGGAAATCACACCATAGCAGGGTGGCACCTCGCTCGCTCTCTCTGGACAATCACCAAGCTGACTGGTTTGACAGTTACCAGGCAAGAGCCTGAAACCACTGGGTCTAACGGTGTCCAGCGCTGATGGCGTCTCTTCCTCGGTAGACCTTCTCCGACACGTCCATGCAGCACCTGTTCTCCTGGGCAGGCCAGCTGGCCCCGGAGCTGGATGGTTTCAGCCTCCCTCCCAGCAGGTGTAGGCGGGGCAGGGGCCCGGGACTGGAGCACCAGGCAGGACACTTTCGGGGACTCCAGTCTCACTTCTACTCTCTGTTGTGTGGCTCCACAGAGCCAGTGGGTCCCAACGGGAATGTGAGGGGAGGGCACTGAGGAGAGGGCGATGGGAGGAGAGGCCTCGAGGGAGACTCGGAAACAGGAGGGAGCAAGCCTGTGGTCACAAGGTCACCAAGACGCCCAGGGACAGCACCAGACACAGGGGCAGGGTGGGGAGAACTGCTGAGTCTTGAGAAGAAGCCAGACTCATCTGATCAATGACCCAGTCCTTGAAGAAACTAACTTCTGTGTAAACTCCAGGATATCCTTTGCGGCCACAGCCGAAGCCCCAGCTCACAATCCCCACCTGGACCCAGGTGTTATTAAATTCACAGACCAGGGGGCCCCCAGAATCTCCCTGGAGAGAGAGAGAGAGAGAGAAAGAGACAAATGGAGGAATGAAAGACCAACATCAGAGCCGGCTGGCTGCCTGCAAGACACTGGACACACGTGGGGCGCCCCCCGCCCAGGTTTCTGAGATTTACAAGTTGAAAATCTGTAAACATACTCAAAAACTGTGCTCAGAAAATATTGACTATAAACAGAAAATGTACATACTCTGAGACAACAATATCGATTAAAGCCCTTACCTAATGCATTGCCTGTCACACAGAAGGGGCTCACAACATGTGACCCGTCTCACTGGTGTGTCCTGCCTGGACCCCCCTCCTCCCGGCCCCCCTCCAGGCAGCATCATCCTCTCCTCTTTACTGAAAGGCTGGGTCAGGGTCAGGCCAGCCGGGCAAAGCCCCTGCAGTGTGTCTGGCTGAATCCCCTTCATTTGAATGGAGAGTGAATGGAGGGGCTGGCAGGCGATGCAGGTCCTACTGCCTGTGATGAAGAACCCCAGGGGACAACCCCAGGGCCGAGGCAGCAAAGGTTCGTGGACTGACCTGGCAGGAATCCTTTCCGAGATCACTGTAACCACAGACACACCCTTCCTTGACTACGTCAAACCTGGTTCCCAACTTTTTCTTGAAGATCTCATTACACTTCTCATGGCGAATGATTTTTAGCTCAGCCTCCTGGAGCAATTCGGGGGCTGCCTCCTTAGGATCTGGAAAGATAATATCGGACAAGGGGGTCCGCTTAGTGGCACCCACTCTGGGTTCCACAGAGTGTGTTCACACACAGACACCCTCTTAGGGCAGTGGATATTGTCCCCACTGGACATTGCAGGAAAGGAGACGCAAAGGTGACATGGGGAGAGGAGGAGGTAAGCATCAAAACCAAGACAGGAGAAGGAAGGGCTGATCAGGACCGGAAGAGGGGAGGCCTTACCAGCCTGAGAAATCAAGCCAAGCACCTGTCATCCTGAGTGCCGTTAGGAATCGTGACAGGTGTCCTAGACATCAGGACTTTCTTTCACTTGGAGCAGGATCACAGACTTGCATCAGGAAGTGCCAATCCAGCTCTCCCAGAGGCAGGAGGCCCTGCAATGTCACTGAGAGGCATCTCTAAGGCCTCTTCTCACTGAAAACTCCCCAAGCACCGAGGCAAGTACTTCCAGTTGGGGCGGCTCCGATTAGCAGACAAAACCCACCTGAGCTAAAACCCACCTTGCTTGTCACCCAGGGTCCTGACCTACTAATAGAAATGTGCAACCCCATCAACTACCCTCCTCCCTTACCCTCTTGCTAGAGAACTGCCTCCCTGGTCTCCCTTTGGCTTCAACCCCAGGGCACCTCTCCCCGGGCCTGAATTTGCTTCAGTCTCACCTTTTTCATGTAGTTTTCCCCATCCAGTCACCCAGCAGTCGGTATCCGTTTGCACCATGAAAGTCTTCTCGGGGAAGCACACCGGCTGGATGTGGGTGGAGTAATTCACAGGGAACTCGAGCAGAACCAGTGCAATGTCGTTCTCGATCGTCTTGAAAGTGCTGAAATCTTGGTGGATGACGATGTCTCGCACTGGGACTCTGACCGCCATTTTGGAGGCGTGATGCACGTGGATGCCTCCGACCTTCACCGTGTAATCCAGGTAGCTGCAAGGAGATCCTAGATGGTCCGCATCCTTTCCACATGGTCTGGGTTCTTCCCAGCCCCGTCCTATCTCCACCGCCAGCCATGAGCCACTTCCCTCCCTCCACACCGCATCCCTTCCCCAGCCCCAGCCACTCCACCCAGGGGTTCTCAAAGTCTGGTCCTCGGATGAGCAGCATCAATATCACGTGGGAACGTGTCAGAAATGCAAAGTCCTGAATCACAACTTCTCGGGTTGGGGACAGGCCATCTGTATTTAACAAGCTCGGCAGGCCTTTCTGGGCTCATTGGAGTTCAGACCACTGATCTAGCCAGATGGGTCTACTACACCCACCCCCGTCAGCACCCCCCCAGGGGAGTCTCTGCCCGCATTGCCCCCCTCTGGCGTCTCCCCCTCCTGGCCGCGGTGAAGGCTAACCAGCACTGGCTTCAAGCAGCGGCTTTGAACCTGGTTTTGGATCTGGACGGCCCAGGCTCCCAGGGCCCTGGCACCACCTGCCTCTGGCCACAGCCTGAAGAGAAAGCCCGGGGAGGGGCCAGGGCTGCTCGGGCTGCCGGGGCCTGGAACACTCACCCGTAGATGCAGTGGGCGGCGGTCAACACCCAGCGGTTGGCAATGAGGGAGCCCCCGCACACGTG
>NW_006295816.1:98448-98785 GCF_000327345.1 Myotis davidii
TGTTCGCAATAAAGACTTCAATTCAAGGCCGTCATGGCTGCGACGCACAGTCGCTAAGCGCTGGACGCAGCCGAGTGCCCACCGGTGGCGAGTGGACTGAAACCGGCGGTGCCGCTGCAGCTGGAATACGACGCGGCTGCAAAAAAGAACGCGCTCTTCCCACTCGCAGCGCCGACGGATGGGCCGGGAGAAGCCAGTCGGAGGAAGGTCAGTACCCATGACCTCACTCACCTGTGGAGTCGAATGAACAGCATACACGGATGAACAAAACAGATCCAGAGACAGGCAGCATGGAGGAGACCGTCCAACCTCGGGAAAGGCGGGGCGGGGGCACCCC
>NW_006295816.1:100701-101164 GCF_000327345.1 Myotis davidii
CAGACAGCCGGGGCGAGGCCTGTGCCGGGGCGGGGCAGGGCGGGCAGGGACAGGTCAGTGGGGCAGAAGGAGACATGGAATACTTTACACAATAAAGAATAAATAAAAAAAAGTACATATATGGACAACACCCAATACTGACAGGGATGCAGATATTGAATCATTCATACATTGTGCCAGGAATGTAAAATATTACAACCTCTCTGGAAAACAGATTGGCAGTTTCTTAAAAAATAAAATAGGCAATTACCATATGACCCAGTAATTGCACTCCTGGGCATTTATCCCAGAGAAATAAAGATTTATGTTCACACAGACACACAAAAATAACTGTTCAAATGTTTATGGTAGCTAAATTCATAATATAGTAGTCCCCCATATCCACGGGTTCACTCTCTGTGGTTTCAGTTACCCATGGTCAGTTGTGGTCCAAAAATGTTAAATGGAAAAATCCCAGAAATAA
>NW_006295816.1:103602-108989 GCF_000327345.1 Myotis davidii
GTGCGTATGTGCGTGCGTGTGTGTGTGCGTGTGCGTGCAGACGTGCGTTCGTGCGTGGGGTCATCTCGGGGTCAGAGCCCGTTCCCGCTGAGGCACCCACAGCGCCGGCTGCGCTCGGCTGAGGCCTTTCTCGCGCTTCGCTCCCCGGCTTGTTCGCAATAAAGACTTCAATTCAAGGCCGTCATGGCTGCGACGCACAGTCGCTAAGCGCTGGACGCAGCCGAGTGCCCACCGGTGGCGAGTGGACTGAAACCGGCGGTGCCGCTGCAGCTGGAATACGACGCGGCTGCAAAAAAGAACGCGCTCTTCCCACTCGCAGCGCCGACGACGGATGGGCCGGGAGAAGCCAGTCGGAGGAAGGTCAGTACCCATGACCTCACTCACCTGTGGAGTCGAATGAACAGCATACACGGATGAACAAAACAGATCCAGAGACAGGCAGCATGGAGGAGACCGTCCAACCTCGGGAAAGGCGGGGCGGGGGCACCCCGCGCCGGGTGAGCAAGACACAGGGACCAGACAGCCGGGGCGAGGCCTGTGCCGGGGCGGGGCAGGGCGGGCAGGGACAGGTCAGTGGGGCAGAAGGAGACATGGAATACTTTACACAATAAAGAATAAATAAAAAAAAGTAGAACCGACTTAACCTCCTAGCAACAGTGGGGAAAAACAACAACAAAAACGTCAGCCCCTTGATGTGACTGTTGCCCTGAACAGTACTAGGCACGACGTTAGAGAAAACAGTGCTGCCTTCAATAAAACCAGCCCCATAGGAAAAGAGCCGTTAGCAAAGTGCACATTAGAACTGCAATGAGACATCACTGCACACCTAACCGCCGGGCTGAAGTTAAAAATAGTGCCCAGCAGGCGTGGCTCAGCGACCCTGTCAACCTATGAACCAGGAGGTCACAGTTCAATTCCCCTCAGGCTGCGAGCTCGATCCCCTGTAGGGGGCGTGCAGGAGGCAGCCAGTCAGTGATTCTCTCTCATCATTGATGTTTTGATACATATATGGACAACACCCAATACTGACAGGGATGCAGATATTGAATCATTCATACATTGTGCCAGGAATGTAAAATATTACAACCTCTCTGGAATTCATACCTTGTGCCAGGAATGTAAAATATTACAACCTCTCTGGAAAACAGATTGGCAGTTTCTTAAAAAATAAAATAGGCAATTACCATATGACCCAGTAATTGCACTCCTGGGCATTTATCCCAGAGAAATAAAGATTTATGTTCACACAGACACACAAAAATAACTGTTCAAATGTTTATGGTAGCTAAATTCATAATATAGTAGTCCCCCATATCCACGGGTTCACTCTCTGTGGTTTCAGTTACCCATGGTCAGTTGTGGTCCAAAAATGTTAAATGGAAAAATCCCAGAAATAAACAATTCATAAGTTTTAAAATGTCCCTCCTTTCTGAGTAGCGGGATGAAATATTACACTGTCCTGCCAGGTCTGTGAATCATCCCCTTGTCCATTGTCTCCACACTCTACATGCACTACCCACGCGCTGGTCACTGAGCAGCCATCTCCCTTGTCAGGTTGGCTGCCTCAGTATCGCAGTGCTTATGTCCAAGTCACCTTATTTTGCTTACAGATGGCCCCAAAGCACAAGAATGATGATGCTGGCAATTTGGATGCATCGAAGAGAAGCTGTAAAGTGCTCCCTCTAAGTGAGAAGGTGAGTGCAATGCAAGGTATTTTGAGAGACCACGTCATGTAACTTCTACTACATTATATCGTTACAGTTCTCTTTTTATTACTACTTATTGTTGTTCATCTCTTGCTGCGCCTGACTTATAAATTAAACTTTATTATCGCTACATACTTGTGGGAAACAACAGCACAATGTACCCTTGAACAACATAGGGGTTAGGGGTGCCAACACCTCTTGCAGTTGAAAATCCACCTATAACTTACCTACCAATAGCCTACTGGTGATGCTAACCTTGCCGATAACATAAACCGTTGGTTAACACGTATTTTGTATATTATATGTATTATGTAATGTATTCTTACAATAAAGTAAACTAGAGGGAAGAGCATGTTTTTAAGACAATCATAAAGAAGAGAAAATAAATTTATGGCACTGTGTATTAATTTATTGAAAAAAAAATTCGTGTATCAGTGGACCTGTGCAGTTTGAAGCCATGTTGTTCAAGGGTCAGCTGTATGTATAGGGTTCGCTAGTATCCACGGTTTCAGGCATCCCCTGGGGGTCTTGAAGTGTATTCCTCACAGATAACAGGCACTACTGTAGCCACCATCTGGAAAAAACCCTGGAGTCAACAGAATAATGGCCTCCCAAAGATGTCCGCATTCTAATCCCTGGAACCTGTGAATATATTACCTTACACGGCAAAAGGAATGTGATAAAATAAAAAGTCTCCTGGGTTAGACACATATGAATGGCCACAGTGCTTTGTAGTTCCTCCCATCAAGAGATGAAGTTGGGCCCTGGCCAGTGTTGCTCAGTGGTTGAGCAACGTCGACCTAGGAACCAGGAGATCATGGTTTGATTCCCGGTCAGGGCACATGCCTAGGGTTGCGGGCTTGATCCCCAGTGTGGAACATGCGGGAGGCAGCCAGTCAGTGATTCTCTCTCATCATTGATGTTTCTATCTCTCCCTCTCTCTTCTGAGCAAATGGGCCGCACTGCACGGCACTGGGCAGGGCACTGGGCAGGCTGTGCGGTAGGCCTTCCCCAGGCTCCCACCAGCCCAGGATTCTGTGCATATGAGAACTGAGAACTGAAAAGTTAATAGGAAAATTTTAATGTCATCCAAGGATATTATAACTGGTTGCTTCCCGAACCGCAGTGGTTGTTAAATATTCTGAATATCACCTCTGATGATAGCCCCCAGATACTTTCATTTGCCTAGAGTTTCTCTAGAGGTCCTAACCCATAGAGCCAGCTCCCTCCACGGGGTAAGCTCCACTTCCAGACACCCTCCACGTCACGCAGAACTCTTCCTGCTCTTTCCCAAGCCTGCTCTGGTGGCCCCACCACTAACCAGCTCAGCCAGAAACACTCAGCCTCTCCCTCACCCTCACAGGCAGGCAGTCACCAAGAAGTGAGGATTCATCTAAACACACCTCCTTCACCCGCCCCCTGCCCTGCAGTCCTGCCTGGCCAGGACCTAGAAACTTGGCACAGTGATTCTAAGTCCAACCCCCTTCTCTGGCCATAGTTGACACCTCATTGCTGCAGACCTGTAATAGGTTCCCCAAACATGACAAGTCCCCTCAAACCTCTGAGCCATTGTACATGCTGTCACCCCTCCCTACAATGCTGTTCTCTTTCCAAGAGCTCCAAACACTCATCCTCTAATACCTGGCTCAGATGCCCCCTCCTCAGGGGGGCAGCCTGTTGCAGAGGGCAGACAAATCCCCAGGAAGATGGCAAAATCACACAATGGAGACACCTCTCATTGAGGCTCCTCTGAAAACTTAAACTCTCATCATTATGAAGGGAGGGGAGGAACACTGGAGAGAGAATGGAAAGAGGGAGGGGGGAGGGCAGGAAGACACTGAGTTATATATGGGCAGGAAAATGCAAAATGCATCATTTGTAGAAGATGCAATTGCCTTCTAAAGAAAATCCAAATGAACCAACTGAGAAATTAATAAAACTATAAGAGAATAAGCTAAGAGGGCTGGGGAAAGATCAGTAGACAAAATCAGTAGCCTTCTACTCATCAATAACAAATTAGGTCATATAATAGGAAAAAAGATGTTCCATCAGTGAACCATCACATACTTACAGACCCCAGGAACGGGCACAGACCCTGCACTGAGTGCCCAGGTTCCCATGACCCTTTGCATCATCCTCCTGGCTCCTGCCTCTGGGCCTTTGCACTGGCTGTTCCCTCTGCCCCAGACATGGTATATCTCCTCACCTCCTGGGGCTATTCCAGGGTCAGCACTTTTTATGTAAAGGCCACATTTTAAAGACCTTAGGCTGGGTTAGCTATGAGGCAAAATTGAGACTATTATGCAGGAACTTAACATATACCAAGAGAGAAAACATCCACAAGATGTTTAGTGATGAAATGTGACTTTATAATAAGACTTGATTACTGTTTTGTTTTTCGATAATACAGGTCAACTAAGGCTGAGAATGGGATTCTTTTAGGGGGACAACACCAAAGTTAGCGTCCCCATCATGGAATTGATGCAAATGCTATTCTGTAAAAACCATTCTCAGCCAAGAGAAGGTGGGCCAGGTCTGATCCATACTCAGATGTCACCGCTCAGTGAGGCTCTCCAGGACACCCTCTCAAAAACAGCCCCTCCCACCTGCCCTCTCATCCTCCTCTGACTTTCTCTTAGCACTTCTCACAATCTGACCGCTATCTTTTACTCGTGTGTACATTGGCTGCCTTCCTCTCCCACTCGCAAACATTATGTGGGCAGGGGGAGGGGTTTTGTCTGTCTTGCCTCTGCTTATTCCCAGCATCTGGCACATAGTAGTCACTCAATAATTATCTATTGAATGAATATGCCTCACTGGCTCCTGCCTCCAGGATGGATGGATGGATGGATGGATGAATTGTAGTGAAGAGAGACTGTGTTCATACCTGTAAGTGCTTAGAGCATTGCCTGGCACAGGTTGTGCTCAATTGGTATTTGAAAATTCAGACAGAGCCCGAAAACCAGGACTGCAGGCTTTATTAGAGGAGAAGCACCTCGCAAGGGGAAGACAGCAGCACGTGCAGGGTGGGCGCTCCTTTTGAGGGGCGGAGTGGGAAGGAATGGGGGCTCAGTGTACTCCGTGCACGCTGATTGTGGCTTCACGTATGGTCCATATAGGACAAGGGCTAGGGTATTTGGCAGGTGTGGATTGGTGGTTCAGTGTATAGTCCATATAAGGTACCTGGTTAGTCACTCAGGTATTTCTGGGCTGCAGGTTAGGTCATACCCTGCCCACCAGTTGGGGGGAAGGGAGGATCTATCAGTATTCACCACTGTTACTGTTTCTCTCAGGAGGGACCTCAAGCATCTGGAAAGTGCAGGGCTCCAGAGCACAAAACACCTTCCAGCCACAGAGGTGCCCACCACCGGCCTGCGCCTCTCCCAGCTCCCAACCTGCCAGGAAGCCCAGCCAGACCCCTGGCCCTCCCTCTGAGAGTCCCCTCCTCCTGCCCTGGAAATCGCTGTCCCAGGGGTCCGCGTGCTCCCCCTCGCCCGTCCCCTCTCTCGCCCCACAGCAGCGCCATCCCTCGGTGGAGGAAAGGCGAGGTGAGAGGTTGAGCAGTTTGCCGGGGTCGCGCGTGGCGGGGCTAAAGCGGGCCTGGGCACACAGCACAGCAAACAGCAGATGGACACATCTGTGGATGAGCCAGCAGCTGAGCTGGGACGGGCACCAGCCCTC
>NW_006295816.1:109586-117663 GCF_000327345.1 Myotis davidii
GCGAGGGTGTGCGTGTCCCCACGGGGACACATGCGTGTAATGAGTTGCACACAGCCCAGCACCTACTTCCCATTTTACAAGAAAGAACGCCACGTGCAGGGGAGGGAGAGGGCCGTGGGGGCGGGGGACGGGCAGAGTTGGGGCGCATCCCCACGCACAAACCTAGCTCCCTGGTCCCTGTCTGCCACACCCATCCACACCCCCATTCCTCGGGGCCTTGGGCACCCTCCTTTGGAAGGGAAGAAGAGCCGGCCAGGTGTGCTCAGTGGTTGAGCATCCACCTATGAACCAGGAGGTCAGGGCTCGATTCCCGGGTTGCGGGCTCAATCCCCAGTGTGGGGGCGTGCTGATTGATGATTCTCTCTCATTGATGTTTCTATCACTCTCCCTCTCCTTTCCTCGCTCTAAAATCAACAAAAATGTTTTTAAAAAGGAAGAAGAGATCCCTTCACACCAGGGTCATGGCTACCACACACATAGGAAGACACACACTTGATGCAGACTCACCCATGGGGACACACACCAACAGACATGAGGGGACACCTCCTATTGGTGACATCGGAGTCAGGAGCGCCAACAGGCGGGTGGCAAGGTGGTGGCAAGGCTGGGAGAGGCCTCTGGGGAGATGCCTGCACCCCTGCCAGGGTGGGGAGCCGGAGGAGGGGCTGGAGGTCCCTGCACCCGCGTCCTCCAGGCTCTGGCTCCTGCAGTGGGCCCTGCAGGTGCTGCCCAGGCTATGAAGGGCCTCAGAGGCACCAGGACTCCCAGGGCCAGGAGCCAGAGTTGGGACATGGCACTGTGGGCATCACCAGACACGGAGCCCAGGTCAGGGGTGGGGGAGCTGTGGCTGGAGCAGGGACCTCTGAGCACTCAGGGCTCCCCCACCCATCAGGCTAGTCCTCCCTTCAGACCCTCACCTCAGGGCCTACTGTCCCACCTCGGGCAGCATAGCTCCAGCTGCCCTGGAGACCTCAGGGAGGTGGCCCTGGACCCTCAGAACCCAACTGCCTTTCTGACATGCCCCACCCTCCTCCCTTCACCCACGGCTGGTGGGGCTGAGACGAGGAGCCCGCCTGCAGGATGGGGCACATGAGCCCATGACTCTTCCTGACCAGTGATTACTCCCAGAGCACAAGCTCGAGTTGGCAGTGCTGGTCTTGCTAGGAATCGAGGCCCCGTGTCCTCACAGCGTTCCCACCTGTGAGACGAGAGGACCGCAGGCCCTGGCAGCTCCCCAGGGAGTGTTAACTCTGAAGGGATGTGCCTCTACCGTGGCCACCGAGGCATCAGCTCCCAACACTGGGGCAGGCTGGGTGAGGGAGTTTTAACTGGAATAACTCTGGTTTGCATAACCAGAGCCTCCAAATTACTTAGCAAAACATGTTTGCTTTTTAATTAACATGTGCTTGAAAAACAATGGTTTTAATTAAAGTGGGTGGGGGAGAAGAGTTCAGGAGCGCCAAGGCCCAGCCCAGACTTCTTAAAAGTAAAGTGGAAGCCTTGCCTCCAGCCCAGAAGCTGGGGGCCCAGGCCGTGGGCCCACCTGCCTCCGCCCTCGCGGAGCCTGTGCCCTTTTGCTGACAGTTTGATCACTCTGTTCCCTCTGTTCCCTGCTCCCCTCTGGGGAGGGGTGGGCTGGTAGAAAGCAGTCTGTGGGGCAAATTAATGGGTAAGAGAAAGGGAACAGCATGAGTGAAGCCTGAGAGTGGGGGTCTCATTGGGGGAACATTAGATTTACTGGGGAGGGAGAGAGAGATCAGGTGGGGGAGGTGACCCATAAAAAAGCCAGATCCCCCAGACCGGTGGACTGGAAGGGGAGGGCTGGACCCAGATGTCCAAGCCCCAGGGAGATGGGGGCGGGGGAGATGTGAGCTGTGGCCAGGACCTTAGGAGTGGAAGGGAAGTGACACTACCTGGAGCAGAAGGAAGGGAAGGGGCAGTGGAGACTGGAGGCAGGAGGGGGCCTGGGGCCTGGGGCCTGGGGCTCCATGGCCAGGACTGCGAGTAGAATCCGTCCAGCAGGGGGCAGCGTTGCCATCATTCCGCAAGCAGGAGGCACCCCCCCAGAGGGTGATCAGTAATCGCTGGAGGAAGAGCAAGGGTGAGGAACTGTCCCTCCAAGGCAGCCACACTTTCTCCCCTCTCTGGCCTTTTGGGGCTCAGGCACTGGGGTCAGAGGTTAGCACTAAGGCGGGACAGCACCCCCACCCCTCACTCATACAGGCAAAGGAAGATGGAGAGGACACCTCTGGGGAGTGAGGGTACAGGGTTAAGTCAGGTGGCCCCAAACCCCCAGCTCCCAGTAGCCCCGCCCAGGACCCTGTTTCTCATTAGGGGCCTCCAGCCTCCCCCGCCCCCTCCCTGTGCTTAATGCATTGCACTCGGCCTGGGTGGCAGGCCCGGGGGTATTTTTTCCCCTGAGCTCAGACATTCCTCACTTTATTATTCTCCACATTTCAAAGCAGCTGTCGCCTCCCCCAGCGTCCCCCAGCCCAAAGCTCAGAGTCCTAAAGGAGCCCTTCCAAGGCTCAGAACCCAGAGGCCCCACACCTCCAGCCCAGCCTAGGAGGGAAACTGAGGCTGTGATGGGGGCCCAGGCATCGGCATGGACCTCCTCTCTCAGGCGACACCTGAACTTGCCTCCCCTCAGGCCTGGATCCACCTATGCCCCCCATCACCCTCCCCTAACACTGCCTTCCTTGCCCCTCCGGGCCACCTCCACACGGGTAACCTCAGAGCCCCGTACGATGCAGAGGGAGCCCTTGCCTGGAGCACATGCTAGGGCAGTTCTCGGGGGTCCTACCCTGGTCAGGGCCCTAACAAACGGAGCCCCCACCTGTGTCCGTGGCTTTACGAGGGCAAGGCCCTCCTAGAAAACAGCAGGGGACCACCAAGGGGAAACAGGTCTCAGGACTCACTTTGGGAGTTCGGGGACCTAGACAGGCCCCAGGCAGGTTCTTGTCCGACATCAGAGAGCTGCCCCATCCAGTCCAGGAGATGTACGTCCTCAGAGGTGAGCTCCCTGCTGCTGGGGGGGCAAGCAGGTGGCGCTCGTCAGACTTGCCCTGGAAAGAGGCCTGCCCAGGTGTCGACGGCCCCTTCCTGCCCAACCTCAGGGTCAGTCTGGGGCTGGAGATTCAGTGCCCACTGCAGATGAATGGCTGAGGGGCCTCCTCGCTCGCTGAGGATCGGCTAGACAGGACTGGGAGCACAGGCTGAGGCACAGGACAGAGGACTGGCCTGGATGGGTCAGTGCAGTGTCCTGGCGCCTGGTGAAGCGCCGGCAGTGCCATCGCCGCACGATCGCTATGGACTGATGAGTTACGTAGGGTCAGCCCTGGGTCTTGCTCAGAGGGTTGGGGGTAGAAAGCAGCCCTCAGGACTCAGGGCCTGCACCTAGGGAGGGACTCTGACCACCAGAGAAACTGAGGCAGGAGCCCATGTGGGGCAGGCAACCTGGGACTGAGTCTGGAGGTCATTCTTGACACTCTGTGGCCATGTCGCCTTTGCTGACCCTACAGCCAGGCATGTCCACCCCAGGGGTGGGGCTGCCTGCTGGATCCTCAGTGCCAGGAGGGTAGGAGGTGTCCTGTGGCATGGCCCTTGGAGGGTTCTCACCGTCCACAGTAAGCCAGGGCCTGGGGCCTGCCCACACTTCTAGGTCTCCCCCCAGGGAGCCCCCTACTACAAGGAAGACACCCCTGGGACCTGCACTGCTCAGAGCCTGGGCCCTCAGGCCAGAGCTGTCTCCGCCTCAAGATGTGGGTCTGGGTATGTCACCCTTTGGAGGCTTCTGGCCCAGGGCCCCTCCACCAGACAGGCCATGCAGAGGGCTCTGCAGCTCCGGGGATGTGCCCGCTTGCCCTCCAGCCCTCAGCCCTGAGCACTGCTTTTCCTCCTCTCACACTGTCACCCTGCGCCCACTTTCTTTTGCCCCATCTCCTCCCCTCCTGCCTGAAACCACAGAAGGTTTGCCTTCCTGCTCAGCAGCTCCCTCCGCCCTGTGCTGCCCTGCCGATGAGAAGTCACTGTTACCCCACCTCTGGCTGCAGACTCGAGAGGTGCGGGCAGGCATGGGCATCGCACGGTTGGGGGACACTTAGAATCTCGGGATCCCAGATTCTCCAACGAGGGGAGGAGCTGAGGCATCTGCACTCGTGGGCTCCACCTCGCCAGGAATGGCTTGTCCTGGCCTATCTGCACTGCCCCTGCCAGCTCTCCACTCCCCAGGCCACCCCAGGCCTGGAGCACATGTGCTCCCCAGGCCACCCCAACGGGCAGGGCCAGGCCTCTGTCAGTCTCACAGACAGAGCACAGTTGGCACCTCATACTTACACGATGGCTGGATGGGTGGGTGGATGGACAGGTGGATGGACAGATGGAGGGATGGACGGTTGCCTGGATGGATGGGTAGACGGAGGGAGGGAGGGATGAATGAATGGCTTGATTCAAATGAGCCTTGGGCTTTCTGGAAAGGATCTGCCCCATTCAAGGGTCGCGATCCCAGGCTTTGGGAAGACATTGATTGCAACAAACTGAAATGTCCTCAAAACTTAAAAATCGATACGTCAGGTCTTATTTTGCCAAATAAAGCCACGGAAAACAGCAACCACCAGCTCCCCCACCATTGTTGTGTAAACAGAGGATATTCTCAAGGCGGAAAAAAAAGTAAAGTAGGCAGGATGCGACCTCAGGAGAGACAGGCAGGCCCTGAAGATGCATACGGTGAACTTCAGGGGAAGCACACACGTGGGCCTTCCTGCTCCTGGACTCACAGGTTGGCTGGGCCTTGGGGATGCCCAAGTGCTTCCAGTCTGACCAGGGCACGAGCCCCTTCTGCAGCTTCCCGAGGAAATGGTTCACCTCTGCTTGCACACCCCTTGGGACAGGGCTCTCACTACCTATCCCAGTGAGCTGGGAGCTGGAGAAGCGACTCTAGAGCATCTGTAAGTGGTGTCCATGCACCTGGGGGAAAGGGGAACCGACCAGGAGGGGAGTGCGATGGAGGAGGGTCTGCGGGGAGGAAAAGCAGAGGCTTCCAGACCTGGGCATGAGAACTGTGTGAGGGAAGGGTGACTGGTCAGCTTGACCAAAGTATAAAAGTCAGAAAGTTGGCCAAGACCTCGGACTTCTCAGGGGGCACAGTCTCCTCAGATCAGGAGTTCCAGAGCCTCTCAGCTGCCCGACCCCATCCCCCAGCCCTCCAGAAAGCTCTCTGATGCAGCCGTTCTCACCAATGCCTCAGTCAATCCTGAGGTGCCTGGACCCATAGGACAGAGGAAGGAACAAGGATGGGAAGAAAATGGTGGCACCTCGAGCGTCCTCAGCCAGGCTGGGGTGGAGGGCCAGGCAGGGGCCCTGGTGGCTGAGATCAGAGGGGCCTGCTGGGCATCCCTGGGAAGCTGTGTGTGTGTGTGTGTGTGTGTGTGTGTGTGTGTGCATGCACGCGCCCTCACACACACTCCACATTCCAGCTGTGCTCTGTCAGCATCTGGGCAAACCAGGATTGTGTGGCTTTGGGGGCAGGAACAAGTAACCCCAAACTCGGCGTAGGCGGGCCTGGGCTGGTGGAAGGGACTGGAGAGCCCCAGGGGGCACTGCTGTGCGGGGTCACCCGGTTCACGGTCTGGGGGTTCCCTGCTGCTCTCTGAGGTGACTGGGTCAGTGCACCCTGGGGTGCGGCTGCCCTGAACCCAGGCAGCTCACCCTTCCCCTCCCCTCAACCCTCCGGACCATCCCGCGGGCTGAGGCCCAACAGCAGGGCACTCCATCCTGTACCGCCCCCAGCACCCACTTATGCAACAGGACGGCTGCCTGTCACACTGTGGCCCAATTTCTTTCGCCCCATCTCCTCCCTCCCTCCTCATCTCCACACCCCCTCTCATTTCATACACTCATTGCTTGGACCCTTTTACTCCAACCCCTGATTTCTCTTAAGATCTTTGCCAGCCCGGCCGGCGTGGTTCAGTGGTTGAGCGTAGGCCCATGAACCAGGAGGTCATGGTTTGATTCCCAGTCAGAGCACATGCCCGGTTTGGGGGCTTGATCCCTAGTAGGAGGCATGCAGGAGTCGACGGGTCAGTGTTTCTCTCTCTCTCTCTCTCTCTCTCTCTCTCTCTCCTCTCTCTCTATCAATAAAATATATTTTGAAAATAAAGATCTTTATCGGCGTCCTGCCTGCCACTCTGCAGCTGGGGGTCCAAGCCTGAGGGTCTGGCTTCTCCTGCCTGCGGTCTGATTTCTTTCCTTCTGGTGACCTGGTGAGCTCTTCCTCCAACACTCGATTTCTTCCAGACCCTCTGACCTCATTCTACCTCGGCCTGAATTTCTGGCCTTCTGGGCTCCCCACTCTCTGACCCCTGTCCGGGCAGGGACCGGTATCACTGACGATGGCGTCTGGAGAGAGGATGCAGGTGTGGCAGCTGCCGAGGGCCAGGGGCGTCCCTGCAGGGATGTTGGAGCAGAGGAGGGGCAGTTGGTTCTGGGCTCCTGATGCAGAGCTCTGTCCCTGGTCCCCTGCGCCCAGCTGCCCCACTGACCCTCTGGCTCAGGCTGGCCCAGGCCTGGAGAGGTGGCTATCCCTGCCCCTTCCTGGGACCTCAGAGATCAGGCTCCAGGCCAGGTCGGGGGAGTGAGGCGTGGAGAGAGCCCAGACCAACCCCCACCTCACGGATCTGACCTGGCACTTTGGGTGTGGAGGGGACCAGGCTGAAGGAGGACAACCCCTGAGCCCCCATGGCCTTCCGCCAGCCACATGGCCGCAGGCTGGACCTCCCTGCTTGAGGGGAGCGGGACGTGTTTATGCAACTGTGGGGAGGCCACAGCCGGGCTGGCAGTGCCGCCGCTCAGCACAGCGCTGACTCGGCAGAGTCCCCAGCACGTCCACACTCCGACAAGCGGCCAGACACATGCATGCACACACAGAGATAGCACATGTGTGCACATGCACAGATGGGCACGCGCAGACACACATGGGCACGCACACGCACAGGCACCCCATGGACACGTGCTCACTCAAACACCAGGAAGCGCACAGCCAAGGCAGGTGGGAGGAGACGGGAGCTGCTGGGTCAATGTCTGTCTCCGCATCCCTCGGCGGAGCTCCCCAGGGAGGCCGAGCCCCACTGCCCACACACCATCCGCTCCCGGGGTCCCCTCCCGGGGAGACTGTCTGCATTTGGGTTTTGTCTCAGCTCTGCTTCTGGGGAAGCCCCACCCCAGACATTCTGACTCTCCTCACTTTTGTTTTTTGGTTTTTTTTTAACACGATGCCCCACCCCCCTCTCCCCAGCCCTGGCAGCCACCATCCTACTTCCTGTCTCTATGAATGTAACTCTCCAGGCACCTCACGGAAGTGGAATCACACAGAATATTGGCCCTTCCGGGACTGGCTTATTTCACTTAGCGTGGTGCCCTCGGAGTTCACCCGCGTGGCAGCAGGTGTCGGAATCCCCTTCCTCTGCAGAGCTGAGCGCGTCATTGCATGAACAGACTACACTGTGGTCACCATTCCTCTGTCGATGGGCACCTGTGACTAACGCCTCCGTGACATGGTGTGTGACGTCTCCTCCGGCCCCTGCTGTCCATCCTCTGGGGTTTGTGCTTGGGAGTGGGATTGTTGGGTCACATGGTAATTGCTTTTTAGTTTTTTGAGGAGCCTCCACACTGTTTCCATAGCAGCTGCACTACCTCACAGCAGTGCCCGGGGTTCTAGATCATCTAATGATGTCAACATAGATTATTTCTTCTTTTGCTTTTTTTGTGGGAGGGACTAGCCATCCTAGTGGGTGCGAAGTGTTACCTCATTGTAGTTTAATTTGCATTTTCCTAATGATTAGTGTGAAGCTGATTGGCTATTTATACATCTTCTTTGGATAAAGTCTATTCGATCCTTTGCCTATTTTTAGTTGGTTATTCATTTTGTTGAGTTACAGGAATTCTTTATGTAATCTGGATATTATCTCCTCTTACATTTTTGCCCAACTGTTAGCTTCTCAGATAATCACTAGCCTCATTGTTTAACATGTCAACCCCTCCCAACTCTCTCCCTCTCTCTCTCTCTCGTTCCCCCCCCCCC
>NW_006295816.1:117918-123048 GCF_000327345.1 Myotis davidii
GTTCCCCCCCCCCCTTTCTCTTTCTCACACACACACACACACACTGACCGCACGGCCCCTTCCTCACTATGGCCTCCTCCTCAGCCTTTACCACAGCGGACACACTCAGCGCTCAGCTACCTGCCAGGTTTGTGTGGGCGCTTCAGGGCAGGGTTTTGACTGCCTTTTCCACTGCACTGTTCCCAAGCCTGGAACAGAGCCTGGCACATAGTAGGTGCTCAATTAACACTGAGAGAATAAAAGGAAGACGCAGCGAGCACTGCACGCACACTCACCCCCACAGGACTCCCACACATGCATTCACACACTAGTCCTGGCTCACTCGCAAGCAGACGTCACGCTACCCCAACCCTCAAGCAGCCCGACCCGCGCACCCACATACTGCACATGCAGGTGCACTCACCCCACATGAGGCCATGGGCGTGCACCCCCAGGGGCTGCCCTGGACTCCCAAGTCCCCTGGCCTGCGCTGTCTCCTGCCCCGCATGACCCACCCCAACGCTGAGCCTTGATCCCCGCCCCAAGCCCCGTGTGGAGGGCCCAGCCTCTCTGCACCACTGCTCTCCCTCCCATTCAACCTCTGGGCATCTCCTCCTCCAGGAGCCCTCCCCTCGCTCTCCCCACTGGGCTCTGAGGAAAGGGGGTCCCCAGAGTAGGGTGTGGCGGCGGGCAGAGTTTTGCAAGGTGTGCACCCCCGCCCCCTGTCACTGCATACTTGGGGACTGCACGCTCGTCTTCTGCTGAGAAGCCCAGGGCTGGGGAGCTCATGGTAGACCCTTCTCCTCTGGTGAGAGCCACACCTCAGGCGAGTGACTCCATTTCCCACCTGAGTCAGGCAGGGTCTATGGCGTCCTCAGCCCTGACAGCCGGCACGGCCAGGTCCTGCCCTGCTGTGCTCCCCACTGACTTGGGCGAGGCCATTCTCTATGCTGGGCCTCAGTTTCCCCGCCTGTGTCACGGTGGCTCTGGGCCCCTGGCTCCCTCATGGCTAGTTACGGAATGAGAAGCTCACAGTGCACTGGCATCTCTGTATCTGGGGCCACCGCAGGGCTACTGTCTCCATAGGGGAGGGGCACAGAGCCAGGGAGGGCACCCAGGCCTCTTCCAGGTCAGCCCTGCTTCTCACCCAGTGCGTGGGGTGGCAAGCTCACAGGGTTGACACACAAGATGGGGCCGTATTGATCGGATGAGGGTCGATGGGGAGGTTTGGGTCTGTGCACAGCCTTTCAGAGGACTCCCTTTGCTGTGTCCAGGGCTCACTGGCCCATAGGGTTCAGAGAAGCCAACCAGAGGGCCCCAGAGAGGGAGGAAGAGTGAGAGCAAGGAGCGGGAGGGGAGGAAGGAAGGCAACAGGAAGGGAGGCAGGAAGAGGCATTTATTCACCGCCCGGGGCGTGGGGACAGTCTCAGGTGCAGGCGGCCTGACAGGCGGGAGGCAGGAGGAGGGGGTGCTGCAGAGCTGGTGCGGGGCCTCCATGGCTCCCTCCTTCCCGCAGCTCCCGGCCATCTGCCACCGATGCCAACACCATGTGCTGTCCCAGCAGGGCTCCCTGGGCTTCCTGAGGGCAAAGGGGCACAGGCTCTGGTGAAGGAGCCAAGCCAGGCAGCAGGATGTCCACTAGGAACGGAGCTGGTGCGGATGGGGAGGCGGGACAGGGGTGGATGGCGGAGCGTGAGGGGACACAGACTGAGGCCAGCAGTGGGGCCAGCAGGTCTGAGGGGCTCACCTGGGGGCAGGCTCAGCTGGCCATGATGTGCTTCACGAACGCTGGAGGGAAGGGAGGCGAGGACAGGTTCGGCCCTGGGCAGCCTGGGCCCCAGGACCCCCCAGGAGGCTCCCTCCCTCTGCGCCCACCTTCATAGTTGATGCAGCCATTGGAGTCTTCTTGCCCAGCCATCAGCTTCTCCACCTCGTCCTCTGTCAGCCTCTCGCCTGGGGGTGGGAGCGAGTCAGCACCCTCCGGGAGGGAAGGGAGGACACTGGGCCTCTACATGCGCTTTGCCTCCCCATATGCCCACGCCCCCTCTGGGCACTGACGTCGTAGCTCCCCAGGCCGTGGCCATGACCCTCGTTTCTGAGTCCAGGAGAATCAGTGACAAGTCAGAAAGGGCAGGGCCTGGGTGCGGGCCTGGTGCCCCTCGAGCCTGGCTCTGTCCCCACGAGGCTGGTGGGGATACAGCTGGGGTCTGGGGAGCAGGGTGACTGTGGAGGGAACTGCTGTTCCCCAGGCAAGGCAGGCACCTTCCTGTCTCGGTACTTTTGTGTGTGCTGTGCTGTTGCCCCCCCCTGGAATGCCATCTGCAGTTTCTCCCACCCCCAGCCACACGCACACATACACACACACTCACTCACATACACACATACACACGTGTGCACACATACACATACACGTGTGCACGCACTCACACACTAGCACATATACATACACACATACTCATTCACACATACTCATACACACATGCATACACAGGCACACACAAACGTACACAAATACACACACTCTCTCTCACTCATGCACACACTAGCACACTCATACACATACTCATACATACACACACTCTCTCACACATTCACTCGCACACATACACACGCACACACACACACACTCATACACACACACTCACACACACATAACCCTAGAGACCAGCGCAGGTCTGGGCACACAATAGGTGCTCAATAGCATCTGCTGCAGGAGAAAGTCTGTTTCAGAAGGAGGCACCCCTGCCAACCAGGCACCTGACAGTGGGGTCAGGATGCCCAAGATGCAGGCACGTGACCTACTCGGCCACTCAGGTGACGTGGCTCTGGGTCTTGACCTTGAGGCAGTGAACCCCGAGACTGAGCTGAGCCTCCTGGGTGCCCCACTGTGCCCCACCTGAGCCCAGAGCTGTTCCTGTCTCCCTTGGGTTCTGTGAGCGGCACCAACATGCTTCCTCTAGTCCCCTAAGTGTCTAAATCCCCCCATTTCTGTCCCTCGCCATAGAGACGCCTTGACTGTCAGACCTGGGAGCAGGTGACCCAGTGGCTCCCCCTAGGAATACCCCCAAGGAGGAGTGGGGGCGGCTGCCCTCACCCAGCGTGGCCAGCACGTGGCGGAGCTCGGCGCCCATGACTGTGCCGTTGCCCTCCTTGTCGAAGACCCGCAGCCCCTCGACAAAGTCCTCGTAGGTGCCCGTGTCCTTGTTCTTGGCGATGTGCTGGAGCATGGGCAGGAACGTGTCGAAGTCCATCATCTTGGTGTGCAGGTCTGTGGAGAGAAGGTCCGAGTGCCGGCAGGCCCTCCCTCGGCCCCCAGTCCCCTCCGCACGCCGCATGGTTAGCCACTCACAGCACGCCACCCCACCAGGCACTTCACAGGCACCAGAAAGGCGTTCGTCAGGCAGCCTGTTCTCGAGGAGTTTGCTGGGGTGGCACCACACGGGCCTCGCCCAGCACCTCCGCCCTCCTTTGCGGTGCCATCGCCTTCCAGACCCCACCTCCCTGCACCTGCGGTTGGCCAGGAGCAGCTGAGCCAGTAGAGGCCGTCCCTGGGCTTGTGCACGACTCCTCCTGGGGGCAAAGCAAGCAGCCCCCCTGGTCCGTGTGGCCAGGGCACCTGGCCCTGATCCACAGAGAGATGACCAGGGGCCCAGAGGGTAGAGGGAGCCTGGTTGGCATGTGGTCAGTCCGCGAGGACCAGGAGGCCTGGTGCATCAGCCTGGGGCCAGGGGGACAGAAGCCAGTGCTCCTCGCCACCTGTCAGCTTCCCTGAGACCAGCCCATGTCCTCGTCCAGGCAGTGGAGGCCAGTGCACAGCAGGAGGTTCCCGTGCGGCCCCACCACATGTGGCAGCCCCACCCACAGTCTCGGAACCAGCACTAAGGGGGAGCCCTCGGGGGGGGGGTGTCCGACCTTCCTGCTTGGGCTTCCCCAGGACACGGAGCACCTCAGCCTGCGTGGGGTTCTGGCCCAGTGCCCGCAGGACGTCCCCGCACTGTCCGTAGGTGATCTTCATCTCACACTTGGGCGTGCGGTCAAACAGCATGAAGGCTTCCTTGAACTCTACCGGGAAAGGGCGTGAGCTGTGGACACCCCCGGCGAGAGCCCCCCCACTCACCCACACCTCTGGCAGGACTCTCAGACTGGGGGCCCCAGGGTCAAGACCCCCCACTCACCTTCAATCTGCTCCGGAGTGAACTCAATCTGAAAGGAGACCCCCAAAGATGCCTCAGAGAGTGGGGCCAGGCCTCCACCTGGTCACTCTGTGACCAGACCCAGACCTCAACTCCTCAGCCTTCCCACCCTTCCCCATTTCCGCACCCCGGCCTCCATCCCTCGGGACCTCCGACTGTCCACCCTGACACCCCCTGCCCCCTTATCCTCCCCACCTGCCAGCGAGGGCCCTCACTCTGAGTGGACCCCAACCTCGACACCTGGTGGGAAGTGGTGAGGACGGAGGCCTGGTGCCCTGAGCCCCCAGCTCAGAGGGGCTGACCTGCTGCCCCTGGTCCTGAACCAATGTGCCTGAAGCCACAGGTCAAACCAGCCTGGCTTTGCCACCCACCATGCCTGGGCGCAGGGGGCAGGACTGGCCACAGGAGTGCGATGGGGGGCTCAGCTCAACAAGGTGTGTGTGTATGTATGTGTGTGATGTGCATGTGCGCATTCATGTGCGTTCACACGTGTGTTTATATGTGCCTGCCCCTCACAGAGCCCTCGAGGCTGGGCATTGTTGCTCATGTGGCCCTGCCTACACCTGGGTCCTACCCACCCCGCCCATGAGGGCAGGGCAGCTCCCCCACCCCCCAGGCAGCACAGCCGAGCCAGGGGTGCTGCGGAGGCGACATGGGGCCACCTGGGGCCAGAAGGCCTCCTGGGACCCGCTCTCCTCCTGGTCTCCCCCTCCCCATCCGATACCAGGTCTATTTTTATCACTGGCCCCAGGTCAAGGTCAGGAGGGACAGGAGCTTGGGGGAGGGGAACACGACTGGCACCTCTCCGCTGCGGCTCCCTCGGGCCCCACCAACCTCCACAGAGCACAGCAGTGAGGGGAGCACCCTGCCTGCCCTGCCATGGAGCTGCCCGGCCCGCAAAGCTCTCCCCCCAGGAGGTCTGCTTCCAAAGCCTCCCCTCACCACCCCTCACCACTCC
>NW_006295816.1:123117-123560 GCF_000327345.1 Myotis davidii
CCCCTCACCACACTCCTCACCACCCCTCACCACCCCTCACCACCCTTCACCACCCCTCACCACCCCTCACCACCCCTCACCAGCCAGAAGTGGGGTCAGGGGCACATGAGGGGCCTCACTGTTCCCTCCTTGTAGAGGGGAGTGCGCCAACCTCAGATCCGTGAGGTTGGACAAGGGCACCATGGGTCCAGGGGAGCCTTGCCAGGGGGCTATGGACACAAGCCAGCGGCCCGAGGGGTGGCCGGGGGCAGGAGCCAACTCCAGAGCACGTGGCTGTGAGGAGGAGGGCTACCGCCCGGTCCACGGCTGAGAACCCAGACCCAGAGCAGGGAAGGGACCCGCACCCGCGGCTCCTCCCAGCAGGAGTGGGTCTGTGCAGAGGGCTGAGGGCCTGCGGGGCCTGGGGGAGCCCAGGGGCTGGGAGGCAGAGGCGGCGGGGGGGG
>NW_006295816.1:124206-126213 GCF_000327345.1 Myotis davidii
TGCTCCTCCCAGCCCAGAGGCCTCCTGGGACCACTGGTCACAGCGTGAGCCCAGCTTCCTGCCTGTACCCCAATCTCCCCACAGAGCTGAGGCCCTCCCAGCTCTGGGGCTCGGGCACCTGGCAGGGGTGCGTGTGACCCAGCCTGGGCAGGGCCTTGCTTCCTCTGGTCTGCACCCGGCTGCCCCACGCTGGACAAGGAGGCTCCTGCCTGGCAGCAGGGTGGGGGCAGCGGCTCCAGGATCCCCCAAGGATGTGAGCGAGATCCAGGGAGAAGGGCGAGGGAGAGTCAGGCTCCAAAACCACCAAAAGGACCTCCCTCAGCGACAAGGGGCGCCCTGCTGGCTGCCCTCCACCCTCCTGCCCAGCCCGCCTGATGCCCGAAGCCAGGGCTTGTCTGGCAGAAGCTTCCAGCATGAGCTCCCTGCTCCCTTTCCGAGCCCGGCCGGTCCCTGGCCGGTCACTCTGCCCTGACCTTCCTGCCACACCCACCTTGACCTTGGAGGCATCAAACTCGTTCTCCTTGGGGGGCTCGGGCTGAGGGGCCGCGGGAGCGGGAGCCGCCGCCGGAGCCGCCGCCTTGGGGGCTGTCTTGGCCTCCTCCTTCTTGGGCTCTGGCTTTTTGGGGGCCATGGGGGCCGTCAACACCCAGAGGGCGAGGAGAGAAGGAAGCAGAGCCGGGCAGGGGCGCCTCCTGCCCCTGGCCTTTATCTGGTCCGGGCACTCATGCCCCCCGCCCCACCCCTGCGTGCACAATAGGGACAGGGCCATAAAAGGACATTGGCCATTGGCCGGCTCAGGGGCTATTTTGGGGCCTGGGGAGGGCATTGTTCAGGCTCAGGAGCGTGGGGAGAGGGAGGGCTGTCCGTTCCCCCCAATCACCTGTTGAGGAGGGAGGGGGAGGGGAGGACAGAGGCCGCTGCTCAGCACACAGCACGCCCTGAAAGCACCGCCCAGGCCCAGCCAGACCCTGCACCCAGCAGGTGCAGAGGCCGCCAAGTGTGTGTGAGCCGTAAGCCGTGAGCCGTGTGCCGTGTGCCGTGTGGGGGCAGGAGGACTCAGATCACTTGAGGCCCCTCTCCAGCTCAACTTCCCACCTGTGCACCGAATCCCCAGGGGTCTGTCCGCACAGAGTGGGGCTGTCTGGGGGTGGGCTCTGTGTCCGTGGGGGAGAGGTGAATCTGTGCGTGTTTCCTGGGTGACTTTAGGGGTGGGTTCCGTGTGCACCAGTACCGTCTCTGTGTGTGTTTGTGTGTGAGTGCCACCGCTCTCGGGCAGCTGCAGCCCCAGCCGTGAGTCTGAGGGTCCGGGAGCACCCCGAAGAGCTGCAGAATGAGTGCCTCTGTCTGGAGGGGGGGCTGGGGGGGCCAGCTCAGCGACCAGCCCACAGCCTCCAGCCTCGGCACTGCCAGGCCCTGAGGCCATTTCTGTTTCACTCTCGCTTCTCATCGCCTCTCCCACAGCCCCCCCACACACACCCGCCCCACATGCCAGAGGCCTGTTCCCCTCCTGGCCCTGTCCCCGCTGCACCCTCTGCCTGCCGCCCTTGCCTCTGCCAGGTGCACCCCAGGCCTGGCCCACGGCCCCCTCTTCCAGAAAGCTCTCCCGGATGCTGCTCCCAGGCCTCCCATTTCCCTCTGCCAACCTTTCTGGTGGGGGACCTGGACGGTCCGCCTCTCTGAGGGACCCCAGGGGGTGGGTGAGGATTGCCCCGGCTGCCCAGGTCGGGATGCTCACCCCTAGTTCCCACCTTCATGCCCACCCTGGAGGGCCCAGCCCTCTGCAGCCAGCAGACAGAGGGATGCCTGGCTGGCCACCGCTGGGGAGGGGGGCAGGGAAGCTGAGGTGGCCTGAGGCCCGTCCAGGCACATACTGAGAGCAGGGACATCTTGCAAACACGTTGGGCCCCATTCCTTGCCCAGTGTCTGGGGGGAGCGGTGCGGGGGGTAGGAGGGAGGTGTCCCTGTTATTTTTAAGTGCCTGGAGCCTTTGATAGAAACTTCAGAGGC
>NW_006295816.1:126377-127998 GCF_000327345.1 Myotis davidii
GGGCACTGGCCTTTCCTCCCGCATCTGGAGGCAGCGCATCCTCCATCTGGAAACCTGACGACATCCGGTGCCGGGGGAGCAAGTGTTTCACTTTCTTCCAGATGTTTGGCGCGAGGACTGAGAAAGGAGGTAGGAGGGGTCCACAGAGACCAGCCAGAAGTAACCCCCTCCACTCCCAGCGGGGGACTTGCACAGGGTCCCCCAGACGCCCCATCTCATTTTGTGTTTTGTTTTTTGTTGTTAGTCCTCACCCGAGGATATTTTTCCATTAATTTTTAAAGAGAGTGAAAGAGAGAGGGATTGACAGAGAGAAACATCGTTGTAAGAGAAGCACATCGATGGGCTGCCTCCTGTACGTGCAGAGCAGGCCCCGGGCCGGGAGGAGCCTGCAACCCAGGTACATGTCCTTGACCGGAATCGAACCCTGGACCCTTCAGTCTGCAGGCTGACGGTCTGTCCACTGGGCCACACCTCGCTTTGCTGACACACCACCCTCCCTTGGGAACCACCGGGGATCGAGGAAGCAGCAGTGGGTGCACGACACAGGCCTCCGGGCCACAGTTCTGCCACAAAGTGGACAGGCTCAGGCGCCCAGCAGAGCCATACAGCCCACCCTCCTCTGCCTGTGGGGTCGTGGAGAGGGGGGTCCTGGTCCCTCTCCTTGGTGCCCAGGGCAGGTGTGGTCCTGCGGACGGGACACTGTGCACAGAGCCCTCTGCCACTCCCCGGCCCGGGCTCAGGTGGAGGCTGGGCTGGGCCTGGTCTGAGCCCTGCTCCTGGGAGCAGCATGGCCCAGGGCTCACCTATGAGACCCATCAAACTACAGCTGACACCACACCCCAGGCAGGAACGCCACCCCCTGGGCGGCCGGCAGGTTTGGCTGCTGAGGCCAAGAGCCAGGCAGGGGATGGCCAGGTGGGCAGGCTGGTGGACTGAGAAGGCAGGCAGTGAGAGAGGGAAGGTTGGGCAGCAAGGACAGCCCACACCGAGGCTTGGCTCTCATCTCTCCCAGGTCCCAGCCGGAGCGCCATGTGCTTCAGGAATGATAGCCCAGCAGGCAAGACCCAGGCAGGGCCTGGGGGTCCTGGGAGCCCAGGGACGTGGGGCCTGGGTCCTACCCCTTTGGCTCTTCCAGCTCATGTCGGGTGGTGGTCCTGTCTGGGGCCACATTCCAGAGCCCTTTCTGGGGGTGGCCACCTCCTCCGGCCACACACACAGCCTAGGGAATGCTGGGAAGATGTGGGCCTGATTTCCGAGGACCCTGTGAATAGAGGCAAGAGACCCCAGCCACACTGGCCCCCTTCCAGGTTCTACCAGCCTCCCTGCCTTTGTTCCGACCGTTCCCTCCCCCGGGGACCCGGGGCTTAGGCCCCACTGGTCTCCGTGACACACCGCCTCCGGGACCTGCCTCCCCAACCCTGCACACCCTAACATGAACTTGTTTTTTTTTTTAATCTTTATTGTTCCGATTATTACATTTGTTCCTCCTTTTCCCCCCCATAACTCCCCTCCAGCCAGTTCCCACCCCACCCTTTGCCCTCACTCCCCACCCACTATCCTCATCCATAGGTGCATGATTTTTGTCCAGTCTCTTCCCGCATCTCCCACACCCCTTGTCCCC
>NW_006295816.1:129225-131095 GCF_000327345.1 Myotis davidii
CTCACTGAGTCTGCCCTCTGAGTTTGTCCTTTATGGATCCAAGGAGCTACAAACTGGATGGTCCCACTCTGACCACTGGGCACACTGGCTCCAGGATCTCTAGGGAGGTGCTAATCTAGCCTCTGCCTGAGGCTATCCAGCAAAAGCCTCTGTGCAAGGCTTGGACGGCGGGGGGAGGCACGGGATCAACAGGGCGGGGCTAGCAGTTATGGCTGCTCTCAGTCCAGTCATCAGAGGCCCCGTTTCTCAGTGTCCCAGCAATCGCTGCAAGCCCCTCCGAGAGAAAGCTGCCCTCGAGTTCCGACCGATGCCAGACAGTCCCGCTTCTCCCGTATGAGTCTGGGCCCCCAGAGACTCTCCTGGAACTGGAGCTCAGAGCCTGAGACTCCCTCCCGATTGAAAACGACAACGGCGCTCTCAGCCGCCAGCCCGCTCTGCGTGCACCTCTGTACCTTTGTATTTTACTTCTGTACTGCGCCTCCTCTGAGTCTCAGTATGCTTTTCTCTTTCCTCCTAGTTGTAGAATTTCCACTCAGCCAGCCTTCCTGTGGTTCTGGATGATGTCCGTTCCGTCTTTTAGTTGTATTTTTGAAGTGGTTGTGCGAGGCAGCAAACTCCGGTGTTTACCTATGCCACCATCTTGGTTTCTCCTGAGCTTGTTTCTTTGTTACTGTGTTTATTTGTAAATTTTTTTATTGATTTCAGAGAGGAAGGGAAAGGGAGAGTTAGAAACATCAATGATGGGAGAATCATTGATCGGCTGCCTCCTGCACGCCCCCTACTGGGGATCGAGCCTGCAACCCAGGCATGTGCTCTGCCCGGGAATTGAACCATGACCTCCTGGCTCATAGGTTGAAGCTCAACCACCGAGCCAGGCTGGCCGGGCTCATGTCTCTTATGTGTATCCGCCCCGTGAGTATCAGCTGCGTAGAAGGAATTTTTCTTCTTCCACAGCTATGTATCCCCAGCGTCTAGAACAGAGCCCAGTATACAGTAGGCACTCAATGCGTGCTGGATGAGCAAATGTCCCAAACATTTCAATGTACCCACCTCCCCACGGGGGGCTTAGGACCCCTTGCCAAACCCCGTCCATGGAGTGGGGTGCGGTGATTGGGGAGAAAGGGCATTTGCTGACCCACGAGGGTTCTGGGACAGCAACCAGCCAGTGGCTGCCGACCTGCCACCCCCTCAGCTGGCCTGCTCACCGAGCCACTCCCATCGCTGCTGAAAGTGCTCCCAGCAGCCTGCAGAGCTGGGCTTGACCTGTGGTGTGGGCAGTGAGACATGATGAGCAGCCAGCAGGGGGCGCAGGGGGATAGGAACTGGCCTTTGAATCCTGAACCCACACCCAGAACCCAGGACCCCTACCCAGACCCCAAACTGCAGGTCTGGAACCTGGAACCCCAAACCCAGATCCCAGACTCCAGTCCCAGGAACCAAACCCCAAACTTAGAACCTAGAACCCAGAGCTCAGGACCAGAACCTACTCTAGGGACCCAGACTCTCAATCCCAGGATGCCAGACCCAGGCCTCAAGCCCAGACTCTAAACCCAGACTCCAGACCCACAGACACATGCCCAGACCCCAGGCCAGGACACGGGGCAGGGGCTGCTGGCTCCCAGGCTGGCACTGCCCGCTCTCTGCAGACGAGGGCGGGCGGGTGGAGGAGTGAAGTTTTGGCACAGCAGGCGAGTGTTTGGCAGACCCTGCCACGTCCAGAGGGGCCTGTGGCATGTCCCTCGTCCTATCAGAGCCTGTTCCCATTTGGGGAGCTCAGCATATGGTGGCCACGTGGAGGCGGGGGGCGGGGAGGGGGGGTGAGGTCTGGCTGTCCCTGGGGCCCAGGAGCCAGAGACAGGGAAGGAGGGTC
>NW_006295816.1:131197-132630 GCF_000327345.1 Myotis davidii
CCTGGTCCCCGGCCGCAGGCTCTGCAGCCGCCTGGCTCTCCCGGCCCGCCCCCTGGCCCACAGCCCCGGGCTGGGATGCAGGCCCACACTTCCCGGAGGAGTCCGAGCGCGGCCTGGGCCAGACCCAGAGCCTAGAAGTAGGTCAAATGTTGCTGGGCAGGTCCTGGGGACCCGGAGCCGGTCCGGGCACAGGTAGGCCACAGGCTGCAGGGCACCCCGCAGGGCACCCGGTGTGTCCACATGGATGGGAACCCACTACCCCATGCTGGGTGCCATGAATGCAGGCCCCATGCAAGGCCCCTGTCCCTGCCCAGCTGCACAGACGGGGCCACCGACGCCCCAACTCTGGCTAGAGGTGGCACGTGGCAGCCACGAAGGCCCAGGGAGAGGAACTTGGCACCACCCCAGGCCCCTGGAGCCTTGGGTGCAAGTTTGAATCTGAGGAGGACTTCCCAGCAGGGCCGCGCTGCCACCAGCAGGATGTGGCCTGCTTCCCGGAGGCACAGCCCAGCACTTGGGAGATGGGAGGAGCGGCCAAGGGGAGGCAGGAGCTCCTGAGGGTCTCCTGACCTAGGCTGGTCCTGGCTCCTCCTGGCCTCAGTTTCCCCATCTGTACAATGGCTACGGAGGGGGGCAAGGTAAGGCTATGTTCCGAGGACAGTCGCTGCCCTGGGTCCCAGCCTGTCCTGCCACCCCCATGCCACACACAGACAACTCTGTCCTCTGCAAGCCAAACAGCCTCAGGCCCCGCCCTCTGCCCACTGTGCTGACGGGACCAGATGCTCCAACCCTGCGGTTCTGGGCGGGCGGGGTGGCAGGGCCCGCGGGCTGGCAGGCAAGCCCTGGGTTTGGCCCCGGGACCTATAATCAGCCCCTGCCCCTCTGATCCTGGCCCAGGACTGACGCTTGGGCTGTGGTGTCCTGGCCGGCTGTGGCCACGGCCGCTATATTTGGGAGCCCAATTGAGCAGAGGGGAGGGGTGGACAGGCAGGGGCCTCCAGGGACCAGCGCCCGTGGGGGACAGGCTGGGGGACAGCGTGGGCCGGGCTTGGTCCTTCAGGAAGGAGGGCAGAGCCTTGATCTCCGGGCCCAGTCCGAAGGGCGTGCTCTCTCTGGGACCTGGTGGGGGACATCGGCCCTGCCCGTGGTGGCTGGTCTAGGGAGGCAGATTGGAAATGCATCTGGTGACCCTGAACCCCCTATTTAGTCCAAAGAGTCAGACTGCAAGGTGGGGCCAGGTACTCCGAGAGCACGGGAAAGGGATGTGAGCTGACAGGGTAGGGGGAGTGGAAAAGGGCCCTCAGGGGGCAGTCTGAGGTGCAGGGGTCTGAGAAGGAGGGACGGGCAAAGGCCCTGAGAAAACAAAGGCCTGAGGCTGGGGTCTGAGGAAAGAGGTGAGGAGGAGCCCCAGCCCTGGCCCCGCGCTGCCGGCG
>NW_006295816.1:132671-133712 GCF_000327345.1 Myotis davidii
CCTTCAACTGCCCTGGACATTCCCCACCACTGGGCCAAACCCTGTTCTCTCCCACCAGCCGTTTCCCAAAGAGCAAATATTTATTGTCCTTGGAAGAAAAAAAAAGAGTCCCCTTTTAGGCTCGGGGTCTGGGAACTGCTATTAAGGCCTGCAGGGGCCCCGCGGCCCGAGATGACCAAGCACCCCACCTCGGCCGGCAAGGGGGGAGGAGGCTGCACGGGGAGCTGGCCTCAAGGAGGGAGCCGGCTGCCCAGGCTGCGGGTGGGGCTCCCCAGGCCCCCATTTCCCTGAGGCTCCCCAGGACAGGTCTGAGGGCATAAACACTGTCACCACAGCATGCGGTGTGAGCGGTGTGTGATCCTGCAGACGTGTGCTCACATGTATCCCTGGGGCACAAGGATGGGAACATGTGTGACCATGTGGGTGCCTGTCATCTCGTGTGCGTCACACGAGACCATGACCACAGTGCATGTGAGCGTGGGGGGCACTCCGGCTCTGCATGCGTGTCCATCTGTGAGCCGCTCCTCGCTGGCACGGTGCTGGGGGCATGTGGACACAACCTCTGTTGAATGGCCAATTCAGTCAAAAATGCAAGTAAATTTAGCAGGAGGGAAAAATCCCGTCCGTCAGATGGGGAGTCTGAATCGGGTGGTTGTTTGAGTGGACGGACCGACTGTCTCAGGCAAACAGTTCACGGGCCGAGAGGAGGAGCCGGCGCCCGCCCGGGGCCGTGCTGCGGCCCTGCCCGTGGTGGCTGGTCTAGGGAGGCAGATTGGAAATGCGTCTGGTGACCCTGAACCCCCTATTTAGTCCAAAGAGTCAGACTGCAAGGTGGGGCCAGGTACTCCGAGAGCACGGGAAAGGGATGTGAGCTGACAGGGTAGGGGGAGTGGAAAAGGGCCCTCAGGGGGCAGTCTGAGGTGCAGGGGTCTGAGAAGGAGGGACGGGCAAAGGCCCTGAGAAAACAAAGGCCTGAGGCTGGGGTCTGAGGAAAGAGGTGAGGAGGAGCCCCAGCCCTGGCCCCGCGCTGCCGGCGGGGCC
>NW_006295816.1:134021-143345 GCF_000327345.1 Myotis davidii
CTCCCCAGGCCCCATTTCCCTGAGGCTCCCCAGGACAGGTCTGAGGGCATAAACACTGTCACCACAGCATGCGGTGTGAGCGGTGTGTGATCCTGCAGACGTGTGCTCACATGTATCCCTGGGGCACAAGGATGGGAACATGTGTGACCATGTGGGTGCCTGTCATCTCGTGTGCGTCACACGAGACCATGACCACAGTGCATGTGAGCGTGGGGGGCACTCCGGCTCTGCATGCGTGTCCATCTGTGAGCCGCTCCTCGCTGGCACGGTGCTGGGGGCATGTGGACACAACCTCTGTTGAATGGCCAATTCAGTCAAAAATGCAAGTAAATTTAGCAGGAGGGAAAAATCCCGTCCGTCAGATGGGGAGTCTGAATCGGGTGGTTGTTTGAGTGGACGGACCGACTGTCTCAGGCAAACAGTTCACGGGCCGAGAGGAGGAGCCGGCGCCCGCCCGGGGCCGTGCTGCAGAAACCGGAGCCGGACGGCGCAGAGACCAGTGCACAGCCCGCAACAGACGGGACCGACTCAGAAGCAGGGATGGGGCAGCTCCAGGGAGAGCCTGGCGGGATGTGACTTACAGCAGCACGTTCTCCCCCGACCCCCACTCCTCACCTGTCACCCCCTCAAACGTCCGGAAACGGACACAGAATTGGCCTCCGATGAGGAAGGGACCGGACAGGAGCGAGTCAGTGCAGGCAACAGGAGGGCAGTGGTGGGGTGAAGAGGGGTGACAGGAGGTGACAGAGGTGATGGCAGCAGCAAGGCCGCCCTCTCTGTCCCCTCCAGATGCCCCACCTGTGGTGGCCCCACAGGTCCAGGCTGTCCCTACCCACCCCACCCAGGCCCAGCTGTGGCCTTGCCCCCAATGGCCACATAAACACCCTCTGTGGCCCAGGGTGTGGAGCAGTGTTAAAAATGGCCCCAGCCCCCAGCCAGGAATAGTGAGGGTCCATTCTGGGACTTGCCTGTGTGGTATTTATATACCTGCCGCCCACAGGTGTGGTGATGTCTGGCACACACACACACACTCAGCAAGCACCTCGCTCAGGCTCATCTTCCTCTGCTGGGTCTGCCGCCTGGAGATGCCGCTGGTCCCTGCCACTCTGCACCCATCCGGTCCCTTCCCACCAGCCCTGGGGCCACCAGGAGTCACACTGAAGTGTGTATGTGCTACATGTCCACATGCACACACGTACACACCCACTCAGGAGCCCTAGCCCCCAGGGCTTGAACCAAGAACAGACACAGTCCTCTGCACACACATTTAAACGCAAATCCTGGGGCTATGCAGATGCCTTTGCATGCATGCTCACACACCTGTGCACACAGATCCACACACATTTGCACACACATGCTCCATTCACATGCCTTTGCACGCACACACACCTCACACTTCACACCTTCTAGCTCAGGAGAAAAAGCTCTGACTGGGAACTGGGAACCTTGGGAAGGAGGAGAGAGGCTGGGACCAGAGGAATCGGGAGCCAGAGCAGCCTGCCTGGCGGGGCCTGGGTGGCTGCACGCGTGTGCACGTGTGTGGGTGGGAATGGGTGTGCAAAGTGTTAGGGCCTTGCTGTTGCGCCTCCTCCATTCCCTGGAAGGACACCCCCACCCTGTTCACAGGGGGAAACAGAGGCCAGAGCAGAGCAGCTGGGCCTGGAGGTCGGTGTCCCCACATTTAGGGCTCGTGAGCCTCACATCTGTGTTGTTCTTGGCACAGTCGGGCCAGATAAGGACAGGGTCAGGGCTCGGCTCTCGTGGGAAAGGGCTCGCTGCAAGACTCCCGACCCATTCCTTTCCCAGACCCTGGACTCCAGAGCAGGCAGAGGGAAGGCACAAGGGAAAGGGTGGCCAGGGGGCAGGCACGTCCCCATCAGGCTGGCCTCGAGGGCAGGAGAGGACCACAGAAGATGCAGAGATTCATTCACCCAGGAATGTGGACTGACCCTCAAACAGCCCAGGGACCCAGATTCAGGCCCTGGGGCGGACAGACAGGGTGGCCAGGCACCCAGCTCCCTGCACCCAGACCAGACCTTCTGCTGCAGGAGCCCTGCAGGTGTGGAGCCGGGCTGAGGGGCAGGGAAGCCCGCAGCCCAGATGGGTGGGGAGGAGAGGCTTTTCGAGGAGACAGTGAACATTTTAGAGGACACAGCGCATCATGCCCCATCCAGAGCAGATCAAGGGTGCTGGTCCCGCCCTCACCAACTCCAGGGCCTCTTCCCGCCAAGGCCTGAGTGATCACACCTGTACAATGGGGCGGGGGGGGGGATCTTGGGTCGGCTCCGCGGTCCCCCAGCCGTCACTCTGGGGCATCCTTGGACCTGAGTCTTCTCCTTCCTGCACTTGCACCAACCTTTGCCCCTTATGCTGCCCCCAATTTAGGAAGAACCTTCCCTTGATGGTTGGGTCTCACAGGCCCCCTGGAGGAGAACTCTCTCACAACCCATGGGCTTGTCCACGGCCCTTATTCCCTCCCTCCTCGTGGGGACACTGAGGCTCAGAAGATGAGGAGCCTCCCCAACTAAGGGTGAGAGGGGGCAGGGTATCTGCACTCTAAGCTCTAGCCAGTACCCCCCCCACCCCCCATCCTGCAGGGGTACAGGGCGAGATGATGGACTTTCCTACCAGGGAGGAGGCAGCGGGACCAGGAGATCACGCAGTCCCTGCCCTCAGGGCTCACAGTCCCTCAGGACAGAGGCGTCAGAGTCCTGCGTCTCACTCTATTTTGGGGGGGGGGGTGCGGGCAGATCCAGAAGACCTCAGAGAGGAGGGGGCATTTGAAGGGCAGATGAGAAGGGAAGAGCAGGTCAGTGAGAAGCAGGGGCAAAGGCGAGTGCCCATCCAGGATTCAGGTAGCAGGCCCCAAGGATGGGGGAGCCTGCAGGATGGGGAGCCAGCAGCAGGAGGGGCCCCAGGACAGGGGAGCCTGCAGGATAGGGAGCCCTCAGGATGGGGGAACCTGCAGGATAGGGGAGCCCCCAGGACGGGGGAGCCTGCAGGGAAGTGGCTACGGGAAGCAGGGCGCCCAGGTCCCCAAGCCCAGCCCAGCACACAGAAGTGATCGGGTTCAAGGAGGGAGCAACCTGGTCCTTGAGCCTCAGGGAGGCCTTTGGGCAGAGAAGTGGCTGTTTCCAGACACGTAGCTGGCTCCCTCCCTCTCCTCCCTGCTTGGTCATCACTTCCTCGCCCCTCCCCCAAAGAGCCCTCTGTGGTCCTGCCTGACTTGGAAAATGGATGGGGAGCCTGCGTTGGAGGCATCGTGACCGCTGGTTGGTGGGAATGGCTGTGGGGAGAGGTGTTCCTGGTGGTGACGGGACACACTGGATGGTCCTGAGGCCAGAGCTCCTCTTCTCTGCACCCCTACACCAGCTAAGGAGGCCAGGAATGAAAGGGGTGCAGTGGGGTTCAGGAGCCTAAACCATGGCCCCCATGGAGTTCATGATGGAGTCTGGGGCTGTCGGGACCTCTGCTTTCTACTAGGGCCAGCAGAAGTTGGTGCAGGCACCCCACCCTCCCCGCGCCCCGTGACTGCCAGGGCCCCTCCAGCTCTGGGCCGCGTCTGAGTTATGCAAAGCCACTCGCGTTCTCCCTGGAGCCCTCGCTAAGGTGGCAACTCACCTGTCCCCCGTCAGGGCCCTCAGCCTCTTCTGTCTCTGGGAACCTCAAGGGGGGCCCTCGGGCTGGGAAGGCCCAGGGACTTGGTCTGGATGGGCTGGATGGCCTCTGGCACGCCATTGCCCCTCTCCGGACATCGCTCTCACACACAATTTTATAAATTTCCCCAAAGTGCTTCCCCTTTCTGGCCAGTTCAGCCAACCTCCATGGTGCCGCCGGCCCAGGCTCGGTGCCGGGTGCTGGACAGCCTGGTCCCAGCCGAGATGTTCCCAGTGTCCCTGCCAGCTCCTGCCTGTACCCGTGAGTGTCCTCTGAGGCATTCGGGGTGAGAGGAAACTGAGACCCAGGGAGCTGGCCCCAGCATGGCCAAGGACCACCCACCGAGCGGGTTCCTCCAGGCCAAGCAGGGCCCAGTGTCCAGGCCTGAGGGTCCCCACCCAGGTCCCAACACAGCTCAGCCAGGACCAGTGTCGAGCTAACGCCCTGCCCGCTGCCTCCTCCTTCCTGGCCCCTGGTCCCTTCTAACCGCAGGGCCAAGCGGCCTCTGGAACGCGTGCCCAGGGCCTTGGTGATATTTTGAGTTTAAGAAAACTTTGCAGCAGCAGGAGCTCTTAAAGGTTATAAATAGCATCCGCGGGAGCCCACGCTGGGAGCGGCGGAAACACGTGTCCAACAGGCCCCAGAGGGTGTTCGGAGCGCCGACCCCCGCCCCCGCCCCCCCCTTCTGCCAGAGACCCACCGGCTACTGGGGATTTTATAGCCGCTGGAGCCGGAAGTCACACCCCACCCGGAAGGCGTCTGGAAAACGAGAGTCCCTCCCCTCCCCCATCCAGGGCCAGAAGTGGTTGGCCAGGTTGTGGGGGGCACGTGGGGCGCTGCAGAAAGGGGGCCTGGGGCGGGAGGTCTTGCTCCCACATCTCCCTCCCCACCACCAGGGTCTCCACTCAGCTGCCCAGCACGGGAACCGGGACTGAGCCGACTTCTGAGCACGTCCACGCTAACCTGCCAGCGGCCGCCAGGGGACAAGCCCAGGGTGAAGAAGGTCCCTCGGAGCCCAGTCGCGGTCCTTTCCACCCAATGCTGCTGCTGCCTCCCTTCCACTTTGGGGGCCCGCGAGGCAGTACATTACCCCACCAGTCGGAGGGTGCAGACAGTGTGACGAGCGGAGAGGTGAGCAGACCCCAGGGCCCCATCCAATCCCCGTGCCTCCGCTTCTGTTGGAGACTCTGGTCACAGATGAGGAAGTGAGCCTTGGAGAGGATAAAGGGTTCCTCCCTGGTGGATGCGAACCCACACCCACCCCGCCAGGGTGTCCATCGTGAGCACCAAGGCCAGGCCTGGGGTCCACTGGTCTCGGGCTTGCCTTGAAGGTCATACGATCTGAGCATGTGCTCTCAGTGTTTTTTCCAGCTGATCCCCAAGGTGCACGGGCAGGAGCTGTTATTCCAAAGCAAAGATCGGGAAACTGAGGCTCCCACCTCGTTCCTGCCCCACCTGCTGCCCATGGCCCCCAGCAGGTCTGGGGGGCGGCAGCCAGGCCTGGCGTCCAGGCGCCCTGAACCTAAGAGAGCCCCAAAGGGTTTATGGGGCTCCCAATGAATGGGCCTGTTGAGCTCAGAAGGGGCCCGGCCCGAGTAAACATGACTGGGTCTGAGCTGCGATTCTCCCCTGCGTCCTTCCCCAGGACCCAGGACCAAAATACAACTTCCTGTTCCCGGAGCTGAGGGCCAGACGTGCCCCTCAGAGCCCAGGTCTGGGCCCCGTGGAGGAGCCAGCCTGGCCCACATCGGTGGCTGGAAGCTCAAAGCTCCAGGACACAGGACCTCAGGTTTGCAGATTCAGGGGTCTGCCTCCAAGCCCCGAGTGCTTGGGCCCTTACGGAGGGCGCCCCGCCAAGCCGGGCCTGCCTTCCACGCACGGCAGATCAGGAAGCTGAGGCCAGGAGCAGGGCAGGGCAACAGGGCAGGGCAGAGCCGGCGCTTGCCCAGATCCCTGGCCAGTCAGGACGGGAACACTGGGAAGAACCAGCTGCCCACTGACCGGTAAAGTTTAAATCTGGCCCCACCACGGGCACAGATGGCCTATGTGCCCTGGGACACCCTCGGCGCTGCCAGCGCGGAGGGCAGGAGCCCTGTACCTGCCTGTTTGTCATGCTTACTTCCAGGCCTCATTTCCCCGCCTGGAGGCCAGGTCCTGACGAGCTCCCTGCCTCGGTCTCCAGCCTGTGAACTAGAAAGTCCTTTGGAAATTGTCCCCAGGAGCCTGGAGGACGTGGGGAGGGGTCACCTCTAGGGAGGGGGCCCGCGGAACATGCCCAGCAGCTGGGGTGGTTTGGGGCCGGCCGCCTCGCGCCGGGCACTGGGGCCGCCGCTGGAATGTGCTGAGCCGTGGCCACGTGAATCATTACACCTTGTCAGGCTGAGCCTGGGACTTCCAGGCACAAACCAGCCGGGGCTGGGCTGGCGGAAAGGCAGCCTGCAACCAGGGTCTCCGGGCCCTGGGGTGGAATTCCAGGATCTCGAGTGATACCCTCCTCCCTGTCTACCCAGCCCCCGTTCAGCCACAGCTCCTTCTGAGGGCCCGCCGAGGGAGGGCATGGTGCGCTCAGCCTCCGCCTCCCCGACCTGCAGCTGCCCCTGCCCGGCAGGTGCTGGGCCTGGGGGCACTGGGGGGCCTAGGGGCACTGGGGACCCTCTGAGAGCATTGCCTGGAGGTTCACACCGGGAGCCCAAGCGACAGTGGGCAACGAGTCACACATGGGGTGGCTGTGGGCTTGCAGGGGTCAGGACAAGGGCAGAAGGAGGGCCCCCGTGCCTCTCCTGGCTGGCAGCCATGGGCCCTACCTGGAGGCCAGCCCTCTCAGACCTCAGTTTTCCTGCCGGTAGCCTGGGTACGAGCCGCCCTCAGGTGTGCAAAACTGAAGCCCCTCACCGGGGCTGTGCTCCTGTGTCGTGGTGGGGCCAGATTTTACTTTATTTCACTTTATTTTTAAGGCCTGAAAGTTCTGAGATGTGGAAAGGACTGAGGGGCAGACAGGGACACCACAACAGACAGAGGGGAGTTAGCTAGAGAGAGGCTTGGAGGGCAAGGAGAGGACCACTGGGGCCACAGACCTGAAGGGCTGAGTGGCCTGGGAGCTTGACTGCAGACCCACGGGGGGAGGGGGGAGCCCAGGCACCTGGGTGCTGCTGCACGTGGACCTGCCTCCCCCCCCACCAGGGTCTGGGACAAAGTCCTGGGCCGGTGTAGGACTTGGTAAAAAATAATTAATTTTTTGCTTTAAGCAAAAGCTCTGACTCAGGCCTTTTTCTTTCCTGAACAGCAACATCCTTGCTTAGGCCCGAACCACAGAAGCTGCCCAGGGCTACCCATGACCTCCCCATGGCCAAACTGACCCTGCTCTGTGGCTCCAGGCGCTCCTGGGGAGGCTTTGTGGGCTCCAGGTGAGTGGGATCCAGGTAAGTCCTGGGGCCCCAGTGCAGCCGGGAGGGACCAGGCCGTGGTACCCCACTGGCTAGTGCCCTGGGGCAGACAAGGCCTGCCTGCCTGCCTGCATGGGGTCATCTGGGCTCTGGTGCTCCTACAACCTGGGGCCGTGACTGTGTGGTCAGTAGGGACTGGACACCCACACCCCAAATCGCCCTGGGGGTGCTCCCTGCCTTCAACAGAGCCTCCAGACCCCGTGCCCCAGCTTCCCGCCCTCAGTCTTCCCCCAGAGGTGAGAACCCGGGCTTCCTGCGCAGGCCAGGGCGCCAACCAGCTGCTGTGGGGCCTCCGGTGACTCGCCTGGGGGGGGGGGTGTTTATGAGCAGCGAAATGGCTGTAAAAGTGGCACCGGGCGTACTCAGCCTGGCCACCCTCCCCTGCTGGCCCTTGACTTGAAAAGCTTCCAGGAGCCTGGAACCTGAGGATTCAGGCTTCCTGCAGGCTCGGCTGGGGTCAGAGGTTGGCCAGGGGTTAGAGGTCAGTCTGGGATCAGGGTGGAGATTGGGATTGAGGACGATGTGGGCGAGGGCTGGGGGATGGAGCGTTGGGCTCTGCGGGCCATGGCCCCGCCCGGCCGGGGCAGGGGGTGCTCTGAGAGAGCAAGGTCGGGCTGCAAGGGGAGACGGAGCCTCTGCCTGTCAGTGTGGAGGCTGGTGCTCACCGGCCCCAGGGCCCTGCACAGCCCAGGCCCTGCTCCCCTTCTGAGATGCAGGGACCGTGGCTGTTCCTTTTAGGCCTCCGGCTGGAGTCAGAGAGGAGCCCCACAGGGACCCACTCCCCCTCCCTGCCCCACCAGCCTTTCAAATGCCATTGAAACTGACCTGAGACTGCCCAGAAACTGACCTGGGCCCTGGGGCTTGCCTGTCAAAGGGCAGGCTGACTCCCAGTTAATGTGTGACACACACACACACCCACCGTCATGGTGGCACTTTAACCAGAAGCCTGGGGGCGAGTTAGGGGACCAGTGGCCCCACCCACCGTGGTGGAACGTCCAGCAGGGGCCTCTGGGGTGAGGCACATGCATGACGACTACAGGAGCACCTGTGAGGGGCCCAGAGCCCACCAGACCCCTCTCTGCAGTCCTGTCCACGGCCTACCCTGCTCCTTCCACGTGCAAATGTTGTTTCCACATCTCCAGCTTTCCGTCAGACCCATGGAGGGCTCCCCCATCAGCCCCTAGATTGACCTCCAGCTCCCCACTCTGTGAATGTTGTTTTACAATCAAGGGGGGGGCGCTGTCAGTGGGCACTGATCATCAGACTTGGCTTAGAATCGCTTAGAAAGAGTCACAGCTGAGACCGCGGACAGGCAACACTGGAGAACCAGGCGCCTGGGCACCTGGGCCTGTCACCAGAGGGGTCACATCGTAGGGAGCAGCCCCAAATCAGAGCCCCACCAGCAGTGGAGGAGACGGGACACAGGGACCGAGGGGTGTCCCTTAGGCCAGGCAGAGAACCATCCTGCACAGGAAACTGCAAAGGAAGGCAGGGGAGTGACCCTGGGAGCAGCTCTCCAACGCCAGGACCAGGAACTCAGGGCAGTGGGGCGCCAGGAGGGTGTGGGTGCAGCTGGTAAGTAGGCATGTTGGCTGCCAGAAAGGTTGGAACAACTGGATTTGTGGCCTTAAGACTCGGGCTTGGGGACCCATTCACATCGAGGGGGAAGAGATGGGGGTTCTGGGGAGCTCCATTTCTGCAGCCGAGTCTCGGGGAGACGCCAGGGCCCATGAGTCTGGAGACCCGTCCTCAGAGGCACCAAAAGAGTAAAAAGCGCCCTTTGAGTCAGCTGGTCCCCCCTCTGCTTTACAGATGAGGAGCCGGAGGCCCAGGCAGCGGAAGAGTCCGGTGCCCAGAATACACAACTGGTGAGTGGGCAAGCGGAGGGGAGGGGGCCTGTCGGTCTGAATTCTATTTCCTAACCCCCCCTCCCCCCCACCCCGGTCACATTAGCTTCCTCCAGCCATCCTCAAAGCCCCCAGGCGCAGGAACCCCAGGCCCCTCCTGCGCCTCAGCTTCCCAGACTGGTACTGAGAGGCGTGGACTTGGGGTCCCAGGCCCCCTCTCCTGGTATAACCCCCCCCCCCCCACCCCGGTCACATTAGCTTCCTCCAGCCATCCTCAAAGCCCCCAGGCGCAGGAACCCCAGGCCCCTCCTGCGCCTCAGCTTCCCAGACTGGTACTGAGAGGCGTGGACTTGGGGTCCCAGGCCCCCTCTCCTCTC
>NW_006295816.1:144759-151438 GCF_000327345.1 Myotis davidii
TGGGGGCCCGGGCCGCGCCCGGCCTGGCGCTGCTGCTCGTCTGCCCGGTGCTGGGCTCCGCGTTCGCCCTGGTAAGTCCCTGCCGGGCTGCGGGCTCGCACGGGGACCCCTGGAGGAGGAGGGCTGTTCGGGGTGCAGAGCCTTGGGTTCCCCGAGTCCTTTGAACTTTGCATGGGGGTCCCCTCTGACCCGGGTCCTCGGTGCCTACTGCCTCTGGGGTGTCTGAATTCTGGGTTCCAAACGCCTCCTTAACGTCTCCCTGTTTCTGAAGGCTGGGTTTGGGGTCCCAGGTCTGGAAGTCTGTGGTTGGGGACCCCCTGTCTTCCTCTGGTGTGAGCACCACCGCTCTGGTTGGTCTCCCACAGAGATGACAGTGTGACCAGCCAGAGATGGGCTTTGGCCCTGAGGTGGCGTCCACAGGCTTCGCTCTGGGGCCTCTGCTTTCTGCACGTTTTGTGTGCAATCCAGGACAGGGCTGTAGGCTGAGGTCAGAGTCACCCAGGCAGGGGGCAGGATTTAGGGGACTCTGCAGCCCTCAGGGTCCCCTGTGGGCGCGCGCGCGTGTACACGCGCACACACACACACACACACACACAGCTTTACTCAGAGTGGAAGCTCTTTTCCCTGGAGAGGCACGTATGGTTGGTGTGGAGGGAGAACGGAGTCCCTGAGCTCACAGAACATTCCTACAGGAGAAACGCTCAGGGAAGATGAGGGACCCCATCGGTACCCTCCTGAGAGCAAAGGCCAGAGGGGACCAGTGGGACCAGAAGAGAAAGAATGGGAGATGAGGAGGGAGGGAAGGAGGGAGGGAGGGAGAGAGAGAGAGAGAGAGAGAGAGAGAAAAGGGGTGCAGACCAGAGCTTACCAGAGCAGGAGGCGTAGACAGACCAATAATAGGGGAGAAGAATAGGGGGACACTGGAGGGGTCAGAGCTGGAGACACGGAGGAGCGGTGCCCTCGTCTGGGTGGGTCTGCGGGCCTTTTCTAGAAAGTCCGTCCGATCCCAGCCCAGCCCGTCCGGGCGGCCCTGGCTGAGGAGGCGTCTGCCTGTGTCTGCCCTCAAGGCCCCCGCTGCCTCCCCGGCCCACCTCCCAGGTGAGAGCATTTGCCTTCTAGAAAGACAGGCAGGCAGGCGGCCTCCTCCTCCGGACCAGCTCCTACCCAGGCAGAGCCCCGGAGAAGGAAGGCCGTAGCTCTGGGATTCTCCCAGCTCTGCCCCGTGCCTGCGTGACCCTGGGCTACCCTTCACACCTCATTTTCCCATCTGTGCAAAGACAGCACGACAGAAACAAAGTGTAGACGGGAATGGAGGTTCAGAGGTGAACCCAGGTGAATGCCAGAGCCCAGAGCCATTTCCCATCCTTCCCTTTCCCAGGCTCTCAGCTCCCTGGGCAGAGCCACCGGCACAGTCGTGTGCACATACGTGTGCATTTGATTTGGGAGGGATAGGGCTTGGGTGTCTTGCAAGTATGCCTGTGTCGGAGCAGGATCTGTGGGACTCTGGGCATGGCCGTTCTCTGGGTCTGTGTGTGAGTGTCTGAGCCGTGTGTGCACTCACGCCTGTGGGAAGCTGTGGGTCTGCACACGCCTTGCTGGAGCAGAGTTGTGCTTGCACACGTGTGTGTCTGTGGACACGGGGCCCCAGGTCTGTCAGTTGCGTGTTCCTGTTTCCTAAGTGCTCTACAGTGCTACTTGCCAGACACAGTCTGAGCGCCTGACACTGTTAACTGGTTTATCTTTCCCACAACCTCTTGTAAAGGCTCTGCTGTTGTCCCGTTGGTAACGGCCATTATGGCCATTACTGGTTGCATGCCAACCACGTGCCAGCGCTGTGCCCGTAGGGGAGAGGATAACGGTCCCCCTGGCTCTCCATGGAGGCACTCGCAGAGCATTTGCCTGGCTTAGCTCTGGCCCGAGGCTGAGGTAGGACCGGGGAGGTGTTGGGGCTGGATCTGCTCCGGGACCGTGTTGGGGCGTCTGTGGCTGGACCTTTCCTGGCTTCAGGGCTAGAGGATACGGTTGGGGGGGTCTCTCACACCCTGTGGTCCTGGTCTCAGTGGGAGCCAGCAAGAGGCTGCCAGGCTGCCAGCTCCCACTCCTGAACCAGGCACGGCTTCTCCCACCAAGATCTTCCCACCAAGATCTTCCCTGGTACCCACCATGCCCACCTGCCTGAGCTGGTGCCCAACCTGTGTGCTGCCTGCCCAGGCAGCCCCAGGACCCAGCTCACATCCCCAGGGACCTCACGGTTGGGGGACTAGAAGCATCCCACTGGGAGCAAATTTGCCTGTGGTCAGACTCAGCCAGTCCATCTTGTGTGTACAGGGAAGAGGGACCGGGAGGCTGGGGTCAGGTGGAGTGACGTGTGCAGGGAGGGATGGGCCCACAGATCGTGAATAGGGGGCAGAGGGGTGGTCTTATCCTTGGGGTGCTCCATCCTAAGGACAAGTGAAGGAGAACCTGCAGGAGGGAGGCGGAAGGTCATTGTAGGGGACTGGCCTTACGTGTGGAGACGTGGCCTCAGAGGCAGACTCCAGAAGGACTGGGGGGGGCAAGGATAGGGGGGCCCCTCCCAGCCTGCTCCAGGGGCAGCTCGGCCACAGGGCTAACTTCCAGGCACAAGAAGGAAATAAGCTCCCCAGATTCTGAGCTAGAAGCCGACTCGATCGTTGTCTCGATCGTGATCGTTTTCTCACGCCGTCCACTCACCCACCATTTTATGCGAAAGGGCCTGAGGTGCCCACAGGGAGTCTGCACGGAGGTGGGTTTGAGCCCAGGTCCTCGGCTCTGCCCTCAGCTGCTTCCTCCAAGGCAGGGGGTGGGCCTGGGCTGGCAGGGAGCCCGTGCCCACTCGGCGTTTCTTGTGCTTCCTTTTTCTAAAAAATAAAATATTGTTTTACTTTTTTAAATTTTTATTTCTAATTTTATAACCGACCCTTGCAAATGTCCTTCCTTGTAAAAGAGTCAAATACTACAGATTGGACAAACATCACTGATTACTCCGAGCCCCACCCCCACTTTTAGAGAAAATGGTGTTTATCCGTGGGGGGAGGGGGAGGTGGACTCCCGACCTTTCTCTGTGCGTTTCCAAAGGCACTTGAGTGTCCCTATCCAGTCGGTAGGTATTGTGTTCTGTTGTTTTCTGCTTGTTTTTAAATAAATGTTACCGGGTGGCGGGTAGGGTTTCTGACACAAGCCTTTTTCCACTTAAAGATGCGCCCTGGAAACCTCCGTGTCAGTGAATGTAAATCTATCTTGTTTTAATGCTGCGTCATGTTCCAGAGTGTGAATCCATGCGCCGTTCCCAGGAATGCACATCCGACCATTTCTGCATAGTGTGCGCGCGTGTGCGTGTGTGTGTGCGTGTACTGGTGTGCGTGTGTGCGTGTGTGTGTGTGATCCTGACTGTGGCAGAGAAGCTCCTTGAGATGCCGGCTCTGTCCCCATGTGACCGTCCCCGGGGGATGTTTCTAGATTCTGTCATTGCTGGGTCTGTGGACATGCACACTTTCAATTTTCACAGACGAGGCCAAACTGCCCTCTACAGCCGCCGCCCCAGGAGGGAGCAGGCGGGTCTCTCCAACACCCACTCGTAAGACTGAGGATTCTCTCCCTCGCCTTTGCCGTTCTGAGAGGTGAAAAGTGATCTCGTGTCATTTTAATTTGTCGGCTGCTAGTGAGCATTTGGACTTGCCGTTGGTTTACGGTCCATCTTCTAGAGCCTGCTCAGAGCCATGACCCATCTTTCTCCTGGGTTGTTTGCCTTTTACGTATTGATTTGTTGAAGCTTTTTATATCACCTGCCCTTTAAACACCCGGCCCCGCCCCCACCCCAGCTCTGGGCACTGCCTGTGGACAGAGCAGGAGGAGCGGGCGAGCCCTCGGAGCTTGGCTTTTCTTCGGAATGTTTTAATGAGGCATGGAGCAGCCTCCCCCGGATTCCTGTCGTGGGCCTTCTGGGGACACTCCCTGGTCCAGCCACCACATCAGGAAGGCCAGAGAGAGGGAGTCCCCAGGAAAAAGAAAGCTCGGTGGCGGGGAGGTGCAGGCCCCTTAGATTGTCGGCAGGATACTGTAGAGTGCGACTGGGAGCGGGTGCAAACCTCAGCCCTGAGGAGCCCCCACTCTGGGGCCAGCCTTGTGCGGAGGGGGGACCTGGTAGGACCTACTCTGCCGACCAGGCAGCTCTGGCTGGTCCTCCAGCCCAGGCGGAGGCCACTGGTGAAGACCCACCCTGTCCTCGCCACCGATTGAGTCCACCCTCCCGGGCTCCGTCCCACTGTGGCCCGAAGACGTCCATGCTGGACGGGAGGAGAGGCAGCACCACAGTGCCTCCCCTACCCCCTCTGAGCCACGAACACAGGCGGCTTGTTCAGGAGGGCCTGGTGGGAGGGGGCAGTCCACACGCAGGAGTGTCCTGCAGGGAGCCCGTCCCGGCCGGCTCGGGCCGGACAGACTGAGGGCAGCAAGGGGTGGGAGAGCCCCAGCCAGCAGGTACGAGAGATGGAGGGGCCAGCGCAGGTCCCAGGAGTGCAACCTGGAGAAGAGGTGCAGGAGTCCACCAAGGTTTCTCCTTCTGGTTTGCCTGGAGGCACAGGTGTCCTCGGCAGTTAGAGCTGAGCACACACCCACCACCATCGCATCTGCTCGCGTGTGCGCCTACCTCCCCCCCTGAACTCTGTGGAGGCTGCCTCAGGCGCTCTGCAAAGGGGCGCTTTCTCCGCGCAGGGGGACTGAGGAGAGCCGGTGCTGAGAGAGGACCAGGTGGCTGGGCCTCCAGGGCTGCAGCTCGATCCGAGCAGACCTCAGCTCCAGTCCCGGCCTCTGCTTGTTAGCGGGACACTCAGCCTCCGCGTCCCCCTTTGTAAGACAGGATGTGGTGGAAGGTGAAGGACATTGGCTAACGTCCAGGGGCCATGGCTGGTGCCAGCAGGGAGGGGGCACCTGGGGGGCGGGGGAGACCGGCCAGGTCCAGGGACGACCACCAGGGTCTGCTGCCTGCAGAGGGGAGCACGAAGCCAGCAGCCACCTTCCCCGGGGACCAAGCTGGACCCAGGGGAGGGACGGAGGGATGGATGCGACGCCCCAGAGGGCACCCCGAGGCTAACACCTTCCCCAGAGGCAGAGGTGTCAGCCGCGAAGAAGGATCCTTGTGTTTCCTCCATAGTTTTCCCGGAGGAGGCGGCCTGTCTGGGACCACAGGCAGCAAATGTGTAGAATTTGGCAGCTGGGAGAGGCCCTGAGAGGAGTGGCTCTCATTTGGTCAGTGGCTGGAGCTGGCTCTCCACCACCACAGCCACCATCACACCTCCATCCGTCCCCATCCTTGTCACTGCCCCCCCACGGCCCCACCGCCACCCCACGGCCCCCACTGCCGCCCCAGCCCTGCCACCGTCCGCGTGGGGTGGCTTGGGAATGGGTTCGGGAGCTGCTGGCTCCCAGTGGGAGGGTAGTAGCTGGCTTTCTCTTCCTCTGGGCTCCTGGACCCAGGAAATGAGAAACACATCCGGGCCTCCTGACCACACTGCTGTCTGCCGGACAGGGTGGCAGCTCCTCTGTTTGTAAATAACATACAGGCTCCCCGCCCGGAGCCCTGCACACCCCAGCCCAGTGCTCCCAGGCTGCCTCTCCCTCTCCCCCAGCTCAGGGCTAAGGTCAGGGCATCACCCGCCCCCCATGTTCACAGCTGCACATCGCGCACAGGAAGGCTCTGTGTTGGGTGGATCGTGGGAGCGTGTGCTACGGGGAAGTGGAAGCCCAGCCCTCCAGGTTAGGTCAGGGGAAGACAGCCCTAAGCTGACACCAGGGTGGGGGGTCCCCTCCGTGGTGGGTATGGACTGACTGACCCCCGAATATGACCCAACCCTGTGTCCTCAGTCTTTGTCCCGGAAAGCCAAGACCCACAGGCTCCCTGGACCCAAAATGATGCGGGTCTGAGTCCTCCGCCCCCAGCTCAGCGGGTAGAGGGCTGGTGGGTGAGGGTGGAGCAGCAGCCGGAGGCAGGCCAGGAGGAGAACCCGCTGTCGGCGTTTCTCATCACCCCCAGCGGTAGGACTCCTCAGAGCAGTGACCTTGAATCTTAGTGTGAGTCCAGGGTGGACCCAGGTATGCAAGGAGTTAGGGGAGGTCCTTGCACCCCACAAACCTGTGAGACATGCCTCCTTCCCCATTCTTGGAGCCCCCTCCCAGCGCCCCCACTGTGGCTCCTGCACTCAGAGACCTCCCTCTGCCAGGCTGGGCCCCGGCTGGGGGCAGCCATGGCACCGGCAGCCGGGGGCCCGTAGCCATGAGGTGGTGCTATAGCTGCTGACCGTAAGGCAGTGTAGCCAGCGTTCCCCGGGGCCAGCCCTGCCCGGGCCCTGTGGCCCTTCACGCCACGCGCAGGTCCCCCAGTAACGAGCTGACGAGCTGCACAGGCACTTAGCTCTGTGTGTCCGTCAGCCTGTGGGGATGCTGGCACGTTGGGCTTCGTTCCCCTAAACTTCAAAGCCTCGGGGCCGATCGGAGACGTCCAGTGAGGACTTGCTGTACCTCATTCACCCCTCACACAGCTCTCACCCAGGATGAAGCCACGTTCCCAGAGACTCGCAGCCTGTGGTGGAGGCAGGATTCAAGCCCCGAGTCGGTGGCAGAGCCTCCTGGTGCAGAGAGGGTGCTGGGGGGGGGGGGGGGGGGG
>NW_006295816.1:151621-156345 GCF_000327345.1 Myotis davidii
TGGCAAGGGAGCTGCCCTCCTGGCAGGTGGGAGTGCCCTGGTGTGGCTGCCCTCCTCCACTCCGTGGCACTGCCCTCAGCTCCTCAGGAAAGTGCTGCCCTGATTCAGGCTTGAATCCCTCTGGCTACAATGGCAGTTCTGCCGTGACTGGGTGACAGAAATGGGTCGCACATACAGGGAGGCCAGAGGTGGGGCTGCTGTCGCTGTGGGTGAATGAAGGAGTTTGGAGGCTGTGGGGCTGGGAGCACACACCTTCCCTCTCTGTGCATGCCAGCTCCACCGTGAAAACGAGGCTCCAGCAAAGGGGGTGCCTTCTCTGGCTGGGGAGAGAGTGCAGCCAAGAGCAGCAGGGCCAGTGCCCGGCCCTCCCCCAGCGAGCACACCTGTCTGTCTGCCAAACCAGCACTCTTCAACCCACGACTGACACCTTTAGTCTAGGCCTCAGCCCTGACCCTCAGCCGTATCCGTGGGCTCGGGTGTCCGTGGGGAGGGCCGGGGTGCCCGTCTTTGGGGCCCGTGGACGCTGCAGCCGGTCCCATGGAGCTCCCAGCAGCTGGGAGAATGCAGTGCATTGTCTGTCTGGAGAGATGGAGGTGGGCAGAAGGAAAGGGGGTGGGAAGAGAGGTGGGTAGTGAGGGGTAAGGATGAGACTCTGGCAAAGGGGGCTGACAGTGACCAGGAGGCTGGTGGCAACATTGGTGATGGCAGTGGTGGTGCTGGTGGTGCTGATAGCACTGGTGGTAGTGATACTGGTAGTAATGGCAGTTAGTGACCGTGATGGTGGTGATGGTGGTAGACGGTTGTGTTAGTCAAGGTGATAGTCTGTGGTGGTGGTGGTGGTTGTGTTGGGGTGTTGGCCAAGGTGGTGGTGGTGGTGGTGGTGGTGGTTGTGTTGGGGTGTTGGCCAAGGTGATAGTCGGTGGTGGGGGCTACTGATGGAAGTATGAGTTGTAACAATAAATGGTCGAGAATGGGTGCTAGGATGGGGTGGGGGTGGGCAGCTCCACAGGGGTCAGACCCATAGCAGCCTGGATCCCCAGTGCCAGAGGCACAAAGGGAACTTCCTGTTGGCCTTGGAGCCCCTGGATCGGGCAGGCCAGAGTGGCCCTCCCCAGCCCATGCCCCACAGCCCCTTCCCCCATAGCTGGCAGGTGGGGGGCAGCAGCAAAGACACAGCTGCTCAGCCTTCCCGGGGACCCTGGGCACAGAGTCCAGCTGAGCTCTCAGTGTCCACCTCAGACTCCAGAGACACGGAAGCACGGATACCCACGGACATTGACGAGCAGCCTCTGCCCAGAGCACGTGTACACAGGCATGTTCACAGACACTCGGGCTCACGTCCTACATATGCACGCTGACACTCCCTATGTGAGGACACAGGCGGCACACACCAGTGCACACACCGCCCACGCACACGCACACGCACACGCACACGCAAAGGCCTTCCTGAGTGAGACCAGCAGAGCCCGAGGCCCGCGTAGCCAACAGGGACTCCTTGGCCCTGGAAGCCCTGGCTGCTGCCACCAAGAGACTGGGTCAGTTAACTTCTCCCGCAGCCCAGCTCCTGACCCCCAGCCCCCCGCCCCTTCCCTCCCTGCCTCCTGCTGGTTCCCAGGCCTGCAAAGCCCCACTCAGACCCAGGGGCCCAGCCCGGCCTTGGGATGCCTGTGGCGGATGTAAGGGGCCAGCTCTGCCCTGTGGAGTCTGAGGGGACACAGCCGGGCTCTGGGGCTCCAGGGACATGTCCTGGCCCCGGGTCTCAGGGGCTGCATTACCCCTGCAGGGCTCCTGTGGTGGGGGGGGTCTCCCTGAGCGGCTCCCAGCCAGGGCGCTGCCTTCATCCTCTGACTCCTTCCCAACCCTAAGTCAGGGGAACAGAGGCTGGGGGGAGACCCGCGCCCCCGATGCTCCTGTTCCCTTCCTGAAAACAGCTGGTGCGTCTCAGAGGGTGGGCGGGAGCCCAGACGGCGCAGCGGCGGAGCAAGGCCCGGCTGTGACTGCGCTATCAGAACCAGGCCTGCTGGTACCGGGCCGCTTCCGAGAAGCCATGGGGCCGGGGATGTGGGGACTCGGCCCTCCCACCCCCAGCCTGCACCGGGGCCCTTCCGCCCGGCCAGGCCGCCCAGCTCCCTCGAGGGGCCGGCACGGTGGGAGGGCTGAGGCCCCCACCACTCAGGGGAAAGTGTCGGGATGGAAGCTGGCGATTCCCAGAGTCCCGTGAGCCAGGACTTGAAGGAATCCAGGGCCTTTTCCCCCAGAGCTCAGCACGCCCTGTGCTCACTCCATCCCACTCAGGATCCCAAATGCGGCCGATCCTGGGAGGATCTGGCCTGGGACATTCCATCCATTTCTCACGCCCCCCTGGGGAGCGGCCCAGACCGAGACTCTCAGTGGCGGCGGCAGGCGAGGTTACTAGCGGGCAGACAGGGACCCCCGCCCCCTTTTTCCTCCGGTGATGCAGCCGTGCCCCTCGGAGCTGTGGCTGCCCACGTGTACAGTGGGAGCCACGTGAGGCCCATTTCCCACTTTCTGGGGTGAGCGCTTGGGAAGGGGGTCCCTCAGGGATGGTTGTGGGACCTGCTGCCGCCTGGCCTGCACTCTGACCTTCGACCTGGTAGGTGGATGCAGATGACGTCATCACCAAAGAGGAGCAGATCTTCCTGCTGCACCGAGCGCAGGCGCAGTGTGAGGAGCGGCTCCAGGAAGTCCTGCGCAGGCCAGGTGGGCGGGGCCCGATGGGGTGTGCAGGAGGCAGCCAATTGATGTTTCTATCTCTCTAGCCCTCTTTCCTCCCCCCTCGCTAAAAATCAATGAAGACTTTTTTTTTTTAAATAAAATAAGTCAACAGGCTCAGAAATGAGTGGGGTGCAGGAGGTGCACCCACGGTTAGGAAGAGGGGGGCTTCGATGGTATGAAGACAGCTAACATCGAGTCACCCCAAGCTGCTGACCCGTGAGGCGGCCAGGGTGAGGAACGTGGACAGGGTGCTAGACCCCATAGTTGCTTCCTGTATTAAAGGCGGGTCCAGAAGGAGAGAGGTCCTTGAGGGAGGCCGCCTGGGGAGGGCAAGGCCCAAGTGTCCAGGGTCAGGAGGACGGAGGGTCCATGGGCCTGGACGGAGGAGCATGGGAGGCTACGTGTCTTCTGGGGTCACTGTCCAGGAGAGGGTGCTGGCCAGGCTCGGGCGGGCTTCCTCCCGCCAGCACAGCACGGCCGCGGTGAGGGTTGGGGGAGCTCACCTGACTTCTCAGCTCCTGCCCATCTCGAGCTGGTTTCTGTCTGGAGTCCATTTCCTGGAAGTGGAAATGGGCCTCATTAGTGCCTGTCCAGGCCTCTGACATCCGCCTGGCTAATCTCATCAGCCTGGAGAAAGTCCAGGCCCAGACTGACCAGCTGACCAGAGCAGCTTCCTTGCTGAGCTGGCCTGAGGCTGCTGGGCGGAGGCTGGGCACACATGGGCCCGACAGGACACGGTGTAGCGCACGGGCTCTTCTCCCACGCCTGGACTCACAGGGCCTCTCCCCACATCACTCCCACCTGCGGCGCCTGGTCCCCTGCCCATCAGATCGGGGACTTGCTCTTCCTGGCTCTGCGTCCTGAACCCAGCCTTCTTCCTAGTTGTGGCTGCACCTCCTGCACCCTCAGTTCACGATCCAGCCCTGTCTTCCCTCTTCACCCCATCCTGCCTCCCCCGACCCTGCGGAAGCTCAAGGGTGCTGGCCGGCACACGGCACAGCCATTCCAGTCCAGGTGTCTGCACTCGGCTCTCCACTGCGGCCACCGACCCAACAAGGGAAGGCCAGGGGCCTGGCTGGGGCTGCAGCCTGAGGAACGCAAGTGGGAGAAAAGGGAGACTTTGAGCGAGGAACAGAGACCTCACGCGTCTCCCGTGGAGAGCAAGGCCAGGCCCCACCTCCGATGGGGTCTCCAGGGCCCCTGTGGGTCCCCGGTGAACCCCTGACTCGAGCGTCCCAGGCCAGGGGAGCGTAGGTAGGCTGTCTGCCCAGCCCTGACAGCTGTGGGCTCTTGCTCTCATCCCCACCAGCAGCCTCTTGACCTGTCCAGCTCGGCCTGGCCTCCTTTTCCCTTGTGACCTCTGCGGACATCACTCCTGTCTGCTTTCGCCAGGCGCCCCCTGGTGGGGCCTTCGCCTCCTGCGTGGGCTGCAGCTCCCTGTGTCCCAGGATACCACCTGTGCCCGTGTCTTGCCCACATTCACCACCCACCCCTCTAGTGGGTCCGCACCGCATGGTGCTGGCTCCCCTGGGAACCCTCTGACGTCGCCATCCCTTTGATTAATTCTGCCCCCGGCAAACACTTTACAGTTTGTAAAGCACTTCCTCACCCGTCATCTCAGCTCTCCCAGCAGCCGGGGTGTCGGTAGGACAGGGCACGACCCCCATTGTACAGCCTGGGAGTCTGGGGCAGGAGGTGCCCGGGTCCCCTGCTGAAGCACCTGACAGCTGTAACTGCCCCCTTTCTCCAGCCGACATCATGGAATCGGACAAAGGATGGGCGTCCGCGTCCACGGGGAAGCCCAGGAAGGAGAAGGCACCCGGGAAGCTCCCCCCTGAATCCGAGGACAAAGTGGCGCCCCACGGCAGCAGGCGCCGAGGTACGTCCAGGCATCTGTCAGAGCAGCTCAGACTACCCACCCCACCGCCCCACCCCCTCCCGGGAGCTCACGCCCCTGGCCCTGGGGCAAAGGTGGCTCCCCCCCCCCC
>NW_006295816.1:156403-157389 GCF_000327345.1 Myotis davidii
GGGAGGGGCCGGAAGGAGACAGAGCCGAGGGGGCAGCGGGTAGAGGCAAGCAGGTTGGATGGGCTCAGCCCCCAGGAGGTGCAGGCAGGGAATTTGCCCCCCACCACCCCAGGGTTGGGGGTACCCAGGGCTACAGCCCCTACCATGGGAGAGGTTGGGAGGGACCCAGAGACAGAGATAAAGAGGCAGGGAGAGACGGAAAGGGGACAGGAGGTTCACACCGGGACGGGACTCAGTATATCAGAGGAGGACGCACCGTGACACACAGTGAGGTGGGCCATAGGGGCACGCAGCAGAGGGTGGGGCGGGAGACGGTGGGACGAGGGGGGAGAAGAGAGAGGAAGGGCGGGCAGCGCTGCATTGTCCCCAGGGACGTAAGAAGAGACAAACGCAGAGCCCAGGCTGCAGCCACAGGGCCGGTTTGAACCGGCTGGGTGGGCAGCAGATTCCAGATGGGCCACATCTGGGAGGCTGTGGTCACCCTGTCGCTCCCCAGGGACCAGAGGGGATTGTGGGCCTGGCCAGGCGGGGCTGGGAATATGGTGCCCAGGACAGAGGGCCTTTCACCACGCCGGGGTGGGGCCAACCATCCAGGCAGCCTTCCAGGCTGGCGGGACAGTCCCAGGGTTGGAACCCTGCAGTGGAAAGAAGGGAGTGGGGGGTGTGAAAAGGGGGAGATTCAGAAACTGGGGACCCTCTGAGGTCACACAGCATCTCTGCTGTGAGCCTGGAGCCCCAGTGGGACATGTCACCTGCCTGGCATCCAAATCCGCAATGAGCACTAGATTGCCTCTCCCCGTGTTCGCTGGAGTCGCACACCTGCGCTCAGGCGGCCTCGGATGGTGAGAGGAACACGGCCGATGTGGTCCACGCCCACTTCCCAGGGAAGAGACTGCAGTGCAGCCAGGGGACCCCTGCAGGAGGCCTGCTGCTCCGTGGGAACCCGGCGGGCACTGGCCATGAAACCTGCCTCCTGTCCGCGGTGT
>NW_006295816.1:157451-158465 GCF_000327345.1 Myotis davidii
CTTCTCCAGGGGCTCCAGGAAGTGAGACCAAGACCAGAGAGAAGAGAGAGGCCTAGCCAGGGCTGAGCACTTGAGGGGCAGGGCCTTGGGCTCTCTGCCCGAGCAACTCGCTGCCCCTCTTGGCCTCTGCCAGCCTCCTAGCCAGTGCCAGCACCCGTGCAGCGGGGAGGGGGGGTTAGTGAGATCTGAGGCCAGGTGGGTGCAGGGCACATAGGGAGTAAGGGCTCAATACAGTCTCCCGAGAACACTCCAGGCCTGAGTTCTCCAGTCTTGGGGTGCAACTGTCTCTGAGGGAGCCAGCGACCCAGGTGCATTCATCCATCTGGCCACTAACCATGGACTTGACGGGTGTCCCCACTTGTCTGTCTGTGGGCACAGGGCGCCCCTGCCTGCCTGAGTGGGACCACATCCTGTGCTGGCCGCTGGGGGCGCCGGGCGAGGTGGTGGCCGTGCCCTGTCCCGACTACATTTACGACTTCAATCACAAAGGTAAGGCGGCCGGGATAGGGGGTAACCTCGGGACACTAGGGCTTGCAGCTCAGGGCTTCAGTGGCTGCAGACCCCTCTGCTCCCCTGACTCTCCCACGGACCCGCAGGCCATGCCTACCGTCGCTGTGACCGCAATGGCAGCTGGGAGCTGGTGCCCGGGCACAACCGGACGTGGGCCAACTACAGTGAATGCACCAAGTTCCTGACCAATGAGACTCGGGAGCGGGTGAGAGCCTTCCGCCTCCCTCACCTGGCCGGCGAGAGGCCACCCGCACCATGGGTGACCCTGACCGAGCCCTGACCGCTCCAGCAACCTTGACCTGGCCTCCGACCCTCACCCTGGTGCCTCCCCCTGCACAGGAGGTGTTTGACCGCCTGGGCATGATCTACACCGTGGGCTACTCTGCCTCGTTGGCCTCCCTCACCGTGGCTGTGCTCATCCTGGCCTACTTCAGGTGGGCGGGGCGATGGGGGAGGGGCCTCGGTCGGTGTGGGAGGGCGCACCCCTCCCCCTCCTGTACCCCT
>NW_006295816.1:158707-165270 GCF_000327345.1 Myotis davidii
GGCTGACCCCGCTGGTCTCCTAGGCGGGCTGCCGGGTGGCCGTGACCGTCTTCCTCTACTTCCTGGCCACCAACTACTACTGGATCCTGGTGGAGGGGCTGTACCTGCACAGCCTCATCTTCATGGCCTTCTTCTCCGAGAAGAAGTACCTGTGGGGCTTCACAGTCTTTGGCTGGGGTACGCGGGGCAGGGCACAGGCAGCGTGGGATGGTCCAGAGGGGACCACGAGGCTAGGACACCCACACAGCATAGCCTGTCCGGGCGTGGGGCAGCAGGTGGGCAGCCTGCCCACCCTCCCGGGCTCCAGCAGAGCTTGGCTGGGTGGGGTTTACCTGGACTGGGCTCAGCCTGGAGTTGGGGTGAGAACTCTCGGGTCAAGATTCAGCTCAGGCCTGGCCGGTTTGGCTCAGTGGGTAGTGTCGGCCCTCGGACTAAAGGATCCTGGGCTCGATTCCAGTCAAGGGCATGCTTGGTTGCAGGTTCCGCAACCCAGGTGTCTCTCTCATTGATGTTTGTCTCGCCCTCTCCCTTCCATTCTCTCTAAAAATCAATGGAAAGTACCCTCGGGGGAGGATTAACAACAAAAAGATCCAGCTCAGGATCAGAGTGGGACCCTGGGTCAGAGGTCAGGCTGGAGCTGGAACCCTGACTGTGAACACCAATCCCGTGTGAAGCTGCCCGCAGGGCCCATGCCCCCCCCCCCCCCTCCCGGCAGAATGGGCAGCTGGGCCTGCCCTCCCCTGCGGGCTCTGGGATCCAGTTGCTGATAATTGTCCATTATTGTTGGCAGCTCCAGGCCTGGCTGGGCAGCCAGCCAGACGGCAGACGGGCAGGTCTGGTGCTGGAGCTCTCTCAGTGCTCAGCACCCAGAGGCCCTCAGATCAACAGCCACAGCCACAGCCTCCTGCTCCTTGGCACACTCTGACCTTGACCTCACCCACACCCAGCCCCAAAGTTGGGGGGGGGGGGGGAGACCTAGACCTGGTCCCAGGAACTGAAGCAGGCTCTGGGCCTAGAGGGTGTCAGGGTGGCGGGGGGCACAGAGAAGCGTAACCTGGGTCACTCCCTCCCCTCCCAGAGGTCTCAGGCCAAGACTGAAGTGAGGGGATGGAGGGTGGGGACCTGGGCTCCCTTCCAGGCAGAGCTCGCCCAGAGATGCCAGGGGCCATCTGAGCTGGCATTGGCCTGGGCACACCAAGGTTCCCCCAGTAATAGGCTCCCTCCCCCCAGGACACCCCCACCCCAGAGCAGCACCCTGTGGAGAGGGAGGAGGAACAGCCTGGCATGGCTGTTTCTGACGGTTTCACCATGTGCCCCACAGGGGGCTGTGTGTAGCAGGTGCAGAATCGAGATGAGGGCAGAGGGCTGGATGGGGCCTCGGGGCCTGTCACCAAGCAGCTTGTGTGCCTGGGGAGAGGGGTCAGGGACAACGGGGGGGCAAGGTGGGCGTGGTCAGGGACGAGGGGAACGGGGCCGGCATAGTGGGCTGAGAAGAAACCTGGAATAGCATCTGAGGCCCTCACACACTGTCCCTTCTCTGCACACAGGTGTGCCCGCCATCTTCGTGGCTGTGTGGGTCGGTGTGAGAGCCACCCTGGCCAACACGGGGTAGGTCCAGGCGGAGAAGAGGCTGGGGTAACACAGGCCAGAAACACCCCCGGTACCCTCTTCCTCTGTGAAGCGGATGACGGGGCCTCCTGCGCCCTGGCCCCAGCTCAGGGTCTCTGAGGTTGGCCTCAGGCCTGGCCACACCTCGCATACCCTGACCCGTGTCCCCAACAGCTGATGTCAGAGTAGACCAGCTCTGGGCCTGTGGGCAGGCTCGGGGTGGGAGCAGGACGGGGTGGGGGCTGACGCCTCAACCTCCCGCAGGTGCTGGGACTTGAGCTCCGGGAACAAGAAGTGGATCATCCAGGTGCCCATCCTGGCCTCCATTGTGGTGAGCAGGGGTGGCCACAGGGCTGGGTGGGAGCCATCTTGGACCCCAAGGTCACAGCCTTAAGGCCTGAAAAGCAGCTGATCTCCATCCCGGCCCTCGGTCCTGATGGGGAAGTCGAAGCCCCATGGAGCCCCTGGAGATGCTGTGGCAGAGCAGGGCCTGGGCAGGGCCGTGGGTGCGCCAATTTGCCTTAGTAACATTCTTGGGATTGGCTCTACACATCACTGCTTTGAGATTGGTTACCCCCGCCCTGTTAGGAGGCGTGGAGACTCAGCCCCCCTCACTCCGCAGCTCAACTTCATTCTCTTCATCAACATCGTCCGCGTGCTGGCCACCAAGCTGCGGGAGACCAATGCCGGCCGGTGCGACACGCGGCAGCAGTACCGGTGAGCATCCGCCAGGCCAGGCTCCTCAGGTCAGAGGTCAACATCCAGGCACCACATACCAAAGCCAAGACTGAGGCTCCACGAATGAGCCCGTTTCAGGGGAAGGACCCGACTCCCGACTCCCTGGTTGGCCCCGCCCAGAAGTGATGGGCTCTCTCCTGGCCTCTGAGGCCCCCCCAAAGCCAACCTGGGCCACTCTGTGCCCGGCCTGCACTGGAGCTGGGGTTGCAAGGGCGGGACAAACCCAGCCCTCCCCTCAGAGAGCTGGTCCCGGGCAGCCCGAGGTACAGGTGGGCAGTGGCGGCTCAAGAAGGGGCCGACACCTGAGGAGTGGGTCCCGGGATCGCGAGGTGAGGCTGGGCGGGGGCGTGGTGAGTGCCAGCAGAGGGACCAGCAGGTGCCAGGGCCCGAGGCGGGACTACAGCTCCACTCCAGGAACACTGTGCCCATGAACTAGCTTGTCCGCCACTGGTGGCCAGAGCCTCTGGCCCCGTGGTGGCTTCTGGAGCCGGGGCCGGCGGGTGGGGAAGAGGGCAGAGTGCCCGTCGGGGACGTGGCGTGGCCCTGACCTGCTGCCCTGCTGGCCCAGGAAGCTGCTCAAGTCCACGCTGGTGCTCATGCCGCTCTTTGGTGTCCACTACATCGTCTTCATAGCCATGCCCTACACCGAGGTCTCAGGGACTCTCTGGCACGTCCAGATGCACTACGAAATGCTCTTCAACTCCTTCCAGGTGAGGGGCTGGCCAGGGGGCGGGCTGCCTGCTCCCCACGACTGGGCTGACCCAAGCTCCACGCCTCTCTCCTCCCCACAGGGATTTTTTGTCGCCATCATATACTGTTTCTGCAACGGCGAGGTAAGTGGGCAGCGGCAGGCGCGGCAGGGAGGACGCAGAGGCACCAGGGCTCCCGAGCCCTGCTCCTCCCGTACTCCTGCCCGGTTCTTCTCTCTGTCCTGGAGGCAGAGAGATCTTTCCAGATGGTTCAGGCTCAGGATGTGCTAGGAGTTGTGGGCTCACCCATCTCTGGGGTAGCCCAGTGTCTTCCCAACCCCAGGGCTGAATTCTCTGTCATCCAGATTGAGCGACTCAGCCACCCTGAGTCGGGGACATCTGAACCGCAGAGGTTCTGGGAGTGGCAGCTGCCTGCAGCCAAACCCCGAGGCCTGGGCCTTGGAATTTTCCGGGAATTTGGAATTTACCCATCTCCCTCCAGGGCTGTGCTGTAGGGGCCAAGGTGGGGTCACTGCTGGGCTTGGGGTGACGGGTGGCAGAGGGGTCAGGGGCACTCCTGAGGTCCACCTCCTCCTGCCACCCAGGTCCAGGCTGAGATCAAGAAGTCATGGAGCCGCTGGACGCTGGCCCTGGATTTCAAGCGCAAGGCACGCAGCGGGAGCAGCAGCTACAGCTATGGTCCAATGGTGTCTCACACAAGCGTGACCAACATCGGCTCCCGCGCGGGACTCGGCCTGCCCGTCAGCCCCCGCCTGCTGCCTGCTGCCACCACCAATGGCCACCCACCGCTGCCTGGTCACACCAAGCCAGGGCCCCCGGCCCTCCAGACCTCACCGCCAGCCGCGGCTGCGTCCAAGGACGCCAGCTTCCTCAACGGCTCCTGCTCGGGCCTGGACGAGGAGGCCTCTGCGCCCGAGCGGCCACCGGCCTTGTTGCAGGAGGAGTGGGAGACAGTCATGTGACTGGGGACCAAGGGTTGAACCTATGGACATAAGGGCGGACAGACGGACCAAGAGACAGATGGTCGGTGGTGGCCCACTCATGACTGGGCGGGGAGGACAAAAAAGAAAAAAAGGAAAAGGAAGCTTCCTGCTATGGTCTGAGCTGGGGCCTCGCGTCACTCCAGGGGGGAGGGCTGGGAGCCGCGGGGTTCTGGAGTCACCTCAGGAGGGGTCTAGCGATGTGGGCCAGGCCCTGGGCCCAGGGTTAGGGCACCGTCCGGCAGGAGGGCCTGGGGCAGCTCAGGGTCCCTTGGTGCCACACGCTGACCGGGGGCCCTGCAGGGATGGGCCCCAGCCTTTCCCTGCCACCAGCTGCCCCCTCAGCACTCCCCACCCAGGCTTCCTTTGGCCAGGCTCCCCTACCAGCCGCCCACTGGCCCCAAGTCATTGTCCACCCAGGGCCAACCTCAGATCCTTCGGGTCCCTGGCCACCTCCCCACCCCAGGCCTGAGGCCCCTCCTGCCTATCTCATGGCCATGCTGTGGCCCCTGGGGGCTGGGACACTCAGGGAGCCCCCACGTGACCGCCACCCCAGCCCGGATCCGACTCTAGGGATGCAACAGGTGCAGGGGTGGTGCCTGGGCACCCGGGGGAAGGTCCTGCTCTGGCTCAGGGCTGTGGGAGCCAGAGGGCTGGCCCATGGGATTCTGCACTCGGTCACTGAGCATCCCACCCAACACCTCCCTTGGCCCCTAGAATGTCAGAGGCCCTCGACCCGACCACAGTCCTGAGCTCCGGCTGGCCCTTCCCTCCTCTCAGCTCAGGCCGTGTTCTCCTCTAGGGACTGAGCATCCGGGAAGTGCTCCCCAACTCCAACAGCCACCCCTCATCGGAGGCTGGGCGAGGGTCACGAGGCCAGGACCCCGGAGGTGGCATGACACCCAGCAGCCCAGGCCCCGCCCACCTGACCTTCCAGATGGTGGGCAGGGCAGACAACTGTCCAGAGGCCTGGGGCTCCCCGTGGTGACCTGCTCGGGATGGTGAGGGGCACAGGCCGGGGCCTGAGAGCCCCTGAGCCACAATGAACAGCAGGGCTGCCCGTGGGAGAGCAGCAGAGTCCCCGCTGTAACATGGAGGCAGAGGGGGCCCCAGGGGCAGGGCAGGCAGGTAGCCAGGCGGGAGATGGTGATGGGGTGGGGGGCGCTGTGAGAGAGGACCCCCAGTGAGACCCCAAGCCCCCCAGGGGCGTCTGAAGGCCTTCGCCAGCTCAGACCACTGCGTCTTTCAGGCAACTCGTCCACCCACCCCACGGGCAGTCATGGGGCCCAAGTGGCTGGGCCCAGACCCCCTGGAGGCCTCTGAAGCCGACGTGAGCCCCCTCACCCTGAACAAGCTGACCGGGCCCCTCAGAACGGGTGCTGGGACTGAGTGAACCCTCCTCTCAGACTGGATTCCCTCTGGCGCAGGGCTGTGCGCACTTCCCTGCGGATGGACCCCAGAGGGCTGCTTCTCTGGACTAAGTGCCCAGGCCGTGCTGGGCGCCCACTTGGCCAGGGTCCCCAGGCCAGGCTTCCCGATCCACGCAGACGCCTCCAGGTGAAGGCCAGCCCTCCCTCAGGCTATTTGTACCCAGGCCTCCCCCTCAGGCTGGGCATGCCCCCCCTCCCGGCACTGGGTGCCAGGGCAGGACCTCTTACCGCATCCAGGCCCCTGGGGCAGGACCTCCTGGGCCATGGCTGGCCGCCCCACCCGGCTCCAAGCCTCACCCGGGCCATCCAGGTGCTCCCAGTGGGCCTGGCGGGCAGTCAGGACCCTGTTTGCCTTGAGCAGGGGCTGGAGCCAGGTGGTCACTTCTCCCGTCACGGCCTCGCGGCCCGGCCAAGCCGCAGGGAACATGTAAACACCAGCGAGGCGGCAGCCGGGAGGAGGGAGCCCAGGACCCTGACCCCAGCCGCCTCGGCCTCAGTGTCCAGGCACCTTGTGGGCTACCCTGGACTCCAAGTTGGGCCAGGAAGGTAGTCTCCAGCTCCCACCTGTGAGAGGGCCTCTGAAGACCCCTAGAAGGATGCCCCTCTTGGGGGGCCTGGAGCACAGGCCAGGCTGCAGGGGCGGCTGGGTGATCCCACAGCTCCCACGCAGATTGGGGTCTGGGGGAGTCCTGGGTCATTGAAGGGACGGCTGTGCCCGTCTTCAGCCTGCAATGCCTTCTACACCAGCGGTTGCCAACCGGTGGTCCGCGGACCATGGTGGTCCGTGAGGTCCGCAAAGTTGGCAACCGCTGTTCTAGACGAAGGCGGAGCTGGGTCCACCAGAGGGGGCAGGTGTGACGCTCCACAACTTCAGTCCTTGCCTGGGGTCATAGGAGGGGCAGGCAGAGGAAGGGGACCGAGTTCTCTGAAGTTCAAAAGGGACATGACCCTGCCTGGGGTCAAGCGGGTCCTGGCTCTGGCTGGGCTGTCAGGAGGCAGGTCTGCACGCGGGGACCCAGGCAGAGGGGGCTGAGGAGTGGGTCTCGCTGAGCACACAGGCAGGTGGGTCCTCAGCCAGCGCGGCAGATGCCAGCCGA
>NW_006295816.1:165316-183429 GCF_000327345.1 Myotis davidii
TCCTGTGCAGCTCCCAGTCCAGGGCTGGGGGTCATGCCAGGGGCCGGGAGGCAGAAGAAGACTGCAGGCCTCACCTCCCATCTGCGGGGAAGGGCCCTTGGTGTGCCGCATTAATTAGGCCCCTCCAGCTCCGCGTTAGTGGGTAGAGGTGGGTTCCATCCCCTCCCCAAGTCCTGACGGGAGATCCGTTCAGTCCTCATAGCCACTGGGGGGATGTGGCCTGCGGCCCAGTGGTGAGGAGGGGACAGGCCAGGCTGGTTCAGGGCATGGGAGGGTGGGCTCATGGCCACCCAAGTGCCCTTCTCAGAGCCTCAGAACCTGTGGTCCAAACCCCCCCGGACCCTGGACCATGGGGCCCTTCACCTGGCCCCTCGACCCCCACGCTGAGCTCTGCAGGCAGCCCTGACCACCTGCCCCTCCCAGACCCTCTGCCCAGCAGCCTTTTCCCGCTCCGGCACTGAGTCAGGCAGCCTGGGTGAGCCACGATGCTCTGGCCCTGCCCGGAGGCCACAGTCAGGCTACCTGCCCCACATCAGTGAGAGGTGTGCAGTGTCTGCTGTGTGTGTACATCTGTGCATGTGTGTATATACTTGTACGTTGTGCACATCTGCTCGTCTGTGTGCCTGTCTTGTGTCTATTTGTGTCATTCCTGGTTCTATTGTGTGTGTACCTGTATCTGTCTGTGTTTTGTATGCATTTGTATATGTATCTATGTCTCGCATGTCTTTTGGTGTGTCTGTGTGTGTGCGCCTGTGTGTATCTGTGTTTGTATGTATGTCTGTTTGTGTGTGTCTGTTTGTTTGTACGTCTGTGCATGTGTGTCTGTGTGGACCCGTGGTCTGAGAACGCCGCCTGTGGGTGGAATTTGGCCCAGAGTCATGTTTGGTTTGGCCCTCGCGGTATTTTCAACATCTTGAGCCAACATTTAAAATCAGGATATTTCACATAAAAATTCAGCTTTCCAGTTTCTCTTAAAAATTCAGAAGCCCTGGCAGCCTGGGCCTGCGTTCCCAGGAGGCCACTCTCATGCCCCAGCGCCACGGCCTCCCCACTGGCTGCTTGGCGCCTTGAGGAGGACTGTGACCCCAGTGTGCACAGTGTGTGTGTGTGTGGGGGGGGGGGGGGGGGGCTTTTCCTGATTTTAAAGGTTTTACATTGATTGACATATTTATACCTTCAAGGCTGTGACTCACAATTATTTATATACTAAGGCCCAGTACACGAATTCATGTGGGTGGGTGTCTGGGGGGGGCATACCTGTGCGGGTGCACGCATGTGCACAGGGGTGCGTGGTTGCACTGTGACCATGTGGCATGTGTGGGCCACTGTGGCCAAGCGCCTCTGCACAGGGGCCTCTTCCGGCCTTGGAGGCATTGGATTCCGGCTCCTGGCTGGGCTGCCTTGCGGGATTTATTTCTGTCTGTGCCCACAAGAGGCCTGAGTAATGGGAACTTTTAAAGAAAACCAGTAAATACAGAGAAGGGCAGGCTGGCCGGGAAATGCAGCCCGACACCCTGCCCAGCCCACGGCACCCGAGGCCAGGCCTGCGCACACCCACTCCTCTATGAATCACCCACTTGTCGGTCCCAGCCCATCTGGTGGGTGAGCCCCCAACATCCTCCTCACACACACCACCTGGATGGCCCCTGAGACAATAGGCGTCTTGGAACCAACAAATGCTCAGGCCTGGCCAGGGCCTCAGGGGATGGGACCCTCCAGATGGGCCCACCCGCCAGGCTACTGGGCTCCACACCCCGGTATTCTGCCCACCCCACGTGCCCACCCCTCACATGCCCACAAGGGACGAGGCTGCCGGTGCCTGGAGGGCTGGTGCTGTCCCAGGGCTAGGAGGCACTAAGGCACTCCATTGGAGGCCAGGCCCCAAGAAGCCTGTGCCTGGAGCCGGGGCAAGGCCAGCATGGGGGGGGCCTGGGGCTGGGGTGCTGCTGTCCCCAGGACACGGCCCCACGGTGCTGGGTTCTGGGTTGACTGAGCCCCACTGTTGGGTTCATCTCTGGTATCAGCCACTTAAACGACACAGACCCCGTGGGAAAGGGGGTGGGGTGCATTGCACAAGACACTTCAGCTGCGGGAAAGCGGGCTCCACTGACCCACACAGGGCTGCCAGGGCCCCGCCAGTGTCTTGCTGCCCCCCAGTGGCCGTGAGGACAGAGGGGAAAAGGCTCATGGAGACTCCTGCCATCTCGATCGGGGGCTCTCGCTGCGCCCGGAGGACCAGGTCCCACCACTCGCTGTCCCACTGCAATGCCCAGCCGGAGAGGCCTTGAGACTGGCTGGAGGGAGGGTCTCCCACAGGCCGAGACCGCCTGGAAGACCAGCTCCTGGAAGGCAGCCCCTGGGACAGCACCCAGCACCAGAAGGCACTCAGGACACAGGACCAACAAATGCCTGGCTCTGGCAGGTGGGCAGTGCTGCGGCAGGCCTGGGCCTGGCCAGAACCCCAAGGAGAGGCACCTGAAACTGGCGAGCAGCAGCATGAACCCCAACAGGGTGGACAGGCCGGGTCCAGGGGAGCAGATTTGCCCAAACCGGTCACCTTCGCACACCTTGGCCTGCAGCCTACTGGGCTGGACACAATCTTTCCCTGGGGCTTTCCGGGCTGTGCCGCTCTCTGGCCAACTCTGCCCTCACTCACTGCGGCAGCCACACGGCTGCGGAACGTCCCAGGCCTGACACCCTCCTGAGATGACCCAGAGGCTTTCAAACAGGAGGGCGCTGGCGTGTGGGGAGGTCAGCAGGGCTGTCCTGGTGAGCTGGTAGCACTGGGCACACCAGGGCTCCGTCCACAGAGCTGGGCACTGTCACCCCTGGCCCGCTTCCTCAACCCAATGACAAAGGGGTCACTGGGGTCAGAGTCCCACCTGACCCTAACCAAGGCCAGGACTCACTGTGACCAACTGTGAACTACTGCATCTGCTCTTCACAAGACTCTTGAAATCTTACTGTATTTTTAAACACAGAAAGCATACTTTAAAAAACATTTACACACACACTGCCCTAGCAGGTTTGGCTCAGTGGACAGAGCGTCAGCCTGCAAACCAAAGGGTCCTGTGTTCAATTCCAGTCAAGGACACATACCTTGGTTGCAGGCTCCTCCCCAGCCGGGGTCCTGGTAGGGGTGTGTGCAGGAGGCAACCAATCGATGTTTCTGTCTTTCCCTCTCTCTAAAAGATGAATGAAAAATATCCTCGGGTGAGGATTAACAAAAAAAAAATTTACACAATTTATTAACATGTTTTACCGTTTTCTTTGCTCACAGAAAATATTTTTAAACTTATTTTGTTGAAACAGATTCATAGGAAGTTAAAGAGAATACAGAGCATCCTGCATACTATTCACCCAGCTTCCCCGGATGGGAGTCACAGCTTCCATACTATCTAGCTATATAAAAAGCTAATATGCTAAGTGTCCTTCCCTCCGTCCGGGTAATGACGTCACGTAGCAACGCCCGGCTTCCTCTCCCTAGCGACTGGCCTCCTTGCAGTTTCTTCAGCCCAGGAACACCACTTGCTTCATAGCCAGGTGCAAACACTTTACACTTTAACCAAATGTCTGTGAAGCGTTTTCCCGTGCCTCATCTCATTTGATCCTCACAGAGTCGTGGAGTAGATAGATAGGAGACTCGGTAGAATCCTATTTTCTTTTCGTTAGCTGAAAATGGAGCTTTAGAAAGCTTAGAAACTGGACCCGACTGAAAAGAAGTAAGAAATGGTGGACCTTGAAAATGACTTCAGGTTTTCTCACTGCGCAGAATGTAGTCAAACATTGCTTGCAGTTCAATATTTACTCTTTGTTTTCCCTGCATGTTCTACAATACAGACAGTCTTCAGGTTACATCGGACTCAATGTATGTCATTTCGTGGTTACACTGCCATCTCCATTTATTAAAAATTTCATTATTTTGACATTGTACATATGTGCTTTTTTATTATTTATCTACCACAAGTAAAGGTCAGAAATTGTTATCTTTTAATTTTTTTTTTTTTTTACTGTTTCACTTCATTACTGCTGTGTATGTGCTCCATGTGAGTGACATAGGTGCTTATGTAGGTGGGTTCCAAAAAATATATATATATATATTTGACCCTTTGTTCTCCCTGCGTGATCTACAATAATAATCTGCTTCGTGTTGATAGTTACTGCTGTGTTGCTGACAATTACCTAAAAGAGAAGTTGGGGTGCTTCACTGGGCTGGAAAAAGTTTAGCGACATCAGAAAGCAGGTTCAATTAAGCAAGTTTATTCTATATATCTAAAAGGCTAAGTTGACTTGCACATGCGTGACACACATAAAGCTCTCACTGGCACCAATCACACATGTGTGTTTCCATCTGTCATTGTCAATTGTGAGTTTGGTTGATACTTCTATTATAGAGAAAGGGCGAATAGCGATATTAAAATATTTCTTCTAATTAATTTCCTTTCAATGTGCACGAATTTGTGCACCAGGCCACCAGTAGCACAATAAATCCAGAAGCGACATGTGTGGTTCATTCCACATGATCACACGTGTGCACCTCCGCAATCCCCACTGCCATCAAAAGCTATTCCATCACCACGGAGATCTCCCTCACGCTACTCCTTCCTAGTCCTACCTTCCTAAACCTTGGCAGCCACCAATCTGTCCTTCTCTGATTCTGTCATTTCCTGACCATCACAGAGGACATCCTGTAAGACATGATCTTACTACACGTGTGTACTTTCCACTCCTCCCGAGCCGTCCCTTCAATCAGCTGCCCTGCCTTTCCCTGCCGAGTCATATTCCGTGGTGCAGATGCACCAGTTTAACCCATCAAAGGGAATTTTGGTTTTTTTTAATCCTCATCCAAGGATATATTTTTTAACGAATTTTAGAGAGAGAAGAAGGGGGAAGAGAAACATCAGTTGCCTCCCATACGCACCCTGACCGGGGATTGAACCCACAACCTTTTGGTGTATGGGATGATGCTCCAACCGAGCCATTGGGCCAGAGCTGTGGGGGTGTGTTTTCACAGAATAAAACTTAAATTGTCAAAAAAACAAAACAAAAAACACCTTAAATTGTCCACTTTGGTAGTCCTGAGTACAGAACCGGGAAGGAACACCCTGGAAGATTGCGTGCCATGTGTGAGGAACTTCTTGCCATGCTCATTTCACCCTTTTGGGGGCAATGTTTTCATTTCAAACTAAAGGCAAGGAAATCACACTGAGCCTAGATCTAGGTCTGGCAACGACTTGGCACCCTCCACTCTGTGTGTTCCTTTAAACTGACACATGGCGATGACACACCAGGTTGCTACGAGCCTCTGTGGACTCTGCTCCTGTGCTGCCGTCTGTCTGTGTGGACAGCCGATTTCTCTGCCAGGAGTATGGGTGCTGGGTTTTATGTTAAGTACACATTTAGTTTCTGAGGAAATTGCCCAAGTATTTCCCAGAGTAACTAGCGTTTACTTCCCGCCAACCATGTGTGAGGTTCTCCGCTCTCCCAGGTCCTGCCAGTATTTATCACCGACCTCACTGATGCTGTTCATACAGGTATCCGGCGTCCCCTCGTGGCTTCGATGGGCACATCCCTGATGGCCGGTGGTGCTCCGTAGCTTTCACGTGTCTGCCGCGGATATCACCTGGAAAAGTGTCCCTTCTTGTCTTTTTTCCATTTTCTGTCGGACTCTTTTCCCCTTTTTACTGTTGCGTTTTGATAATGCCTTATGATGTTCTAGTTAGGAGGCTTTTATCAGATATGCGCTCTGCAAGTATTTTCTGTCTGTAGCTTTTCTTTTCATTCTCCTCAGACTTTGTGGGAGCAAAAGCGTTTCATTTTGGTTAAGTCAAATTTCACAAAATACTTTTTATGGGTTGTGCTTTTGGTCTCATGTCTTAAGAATTCTTTGCCAAGCTTGGGGTCCTGAATGTTTTCTCCTCAAAGTTGTTATAGTTTTACATTTTACATTTAACCCTCGGACCCATGTTGACTTCTGTCAGGTCCAAGGCTTCGACTGGGGCTCCTCAGCCTATGGCTGTCCCATGGCTCCAGCACCGCGTGCTGAAGACCGAGTTTCCTCCACGAGCTCGCTTTGCAGCTGTCACACATTCGCGGCCACTTCTGACGTGCCGTTCTCTTCCACGATCTCTGTGCCTGCCTTCCACCAATCCTGTAGCTTCACAGTGAGCCTTGGGATGGTGAAAGGCCCCCCAGGCTTTAGTCTTCTGGTTCAGACTTGTTGGAGCTGTTCTAGTTCTTTTGCCTTTCCTAATGTATTTTACTTTTTTTGCTATTCCTCATGAGGACATTTTTTCTATTGAATTTTATAGAGTGGAAGGAAGAGAGACAGCGAGAGAAACATCGACGTGAGACACATGGATTGGTTGCCCACACGCGCCCTGACTGGGGCCAGAGGCAGAGCCTGTAACTGAGGTGTGTGCCCTTGACTGGAATCAAACCTGGGGCCCTTGCTGAAACCGGTTTGGCTCAGTGGATAGAGCGTCGGCCTGCGGACTGAAGGGTCCCGGGTTCGATTCCGGTCAAGGGCATGTACCTGGGTTGCGGGCACATCCCCAGTGGGAGATGTGCAGGAGGCAGCTGATCGATGTTTCACTCTCATCGATGTTTCTAACTCTCTATCTCTCTCCCTTCCTCACTGTAAAAAAATCAATAAAATATATTTAAAAAAAACAAACAAAAAAAACAACCTGGGACCCTTCAGTCCTCAGGCTGACACTCTATCCACTGCGCCAAACTGGTCAGGGCTCCTGATCCATTTTACAATAATCCTGTCTACACTTAAAGGTTTTATTGGGATTTTGATAGGAGTTGCATTAAACCTGTATATTAATTCTCCAGTAAAACCACCTGGGCTTGGAGATTTTTCAGGGGTTTTTTAATTATGAATTCAGGGTCTTTAATAGTTACAGGGCTATGCAAATGACCTCCTTCATCTGGAGTGAATTGAAGTTTATGCTTTTCAAGGAATTGGTTCATTTCATCAACCTGTCAAACTCACATGGGCATTTACTTACAATACCCCGCTTCCTGTCCTTTTGTGTCTGAGGAATCTGTAGTGATCACCTTATTTCACTCCTAATATTTATATTAATTTGTGTCTTTTTTTGTTATTACCTGTCTTGCTAGATCAGTCAATGCTGATTTCTGCAATGTCTACCTATCTTTGCTCACCATTTCTTCCTACCGCCTGTGGCAGGCCCTGCTGGCTGCCCTCCCAGCATCCTTTCTTCCTTTTCCATGGAACCTCAATTTCAATCGTGGTGGCAATGGGTCCAAGCTGACCCCTGCACGGACCCAGGCTCCTCCCTCTGCCCCACTGCGAGGGGCCCACAGAGCAGGGGGAGCCTCTCTGGCTGCCCCACGAAACACTGCAAGCCTAGCCCCACGCAGGTCTCCAGACTCTCAGACCTCTGTCCCTCCAGGGTTCTGAGATGACCGCTGCCCAAGGACTGAGCCCGGAAGGTCAGCCCATATGCTCAGCCCCACACAGGGCTTTCTCAATCAAGCATCACCTCTACACACCCTGTCTGGGACCCAAACTCAAGCACCCCAAGGACCCAGGAAATATTTGATAGATTTCTGCCACACAGAGGGGTCTGCTTATTTCTATTTATAGAAAAAAAAAGTCCACAATATATACATGTACACATACGTGCGCAGGCCACAGAGCTGCTCGGGAGGCAAGGAGCTGGCTCTCCCCATGGCGGGCTCCCCCTGATGGGGTGGGGAGCCACTGCTCTGAGGGCAAACGGGAAGTGAGGGCCAGCTCAGCCCCCACCCTGTCCAACACCTTCCTCCCAGGGGGCAGGCCTCAGTCGGAGTCGCAGGCCTCCTGTTCATTGGTGGCGTCCACTGCAGAGGCCAGGCTGTCCTCCTGGCCTTTCAGCCTCTCGCCTGGATGGACAGCAGACAGGAGGGGTGAGGGAGGCCCTGTACCTGGGCTGCCCCCGAGGGCGGGGACCCACCTCGCCAGCCTGCACTCACGGATCAGCTCGGCGATGGCCCTCTGGGTCCGCTTTTCCAGCTTCTCCAGCTTCTTGGCTACGTCTCTCTTGAGGTCCCTGCCGCAGGGAGGTGGCAGGAGGCCAGAGGCTGAAGGCTGGCCCGATGTGGCCCTGAGCCCACCTTGCCTGCAGCCCCTCAGGCGCCAGGAACCAGCCAGGACGCTCGGCCCGCTTCCTGCGCCTCCCGAACTCGGCACCTGCCATCCCTCCCAGCCCCGGGAGGCGGGGACCAGCCCTGACCCACCCACTAGTCCAGGTGTGCAAGGGGGGCGGCTCCTCTGGCCCCTCAGTCACTGCTCAGAAGCGACCGGCCCAGTGCGCTGAGTCCTGCTCCTCTTCCACCGGAGCTCCCAGAAGGCACCCACGCTGTCCCCTGGCTCTGGGTTCCCAGGACTTAGGCCCCAAGCTCATTTCATCACCTTCAAACACCTCCCTCTGGCGCTGTCCCTGACAGACTTACAGACGAGAGGAACAGGCCTACCCCTGGCCCAGGCCCGGCACCAAGCGCTCCCGCCCCTCAGTCTGCACAGGTTCTCCCCTTGCAACACTTACCAGTCCGGCTTCCGGGGTGCGAGGTTGGCCAGGTCCTGGAGAGGAAGGAGACACCTGTCAGGGCCAGAGGGGCCCCACCCCAAAGGAAGGAGGGAGGTGGACAGAGGTAGGAAAACAGGAGGAAGAATAGGAGGAAGGAGGGGTGAGGGGACGTGGGAGGTGGAGGGGAACAAAGAAGGGAAGAGAAGGGAGGAGGAAGGAGAGCGGGTGCAGGAGAAAAGGCCTCAGAGCGGCGAGAACGGGCCCTGGCCACCTGCCACTCACCACTTCCTCAATGACTGGCTCGGGCTTGGCGGCCTCCAGCTGCTCCCTCACCTTCTCTTCCACTAGAGGGCACAGACGACAAGGGGCTGGGAGAGGCTGCCACTTGCCTGGTGACAGCAGCTGCAGCCACGGCCAGGGAAGAGGGTGCAGGCAGGTCCTGGGGACCTCTCTTGTCCCCTTGGCCCCAGCCAGCCAGACGGAAGACCCTGGAAGGTGGCTCTGGAGGAAGGCGGGGGCTCCCAGGATGAAAGCCATCCGGGGCAAAGCAGGCGGCTGGCATAGTCAGAGCCAGACTTCGCCCCCAGCTGTGAACACATCCAAAGTGCGTTCTGGGCAGGGCCCAGAAGACCAGCTCTCCCCAGTCCCAGGGGCTCCAGGATTTCCTCCCATCTCACCCGGAGGTGTGCTCCCGTGCTCCCCGACAGGATGGCCACCTGGAGGCGCACTCGGCGGACCCTGGGCCTCCAGGCAGTGACCGGGGACCTGCCCTGTGGCAGACGCTGGGAGCCCTCACACCAAACCTGGGCTCTACGGGCTTCTGCCAGGCTCATCACAGGGTCCCACGTTCCCTCAGGGCCCCCGTCCTGCCTCCCCCCTCCAGCCATGGGTACTGCCCCCAAGGCAAGGGACCAGCTCCCTGTCCCTCTCCTCTGTCCTGCCTCACTGCCCCCTCCCCACAAGGTGCCACTGGACCCACCACAGTGGGGCCCAAAACACCCGGGACACATGGGAATTTCAGGGGCAAAGGAGATGAGGAAGCAGACGGGTGTGGCTGAAAAGGCAGCATTTTGCTGTTTTACAAGATAATGTATTTATTCACTTATTACTCATCGAATTGAAAGCAAAAATGAAGTTTAAAAGTCAGGGACCTGCGTGACAAGAACCCCAGCATGTCCGGTGCAGGTGGCTGGGGACAGGCCACTGCTGGCCACTGCTGGCCGATGCTCCTGGCTCCTGGCTGCTGCCCAGACTTGGAGACTGCAGCCCTCGGCGGCGGCCCTCACCCACCGCAGACCACCTCTCCCGGCCTCTGGGCCTGGCGCTGTCACACCTCCCCCTGGTGGGCGTCCGCCTGCCCTGCTCTTGCAGCACCTGCCCCCGTCGGGGCCTCTCTCTGACCTTCATGGGTCCGGGCACCACCTCTCAGCCAGAGGGTTCCTCTGAGATGTGGCCTCTTCCCTCCAAGGCCCCTGTGCAAGCAGGGCAGAGCCCAGCCTCTTCTCTGCGGTCACCAACACTGACCACGTGTGCACCTGCCAGGAAGTGGTGGGGAGGGTGCTAGAGGCCCAGCTTCCAGCCTGGCGCGGCCAGCTTCCTGTCAATGGAGGCACTGACAGTGCCCGAGCAGAGACCAGCACCTACCTGCCACGGGCTTGGCCTGGGGCACCCGCCTCCTCTTCAGGTCCTCGTCCTCGGGGACGTAGTTCCGCAGCCGGAGTTCCCTGCGCAGCAGAGACGAGCAGAGACGGTGTGAACGGGGGACAGTCTGGGTCACCGCGGACACGTGCAGGCCAGACTGACGAAGCCACAGCTGTGACTTCCCCCTTCCTCTCTGAGCGGCCCGGGAGGAGGGAGGCCGGGACAGGGGTGCTGTGGGCCGGCCCTCTGCGCCTCAGCCCCGCATCCCTCTCAGCAGCTGGCTGGCAGCTCTCCCAAGGCCCTGCCCACCCTGCAGGCTGCCATGGGAGCTGGGCTGGGGGCCTGAGCAGCTTTCACCAGCGTCTCCCGGGATTATCTTCCTCTGACAGTTACGGGAGCTGAGGGCCAGAGATGCCCCAGTTGTAGGTGGTCACACAGCAGAGCCCTGGCTGAGTTACTCCTGAAAGACAAAGCTGGTCATCGCCCACTGGCTCCCCACCTGCCTCGTCCTCAGAGCCTCCGTGCTGGGGCCACTGGTACATCGTCCCTGGACTCTGATGGCAAGATCTGGGCTGGGCGTGGCCGGTAAGGGCTGAGGGGACTGGCAGGACACCGTGGAGGGCTGGGACAGCCACGCCCACCGTGGTAGAGCCTAAGACCCCTGTGAGGGGAACCACGAGGGACCAGAGTCACACCTGGGACTGCCACACGCACGTGCCCGTCCCCGCAGACTGGGGCCCCCTGGATCGGCAGCCCCTCAGTCCCCACCCACAGAGCCTCTCCTGCAGAGGGCCCTGGGGGCTGGTGCTTAATAAGGGGCCACTGGGCTAGGACGAGGCCCTGGGCAGAGTGCCCGGCCCACCTGGCGGCCAGGGAGGACTGCAGTGTGGGTCCTCATCCTCCCCATGACCTCCTAGGGGTCTGCTGCCCTCAGGCGTCCTGGGCCTCCAGGACAGGGGGCAGTCTCCCAACAGCAGGCTCGCAGTCTCATCCACCAAACCCCTCTGTGCCAGGCCACCAAGGGCTCCCGTCTGCCCCCACCCTGGCAGACACCCTCTCCAGAGGGGAGGGCAGGTGCTGTGACCACACGGCCAGCACTGGCAGCAAGCGGTCTGGACGTGGGGCCTTCAAGTTCAATCCCTATTCACCAGTACCTGCTCCATCCCCTCTTCCAGCGCCCCTGAGACCACAGCCCAGGGCCAGGCGGAATCTTTGTGCCCTGGGGGCAGTGCCCGCCTGGCCTCTGAGGAGCAGGGACCCCAGCCCTAGCCCCCGGCCCCGCCCCTCACGCCTGCCCCAGGCCTCAGGTTAGTGGCAGATCAGGGTGCAGTGGGCGTGCCCCGCACACTGACTTCCCCTCACCACAGGGCGGGGAGAAAAGCAGAAGAGAAACTGGGTGTGGGAAACTGCAGGGATTTGTGGGAAAACACAAGCTATTTTACAAAGCCACTGTACTCAAATCAGCCTGATACTGGCACTAGACCAGGCATATAGATCAATGGAACAGAACAGAGAACCAAGAAATTGTTCCAAGCCACTATGCTGAATTAATATTTGACAAAGGAGGCAAGAACATACATTGGAGCAGAGACAGTCTCTTCAATAAATGGTGTTGGAGAGCGGCACACACCCATGCCCTCCCCTGCCCGGGCCTCAGCAGGGCAGCTGGACTGAGGGAGGACAGGGAGGTGCCAGAAGCCCCTGGGAAAACGCTCAGCAGCCCCCAGCTCCCACAGTCCCTGTGCCCCTGGAGCTGGGCACCTGCCAATCATGACACCTGTGTCCCGGTCAATGGGCAGTCCCATTCTGGGCCTCAGCTTCCGCATCTGTAAACCAGGAGGCAGGCCGTGCTGGGTCAGGTCTGTCAAGCCAGGTTCCAGGCCTCCTGCCTCACCGTGAGCGCTAATGAAGACACCGCCCCTCCCACCCACCCCACTCACAGCCAAGGGCAAGCCCCTGGGAGAGGCCCTGGGCCCAGGGTTCTGCTCAGGCCTGGCCTTTCCAATGGAGGCCTGCGGCTTGTTTAAGCCTCTCGCCCTCAGCAGACAACTTAAGAAACCTGACAACAGACACAGGAGTGGGAAGTGAGGTTCACAGTTGTGAGCATGCCAAACTCAGTTCTTCTTGTGTTACTTATTACTGTGTCCTAGAGGCCCGGTGCATGAACTCATGCGGGGTAAGGCCCCTCGGGGTGGCCTGCGGAGATCAGGCCCCAGCTTGCGTCCCCAGCCTCGCAGCCCCGCTTTGGCCTGGCGCCACCCCCTCACCTGCTCCACCATCCCCCTGCGCTCCCGCTCTCTTCGGCCATTGGGGCCAGCAGCGCCTCCACTGCCGCCCACTGCCAGCACTGCATCTCCAGCGCCCACCATGTTCCGCGCCACCCCCTGGTGGTCAGCGCACATCATAGCGAGCAGCAGAATGACCGCCAGAGGGGACAATTTGCATATTAGGCTTTTATTATTTGGATTTATATTATTTGTTTTCTTACTATTGTTATTTTATACCCTTATGACTATCTTTTAGGTAACGATGGCTGGTAATTTAACCAACCATCACCAGCAGTGGATACGGGTCCTACTCTTGCCCACTGGTGAGTTTTTAAATCTGCGGGTGGCCTTGGAGAAGTGCCAAAGCTGCAGGGACCAGAGGGGCTGCACGCCCAGCAGAAGGCGGGGTCTCCCGATGGAGGGCAACTCCTCCTCCGTGAAGAATCTGTCTACTGGCAGCAGAGCCTCCTGCAATCCCAGGGCCTGGAGAGACAGAGTCTGTGTGCAGGGCAGCCAAGGAGCAGGGCCCTGGCCACCCCAGGCTTTCATGTGATCCCCACCTGATCCCATCTTCAGAATCGGGGTGAACCTGAAACAGGAACAGAGCTGGGCATCGGCAGTCACCGGCGGATGCCGCGGGAAGAAGGGGCCGTGTGACTGGGCACTGGGAGAGGAAACCTCTCCTTCAGGCCTGAGGGGTGGGCCAGGGCGCCCGAGCTCACTGCCCACCTGCAGCTGGACCAATTCTCTCCCGAGCAGCAATTTCGACCGGTGCTGCAGGCATGTCTAAAACATGCAACACCTGAGCACTTAGGAGCACTGACCTTCTCTCCTCAGATTATCAAACAGAAAAACAACAACAGCCAACACAACAATCGCTGTCCAATGTGAATGAATAAAAACTATACCTATTTTCTGTCAGATCAATGAAAAATAATATACTTTTTGGTGTGCCACAGAATTTTAATAGTTCATGTATGTGTGCCATGAGATGAAAATGGTTGAAAATCGCTGCTCTAGAGGAAAATTAATTACCCGGAACCACAAATTATCTCCAGAACTTTTCATACCTAACATCCAGGATTCAATCAAAGCCGTGAGAAAAAATAAAGACTACATACATGGGTGATCCAAATATTGGAATGATTAGAAATGAAATGTAATATAATTAACACTAATAAAAGTTCAGGGATATAAACCACAAGATGGAGAATTTCAGCAGACAACCTGAAATGCAAAAATTAATCAAATGGGAATTCTACAGTTGAAAACATAACCAACACTAAGGACTCAATAAATGAGTTCAACAGGAGTTAGGGCGCATATAAAGAAAGGACTAGTAAACGGTAAGACAAGCCAGAAAACGTCCAGACTGAGGCACAGAGAAGTTGGAAATTACAGAAAAGAGCATGAGAGACGCATGCAACAGGATGAAAAGATCTGACATACATGTAATCACAGTCCCAGAGGCAATAAGCAGATCACGACTGAGAATTTTTACATTAATGAAAAACATCAGCCCATCGATTAGAGAAACACTGTGAACTCCAAGAAAAGACCCCCAGGCAAGTCTCTGTCCAACTACTGAACCCGAGACAGACGCTTTTTTTCCTCAAAAATATTTTGTTGATTTTTTTACAGAGAGGATCTATCAGCCTTTGTCTCATCATATCAGAACTAAGGAATCAACATGTCACCCTACATGACATGATCCTGACAAATACTGAGAAGATCAAAGGGCCCCGGAGCAGCAAGGCCGAGACACCGCACTGAGGCCGAGACACCGCACTGAGGCCGGAGCCGGGGCCGGGGGACTCTGTGAGTCTGGCTCAAGACCGACATTGCCTTGGTTTGTTACATGACTATCGTGATGGGGAGACTGGCTGCAAACAGTAATCGCACCTCCTGTTTTCAGAGTCTAGTAGAACTCTCGTGTTGTTAACAAAGAAAAGAAACGTGAAGCCCGGGGCAGAGGTCCAGCACGCCAGAGAGAAAGGCAGCTTCCCGACCGACTACCGGGCCCACCGCCCGACCAAATGGGTCTGAGTCCACACTGCGTGGCAGGCGTCTGGCCCGGCCCCTGCACCCTCTTCATGCCACAAGTCTCACCCTCAGGCCTGTCCTCTCTTCTCTCCCCGGTGCTCTCAAGGCCACTCCACCCTCACTCCCGCACACGCACCCTGCCTGCACCCTGGAGAGGCAGAATGGGGCAGCCCCGTGTGGCCTGGGGGCCAGAGGGACTGTGGTGAGAGGCGCTCCTCAGTCACCGCCCTGGACACCAGCTCCACCGGGCCATCAGCACCTGAGCCCAGAGGGCTCCCCGTCCTTGAACGTCCAGAGTAGAGACGCAGACCGTCTGCTTTAGCCTGTAGGCCCAGCACGTGGAGACACTCCCTGTCCCCAACGTAAACAAGGCCTGGAGCCCACAGAAAGGTGAGGCCACAATCCCTAACGGGACCACCACTGCTCCAGGCCTGCCCGTCCTCCCTTCAAGTCACATTAAAATGTTCAAAGCCCAAGGCTGTTTCCATGGTCACTGCCGCTGGCTGTTCACGGAGCTTGCAGGCCGAGGACAGGAATGGCCGGGGTCCCCACGTGGGGCTGATGGGACTGGCGGGCTCATTGTTCTCCATTAGACAGGGGCCAAAGGAGGAGGGGCTGCTCTCCCTCTCGGATGGGAGGCCTTCGAGGCGTCACCAGCGTGAATGTGGTTTCCTCACCTCAAGGTGGACCACACCCGCCCCACCAAGGGAAGACTGGGTGCGAAGGGCTCTGGCAGCACTGAAGGTCATGACATACAGGACCAAGACTTAACAGGCAACAGGACCCAGCCACCCTCCCCCACAGTCAGGGCCAGTCTGCTTCCCACGGTTCCCATGACACACCATCCTGAAACCAGTCCTCTCTTGATTCAGTTGCCCACATCCCGGGGCCCACTCCTGAGCAACAGGATCAGGAAAAACAGGGTGACAGCAGGTGTCTGAGCTGCTGCTTCAGCACAAATCCTGGAGCTATGGTCCAGCCCCTGCCTACGGTCCAGACCCTGCCTACGGTCCAGCCCCTGCCCACAGTCTGGCCCCTGCCCACGGTCCAGCCCTCTGCCCACAGTCTGGCCCCCTGCCCACGGGCCAGACCCCTGCCCACAGTCTGGCCCCTGCCCATGGTCCAGCCCCCTGCCCACAGTCTGGCCCCTGCCCATGGTCCAGCCCCCTACCCACGCTGGGACACCCTGGCCTGGAGCAGGAGGTGGGGAGGGAGCCGCTCTGGGAGGCACCACTGGAGTGGGGCAATGTTTGCCAAGTCAGGCTGACGTCATGATCTCGAGTGAGCACACCCTGCTTCAGACACCATCCTGGGACCCAACCCACAGAGGCGAGAGGGCCTGGCGTTTACCAGCCTAAAGGGTTTGGGCGCCAGGCCAGGGCTGGGCTGGGCCTCAGCTGGCGGGAACCTCTCTCCACGTGGAGCTGGAGAACTAGTTTTCCATCCGGAGAAGGCAGGTTGGTACCACTTTCTCCACAGGCCAGGCCAGGCCAGGATGCGACAGCCACGCCAGGGAGAGCCACTGTCCCTGAGCAGTGACTGTTCCAGCTGGGACAGACATGACCCAAAGCCAGAGGGAGGCGGCGGTTGTGGAGCCCCTTACGAAGGAGTGCCAACACCTCCCCTCTCCTCGGTCACAAGCCCGGCCTAGACCCACCTCACGCACATACCAGCCAACCTGCCATGGGGAGTGACTGAGGCTTAGAAAGCAGAGCAGCTGCATGAAGTCCTCTCTGCAGGCCAGCTTCCCAAGGGCCCAGATCAGGCAGGTGGTGGTGAACCTTTTATATCAGGGCGCTGGGCAGGTGGCTGAGCAGACAGAGGGCCTGTGGACAGAGGCAAGAGCACCTCCTTTTGAGGGAGGTGGCGGCGGAAGGGCTGGGTTAGAGAGGAGGCATGGCCGCCCTGCAGAACAAGCCACAGGAGGGCAGGTCCAGCCCAGAGAAGAAGCAGGGACCCTCTGGGGGTGGGGGCCTGTCTTTCTCAGAGTGGAGCCTGGGCCGGTCGACCTAGAGGGGCTGACTCCCCCATGGGGATTTGGTTGTATGAGGACGGGACAGGATTTATCGCAAAGGGAGCAATAAAACTTAAAATTTGGGATCTAGAGAATCCATGCAGTTCCCATCAAAATCCTTGCCATCCTTTCCGTAAATGTGAATGAGCGGGTCCTACGAGGATAAGGAAAGGCAAAGGCGTGGACAGCAGGGTCCTGAAGTCTCCTCGGCAGACGGGCAGGCGCCGGGCAGAGGCAGGTGGTGACCGCCCACACGGTGCTGAGGGGTGAGGCCAGGCGCCTGCTCCAACGACTGGAGTCCGTCTCCTCAGCCACAGCCGAGGCAGGACCTGCCCACAGCGTATCTGGGCCGACAACGGAATCTGCTAACGACGCCACGTGCTAGCTGAGGGCCATCTATCACACACGTAAGGGAAGCTCTACAGAGGGTCCTAACCACCCGTCTCTTGGTCACATGTGCTTCTTTCCACCCTCACCCACCCCCTTGCTGTTCTCCCAACTCCTGTCCCATTTGCAAAGTTAGCAGAGACCTTACACAAAAGTGAACTGCCTTTTCTGGGTGTGTCTGGAGCCCTCAGCTCTCAGGAGGCCCCAAAGTTTCCTCCTTCTGCCCAAAGCCCCAGCCCGGCCAGGGGACAGCGACAGTGATGGCGTGTGCTCCGCTCCCAGGAGGGACGCCAGTTGCTTCCCCAGCTCAGCGGAAGATATGCAGGTGGAGAGGCTCGGAGAAGCAACGCGACCGCCCAAGGACGTGGGAACACACTGGTAAACAGCCAAGCCAGGTGCAGGCACCCCTGTGAGCTTGAAATGGCCCTGGCTCCGAGATGGGCTTCTGAACGGGGCAGAGAGGGGCCTGCACCTGGGGAGGGTTCCACTTACTCTGGTGAAGGCGACATGAGGCCGTGGCATCAGGAAAGCGTGCTCCCAGGTGCCGGCCCAGCCCCTTTGGGAGCATCCTCCCCTCCTGTGCACCCCCTCAACCAAGAGCCCACGGAGCCCAGCTTTCTCAGGGCACCAAGATCTACCCCCATGTGAGCAGGAGCCTCCACAGGCCTGTGCCTGAAGGAAACAGCTCAGGGCAAAGGCCACCAAGGCCACCTGTCCACGCAGACAGGTCTGGCCCACGCACAGCTCCACAGCTGCTCGGTGGCCCCAGCTCAGGGCTGGGCAGGAAGTGCTAACAGACATGAAGCTTACCCCAGCTCACGAGGACCAACCACCCAGCCCCTCCCTGCCCCCTACACTGCTTCCGAAACCTGTCCCAGAATCTGTTGGAGGTTCCAGCTCTCATGTGCCTGCAACCACAGGGGGAGGGAGCCTTGTGTAGGCAACTTGACCAGACCCAACCAGACGACCGGTTTGGCAGAATAAGATCAATCCTGTAGGCGAGCTACTGAGGGGGACGAGAGGGCAGACAGAGCGGAGGCTGAGCTCTACAGAAAGCCGAATGTCGGGGGACAAGGAAAGGAGTGCCAGGCTGGGGCAGCTCAGAGATGACGTGTCAGGAAACACTGGGTGGCCCCAGCCCGCTGGCCCCGCTAGCTCACACCCCAGGGAGGTCTGGAGCCAGTTCTTTGGGTGCTGTAGAGCCGAGCCACGCGAGGGCTT
>NW_006295816.1:183585-184901 GCF_000327345.1 Myotis davidii
TGAGGGAGGTGCGCGGGTCTGACCGGGCAGAGGGGCCGGTGAGGAAGGAAGGGCAGAGCCTGGATGCAGAGCGGGATGACCTGAGAACCAACGGGGGCTGGGGGGCAGGAGGGCAGGGAGCTGCGAGCGGGCCTTACCTGTGCTTCTCGCCCTCCTCCTCCCCTTCTCTGAGCTGTTTGGTCTTTGGCTCCCCATCTTCCTTGTCCTGCAAAGGAAGGGAGAGGACCAGCTGCTCAGATGAAGGCAGCGACCTCGGGAGGCACACGCAGGCCAGCAGCTGCAGCCTCCGAGCAGGCACGGCCGCTGTAACTGCCGCCCCAGCACCGAGGCCTCCCTCCTCGCCCTCAACTCCCGGCAGAATTCAAAACCCACCCCCCAGATCCGGCCAAGGCCCGGAGGCCCTCAGACCACTAGCAGGGGGAGCCAGGAGGCTTCAGGTGCCACAGAGGGCTCACGCCACCAGCACCTTCCTGGGTCTGAGAGCCACCCGCTGACCTGGGAGACTAGGGTGGAGCGGCCACCAGCAATCCGGGAGGCCAGGCCCCGGACCTTCGCTCCAGAAACACCTCTGTAACCACTCACCCCTGCACTGTCCTCGGGAAATGGAGGGAAGGGGAACGCGTTGAAATTCCTATGGGAAAAGCTTCTGTACATCTGTCTTCCTGCTGCCCCCGACCTGTCTGTGAGTCTAGAGGTCATTCTCATGGCAGCCTTGACAGTATGCCTGCTCTCAGGCGCACAGGCCCCACAGGAGGGCACTGCCAGGCTCCCAGCTGCAGCGAGAGCTCTGCTGGGCTCCCCACACTCAAATGTGCACGCAGGGTGTGTGAGGCTCCACGTCTGTCCGAATGCGTGACCCGCCCTCGGAGCACGGGGGAGGCTCCAGAATAGAGCCTGTCCAGGATCTGCCTGCACAAGGGGGAGCCCCTCAGGGGGTCAGTGTCACTTCCTCCCCGAGGACCTGCCTTGACGCAGGGCAGGGTGCTGAGGAGACAGCGGGAGGCCCCCACGGGGACTGCTGTGACGAAGACACGAGCGAGCTGGCAGACACATCAGAACTGACAGCTGCTTGCCCTGTGCTCCTAGGAGTCGAGTGCCCCACGAGGGACGCTGGCTTTGAGTCACTTCCTGCCAGCGTTCATCACGCTGACCCAGGCCACACGCCTATGGAGAGAAGACGCCGGAGCCAGGGGGAGGCCTGGCCCAGGTAGGGGTGGAGAGGTGAACAGACTGAGATGCCTCCTCGCTCTCAGCCCGCAGTTTGGCCTCTCGGGACAGGCAGCAGGAAGGAGTGACAGCAGCTAGAGAGGTCAACA
>NW_006295816.1:184963-185939 GCF_000327345.1 Myotis davidii
CCTGCTGAGGGTGGGCAGGATGGGGAGCAGGAGGAAGAAGGCCTCTGGGAGGGAGGGGGGGCACAGTGGAAGCGAAGGCGGTGTGGCCTGAAGCACTCAGGGACGGCGCAGCAGCACCGTGAAGGCGAAGGCGACCGTCGGCAGGCCGTCAAGGCAGGTGGGGCTGACACAGAGAGGAGAGGGGCGAAGGGGTGCTGATGGAGGGGGCACCAGAGGGCTTTCTGAGAGCCTGCCCACCAGGGGGCAGCAGGAGGGCGAGAGGCATTCACAGGGATGGCAAAGGGAATGGAGAGCCTCACAGCTGAGAAACAAGCCAGGCTTCTCCACAGGCCCCAGGGCTGCTGGGCCGACCCACACCCCCTCCCTGACTAAATGCGGGCCGATGAAGCCAGCCAGAGCAGGACATGCAAACAAAGCTCCTTGCCCCTGCCAGCCGCAGGCTCCCTGAGGGCCCGGGGTGCTTGGCAAGGGGACGGGTGATGGTGCTTCCCTTGGCGAGGAAGGACCAGAAGGAAGAGAAGAGGAGGCTCAGCTGGGCAACTCCCCCCCGTCCCCCCGCCAGGCTCCCTTCCGTGGGGCTCCCCTGGGCCAGCTGGTAGAGAGGCGGGGACTGCGGAAACAGCCTTTGGGAGCAACCTTTGCAAACACCATGTCCCTGCCCAGCCCCGAGCAAGGGCCACTCAGCAGCCATGCTGCCACCACCTGGAATCCCAGAGACACTCAAGTGCCTGGCAAAGGCCACGTTATTCATTAACAAAATGGAAAACACCCAACTATCTCAAGAACATTTTTAAATGCCCAGCAGTTTGGTGGGTGGGGTGCAGCATTAGCTCTGCAGACAGGGTGAGGGTAAGGAGGGCCCCAGTCTGGGTGCTGTGCCATGAGCAGGGGCTCAAGAACAATGAAGATACATGCGTGGGCAAGGGCAGGTGACCAGAGACACAGGCCCCACCAACGTGCGGGCACGGGGCCCAGT
>NW_006295816.1:185962-198332 GCF_000327345.1 Myotis davidii
ACAGCTTTTAAGCGCTACTGGCCTAGGTCACAAGGCAGGACCCTCCCTGCCTGGGAAGGGGCAGCGGTGCAGCAAGCCTCACAGTCCCCCACCCCCAGCCTGGAAGCCTCAGGCTCAGAACTGAAGGGCTGGCAGTTCCGTCAGAAAAGGGGGAAGGATTTGCCCAAGGTCACAAAGGTCCTCCCGACACCCTGCACCCTCACCAAGGGGATGCGAGTCAAGAGTGGCACTTGGTTCTAGAAACAGCCCCGCCCCCGCCCTCTCCCATGCTCCCACCTTCAGAGCTGGCCATGTGCACTCAGACCTGGTGGACACTCGTGGGAGGAGCACAGGCAGGCAGGGCCTCAGGTGCACAGAATCTCGGGGGATCTAGAGACACCCCACCCACCCCGAGACCCTTAAAAGCAACTCACTGCCTAATGCCCCCTTATACACACCCCTCCCACATCTCTGTGCCCCTCCTTCCTTCCCAGTCCTGTTCGTACTCCCCTCTCCTACACCACCTCCAAGCCTGGGCACACAACTGCCAGCTCTCTGCTGCCAGGGACGGGGGGAGGGAGGAGGGAGGCTGACCCTCCTGGGCAGGCAGTGATGTGGGCAGGCTGCAGGCCCCCGACTCTGAGCCCCTGGCACTCAGTTTGCTGCTGGGACTGCCTGGCCCCTGTGCCCACCCTGCCCTGCAGCTGGCGAATTCCTTGAGCACAAATGCTTGTCATCCATCTGTGCTCATGGGCCTGACCCGGCCTCGAGGGGCACAGCACAGTGTGAGCTGCGGGCTCTGGGCCAGAACTCAGGCAGCAGGACGTGCTTCCTGCTGCTGTGCTGTGACCTCGGTTTCCTTGCCTATGACAACGGGGACGAGCAGCCTGTTACGCACAGGTGCAAAAAGGAACGGCCTGGGCCAGGAGGAGACCTGCGGCTGGGCCGACGAGGCAGCAGAGCCCGAGGGCAGGAAGGAAAGGGCTGCACAGAGGCTTCTGGACAACAGGCCAGACTGTCTGCAAAGGTCGTGCTGGGCTTTCACGTTCTCCCCCTCACCTGCTCTCTCTGCAACGCCCGCCGGGTGGGAGTGTGTAACTTCCCACAGTCTGCGCGGGGCACGTCTGATTCCCACACGGTGCTTCACCGAGACTCAGGCTCGGAGGCGGGCAGAGGGTCACTGCTCTCCCACGGGGCGGGGCTCACAAGCAGAGGGAGCCAAAGGCAGGGAGCTGGAGGCGGAGGACAGTAGGAAGCGGGGGACAGGGCTGCAGGTAAGAGCCAGAACGGGGTCAGGGGCAGTGGGATAGGACAAGGGGTGCCTGAGTGCTCTGAGGAACAGGAGGAGTCTGAGGCAATGGAAGTCTGACCATGACTCACTGGAAGAATGAGGTGCCTTGGACTAAAAAGGTGATGGCACTCGGGGGACAAAACGAAGGGTGTGGCCGCTTTCAGGCAGGCTGGGCGAGGCCTGATGCCTGGAGTCTGACGAAGGCCAGTGCAGACAAAGGCCGAGGGTCCCGGTGCTGTGCCTGGCAAGGTGTCTGGGCAGTGGAAAAGAGGGCTCACTCCTCAGCAGAGGCAGGGTGGGCCCCCCATCAGCACCCCATCACAGGGCCTGCACCAGATGACCGCTGCCGTCCTGCCTGTGGCCAAGGAAGGTGGAGAGCTGGCCCCAAGCCAAGTCTGGTCTTATTCTTGACACAAGTGCACTTGGGAAACCAGCCATGCTCCAGAGACAGCAGATACCCCCCAGCAGATTATCAGGCGGCAACCACTGACTGGCTCCCTGTGCCAGGCACCCACGCTGGGTGTTGAGAAAAAAGAACGAGTGAGCACCAAGTGTTCACAGCCCAGGGTGGGCACACAGCCGTGGTGCGTGGACAGGATCCCAGAGGTCAACGACCAGGCACACACAGGCCAGCTGGGAAAAGGCTCATTTCCTGGAGTAAAAACCCACCGTTCTTCAGCTTCTCAAGTGGGTAGTGACCCAGAGGAGGAAAGGAAAGTGTCCACAGCATGGTGTGGGGGGTGAGGTGGATCTCTGGGTGGCACAGGGGGGTGTCTGGAGAGGCTGGGTGGGAGCAGGGACAGGGGTGCAGGGAAGGGCAGCAGAGGGAACAGCTAGCACTGTGAGTGTGCCCAGGCTGAAAGGGCCCCTCTCCTGCTCCGCGGCCCCAACAGGAAAGCAGCCCTTGCAAGGTCACGCCAAGGTCCTTCACACACAGCCAGCCTGGAACAGCTCCCTGGGCAGCCAGGCAAGGCTCCAAACTCCTGTGGGGCCAACCCCGTAGGGGGGCTGTGGCGTGGAGGCAGCCAGGCAACACGCCTGGACAGGCAGGTGGTCAGTCAGCCTCAAGTCCGCTGCTGTCCAGTGGCGGGACCTCTGGAGGCGGTTTCCTCCCCTGTGCGAGGGGGTCAGTGCTACTTCTGCAGGCGCTGAGGGTTAAACAAGGTAACCGGAGTCCATGGTCTCATGCAGGACCCACGTGACACCCACTGTGGGAAATGGCATCCCGGGGGTTCTGACCCCTGATGTCCATCAGCAATGGACCTAACTTGAACCCTGACCCTTGCTGCATCTTCTAGGAAACCAGATGCTCCCTGTTTTCACCACCACCACCCTGCCCTAACCCCCACCCCCAAACCCAAGAAAGCAGGCACCCTGCTGACTTCTGGGAACCACAGAGACTGAACAGGTACCAGGATCCAAGGCCCAGGTCCAGCCTGGGACACAGAAGGCCCATGACTGTCAGACCGGCCATCAGAGAAAGTGATCTACAGCTGACATTTTAAATGTAGCAACGTGCAAACGGAATAGTACTTTATTTTTTGCCAAGTTTCTGTAGATGAAAAACTTTTGATTTTTAAAAATGAGGCTCAAGCCGAAACCGGTTTGGCTCAGTGGATGGAGCGTTGACCTGCGGACTGAAAGGTCCCAGGTTCGATTCCGGTCAAGGGCATGTACCTGGGTTTCGGGCACATCCCCAGTGGGAGGTGTGCAGGAGGCAGCTGATCGATGTTTCTCTCTCATCGATGTTTCTAACTCTCTATCTCTCTCCCTTCCTCTCTGTAAAAAATCAATAAAATATATTTAAAAAAATAAATAAATAAATAAAAATGAGGCTCAAATGAAGAATGACCAATTCCCTCAGGGATGAGTGGCTAGAGGCCCAGGCCGGAGGAACAGGCACACCTCTGAGCTTCCCCACAGCCTGGCTCTGCACCCACATAACCCGATGGGTTTCGGCGCTTCCCTGTGCGGGCTGCAGGCCGCACCATGTCAGCAGGCCTCTGACAACTGTCCCGGCACGGAGGCAGCTGGGGGGCCATCACCAGGTTCTGCGTCCCTCTGTCTTCCCTCCGAGATGGGACGCTCCAGAGGCCTGTCCGTCACTGCTCCCAGCACCTGGCACACAGCAGCAGGTGGAGCAACAGTGAATGGGTGAAGGAATGAACCTCCCCCACACTGGGAGAGGCAGGGCTCACAGGCGAATCCCCCTGAGAGAGAAAGTTCTCCCCCACCTTGTCTGAGCCTCCCAGCAGCGCCGGACTCCCAGCAGGCTTGCCCCACGGATCCAGGGGCTGAGGCCCAGCGATGCCTAACGCAGGTCTGTGTGTGTCGGACCCCACGCTTCTTCTCAGTTTGGGGACGCAGACAGCTGGAAGCCGAGTTCCCTGCTGCCACACATCTGCTCCTTCACCCGGAATATCTGTCCTCTCCTCCCTCCAACATTACTTTCTTCTCCTGTCAAAGGAGGGAAATCCCAACCATGCCCACGTCTTAGGGGTGTGGTAGGGAGCACCTCTAACCAGGTTCCCTAAAATTAAACTTCCCAGTACTAGGGAATCTCTGCAGAGGGCTGGACCCAACAGCCATTCACCTCTGCAATAACAGCAGTCATGACAGTACGCCAGGCAATTAATTATCTGGTTAATTAAATGATCAGTACTATGTAAGCAGTCACCGAGGAATCTAGTAATTCAGCACTGCGTTCTCCGTTCACACATGAGAAAAACGGGGTGCAGTTAACCCACCCAGGCTCACACACTCGGTGCCGTCAGGGCCCAAGGGTGAGAGTGGGCTCAGGTCTAGACTGCCCAGCGCCCTGCTCGAACCCGACTCCCCCTTCACACACACAGGTGATCTCACTAGGATCTCACAGCACCTCAGCATCACCTCTGCCACAAGCCAACTTCACAATCCCCAGGGCTGACATCTCCTCTTGGTGGCATGCCAGAGGGGCAGGACCAAGCCACCAGGAGCAACTCCCACCCAGAAAAGCACCCCGAGGAGCTAAGAGCGGGTGATACCTCAGTGGATGACTCGTCAGCGGGAGAGCGGGAGCTACGAGGCGAGTCCGACCTGCCGGGCACCGTTAGGCAGGTCAGCTGCTCTGCAACCGCCAGAGTGGTCCCTAAAATAGCAACCTGATGGGCGGCGGCGTGAAGATGACCCACAAGGGACACAGAGCCCACACCCGCGACCACGAGCTCAACAGTGGCCAAGGACTGCACAGGCTCACCCAACACAACTGTGGAAAGCATTTCTGCACTTCCTTTAATTCTGTAGTCAAAATGATTAATGACGGAATGATTTAAAAACAAAAGCAACTCGAGGAACCCAGCTGACTGGCGCTCACTGTCTTGACGTTACTCACACCCTGAACAGGCCCCTCTGGCCTTCGCCTGGCTCCACGGGCAAGCAGGAACCATGGCTGGCCCTCACGCCCAACACAGCCTGGCAATGTCTTTGGACCTTTCTCAGGCTTTAAAATACACACACACACACACAACACTAACCAGCAACGCTGAGGAGAGGAGGGAAGACACACCTGCACACACCAGGTCCCTCCTGCAACCCAAACTGGGCCCAGAGGCCCAGCCGGGAGCTGTACTGCAGGCCGCGTGCCCTCCCATCAGGCCACACATCCCCCAATTCAGAGAGAACATTTCAGTTGAGAAATTAACTGATGGTGACACGAGGTCCCCTCCCACCCTCTCACCCGGCCCCACCACTTCCCTTTTTTTGGAGGGCACAACGCCTCCTGCCAGCAAGCCCACTCACCACCACCTGGACTTCCTCTCCATGGTGGGATGGGAGGAGGAGCGAGAGTCACAAGCGGATGTCCAGGTATCAGTCCTCCTCATGGAGCTCTGGGCGTGGCCCGGACCCCCTGCCCATCCTCACAGTGGGCAGCCGAGTGATCAGGCCGGGAGGCCCAGCTGGTCCGTCTGGGGGAATGGAACCGCCACCCAGACTCTCTGGTCCTGAGGACACGCAACTGATGTCTGACCTGCCGGCTAGAGAGCAAACAGGCTTCCCCTAGCAGAGGAGCCGGCAGCAGACAGGGTTCTGAGGCTGAGCTTGTTACTGTGTTCACCATCCTGGGGCCCGATGGAAAGAGCAAGCTGAACACCCCAGGGAGCGGCTCCTGAAAGTGACACCCTTACCTCGCACACACAGCCTAGGCACACAGGCCTGCTGACACCAATTCTGGGCTCCCCCCAGAGCTCCCCAGAGTGGCCACCAAGACCACATCAGGCCTCCTGTGGGCCACATCCCAGCACTGGCTGACCCAGCCTGTGACCAACGAAAATGAGCAGCTCTTTCTCATATGGACAAATGTCAAAGCAGCCCTAGTCCATGTGTAAATAACAGATTCTGGAAACTCAGTGATCTGACCAGATTCACACCTGAGGCTCCTCCGGCCGCCATGACTGCCGCCGGCAGACTTTCAAGTCAGTCTCTGGACTCTTCCCAAAGGGCAAGCCTGCTTTTCCCTGAGAAAATCCTCAGCCAGCTCCCATATGCCGCCCAGTTCCTTCCTCTCCATTCAAATACTTGCAGAGCGTCTCTGGGCTTGTCGTCTGGAGACATGACTGCTGCCCTCAGGGAGCTCAGGGGCAGGCGGAAGAGGAAGCGGCCTGTCCGGCTACCCTGACTTCCTGGTGCTCTGGGAGTGCCCAGTGACTAACAGCTGAGAAGAGGACACCTGAGCTCAGCTCCCCCGAGGGCGAGCAGGCTGTCCCTGCTGGGAAGAGGGAACGGCAGGGCAGGGAGTGCTGGGTGACGGGAAGGAGGGAACGGCCAGCCCGGCTCCACTTGAGCCCACAGCACTGAGAACCAGCAGGAGTCCGGGGACGGACAAGGAGGCGGCAACATGGGATTAGCGTGTTATTTATGAAGAACATTCAGGAAGTACCAGAAAGGAAAGGGCACAGGTCACTGGTGGAAGCCACGGGAAAAAAGGAGCTGGAAACAATCGAGAGCCACCTTCTTACTTCCAGGACAGCAGCGGGCAGCGGCCTGTGCGTCTGCCGGAGGCTCCCAAAGCTGCCACTCCCTCTAGTGCACAACTACCGGGATCATCCAAACGCAAGTTCAGAACAAAGGGATTTGCCCAGTGGCTCACCCCTCCTAAAAGGCGGCCAGCATTTAACTGAGCTTTCCTGATTGCATCATGCTTCCAAGATAAACAGCCCCCGGCTGGGGCGTGCTTCCCGCACAGGAGCCCGAGAGGTGTGAGCAGGTCCATCCTTACCAAGTGAGAAAAGTAAGGAAACACAAACTGTTGGGGCTGCGAAGGCCTCAAATATCATCCGCACGGGAGGAACCAGTTATAGAGAGACCCACCATTTCAGCATCTCCCAGGCTGAGACCTGCAGATCTGAATGTCCCAGGAGCCCGCCCTCTCCCAGGCCCTGCTTCTACCCCATGCCCTCTGAGGCGCCCCTGGGCCGGCCACACCCTCCAGAAGCTGACCCAGTGGAGGAAGGGACCGCATGAGGCCACACCAAGCTGCCTGGGGACCTGCAGTGGTCACCAGGGTGAGCTCTGGACACAGCAGCCCTGATGAGGACACAGAGCAATCTCTCATACAACATAAGCGTCCTGAGGGCACAGGAGGTCCAGGTAGTGTGGGGCATGAGGAGGCCTCTGGACGCACGTTGGCTGGTCTGTCCACTTTGCATGGTGCTGAAGCCACTGGAAGGCGACTGGAACTTGAGTGCCCAGGTCACTCTATGAGCCGCCCAGTATCTGTCCTTGGGGGCAGAAAGAGCTCACCCAACCCACGGGGAGTCCCTGGGAGGCCAGGAGCCAACGACTGGCAAATGGAGACGCTGGGCTCAGGACAAGTGATCTGTGGACTTGGTCCCAGCCCCCCGCCCAGCCCAAGTCCAACAACAACCCCTGGGCAGAGGGTGCTAACCAGGCCTGGGGGCCAGCCTCCCATCCTTCCGTCCCAACACAGGCCCCAACGTGGGACCTGAGCTAGAAAAGCAAGTTATTTACAGGTCTACTCCCCGGCAAGCCAGGGGTTACAGAGCAACCAAGTGTGCTGCTCCTCGGAGCTACTTTAACTCTTATCAGCTGTTTCTCGGAGTGTCACAGCCTAAGTGGTCAAGGTAAGACACTGTCTCCTCCCTGGTGTGATCTGCAAGTGACAAAATCCTAATTAAAACCAAATTCACACTGCAAGTCAGAACAGGCACATTTGTGGGAGAAATATCGCGGAAACAGCTCTTTTAACCCTCAGCTCCACACATCTACTTCCTGTGGGAGCACCGTGTGTTGTTAACCATGTGCTGGGCTGAGGGTGAGAAGGCACTCTGCCCTCCTAGGCTGCAGGGGTGTCACACAGGGAGCCCAGGTGATGGCCGGGTGAGTCCTCCTCAGTGGGCAACAACCATGTAAGGTGATGAGGACAGTGGAGCCTGATACTCCCCCCACCTTCCCGTCACCGAAGTGTGAGGCCATGGAATCCCACTGCTCAGATGATGCCCACTTCCCCATCCCACCCCGCCCAAGAGGGGCACATGCCTCCCTGCACGTAGGCCCTTCTCTTCCCTCCGTTCACCCAGCTGCCACCAGTGTCACCGAGGAAGACCCAGCCCTGGCCCCTGAGCTGCCCAGTTTAGAAGGGCATTTCCTACACGAATGCAGAGAACGTGAGTCCAAGTCAGAAAAGGCTAGCCGCAGTGTGTGGGGTGAGGTCCCTGGGGTGGGGGGCTTACACAGTTGATCTCCCCAAGTTCAGACCACCTCCACTCTGGCCTGCCCTGCTCCTGCTCCTGCCCCTGCCCCTGCCCCTTTCCCGGTTCCACGCCTCCAAACAGCTACTGCCCTACCAGCCCTCCACTCTATCCCTCGGCAAGTATTTTCTCAACGCCTCTGCCGATTCACACAGAGAGCCCAAGTGGGGACATGACCCCTATGCCAACCAGTGAGATAAAGCGGAGACCGTGCATTCACAGTGGGCTCAGAAGCCCCCTCCTCCATGCAGCCTACTGTGTGCAAGTGTCACCCCCCACCCCGTGCCCTGCTGCCAGCCCTCCCTCCAGGACCCCCTCCATGGCGTAGGGGAGCACGCTGTATTATGGCTGGTGGCACACGGCTTAGTTTTCCTGCTAAACACCTTAAAAATGTTTCAGGGGCACAGCTGGTGTGGGTCAGTGATTGAGCACTGACCTATGAACCAGGAGGTCACAGTTCAATTCCTTGGCGGCACAGGCTCCAGATTTGGGTTCCATCCCCAGTGTAGGGCCAGCAGGAGGCAGCCAATCAATGGTTCCCTCTCATCACTGATGTTTCTCTCTCTCTATCCCTCTCCCTTCCTCTCTGAAATCAATAAAAAAATATTTTTTAAAAAATAAGAGTAACACCAGTGGGTGCAGAAGAAGGGCCAGGTAACTTACTCCTCGCCCCCGAGGGCCCCACACTCACCCCCACGCCCTAAGAGAGCCCTGCTCTCAGGGGTCACGCAGGTGCTTTCTCTAGGACGCAATCAGCCGTGTGATTAGAGGTACCACCCTGAACACACTGTGCAGGGGGAGGGCGATGACCTTGAAAGGACAAATGTTTTCTGCTCCAGCCACATGCTTTCTCTAGACAGAACGGCTCTTTCCAGCCCTGGGTCAAAGCAGCCCTGGAGTGTGGCTTTTACTCCCCACGGGGCGTCGTTACCACAGCAACTGTATTTCCTCTTGGAATTCTTTCAAAAATTCAAGCTGTAGACTCCCACCAAAACAAAACCGGAGAGAAACCAGGGGAGCTGGGAGCTGGGATTAAGGGAAGGCCCTGAGGGAGAGCCACTGAGGCTCTGGCCAGGCCACGCACAGTCGGGGCTGACGGCAGGTGTCCGATGGCAGGTGTATTAATCCAGAAGCACAGGAACAAGGGCAGGCTTGCTGACGAGAAGTCTATAGGCCAGGCGTGTGACTACACCGCGACCTGCCCAGTTAGGGATCTACCATCAGGTCACCGGGGAGGCTGCTTCCAGCAAGACCCTGTTCACCGCCCAGACCCGCCCCTCCAACCTTCCAGAGACTCCTCCTAAATGCCTGCAGGGCGAGCCTCAGGGCACAGAGCTGTCTTCACCTTTGCTGTCTAAACTCATCCAGCCCTGTGGCTTCCCCTGCCTCCCATCGGAGCCCAGATCCTGCTCTAACCGTCACCCCGGGCTGACAGAGCCAAAACCAGACCGGACTTCCCCTTCAAAACCACTCTGCCCCGCAGGGCTCATCTCAGAGGCAGGCGCCCTCACCGCCCATCTACCCAGTTGCCCTGGGAGGGCCACTGCCTCACAGGGGACTAGTGCAGCCACCTCCGACCTCCACAGCCAGGCCTCCAAGGGCTCCCCACCCGCATGTGGAGTGGGGTCCAGCCTCAGTGGCCCCGCCTCCCAGGCCCTCTCTATTCTCAACCCCACCCTGCCCCCCAACCCTTCACTCCAATCCTGCCACCCAGAGACCCTTTCTGGCCCTCAAAAAGCCAAGCTAGTTCCCTGCTCAGCCAGAAATGCTCTTCCCTAGATCTTGGCATCCCCTCTGCACTTGCCTCCTCCCCGCCCCACCCCCATCTCCCACACCGAGATCCTTCCTTGCTCACAAGTTCCTCACTTTACCCCCTTTTACATGCACACTGTCAGCCACCCCTCCTGTGGGAGCCCCGTGAGGCAGACCCCTGGCACTCGCTGGTGCTCAACAACATGTGCTTGGGACCCTAACCGGTTTGGCTCAGTGGACAGAGCGTCGGCCTGCGGACTGAAAGGTCCCAGGTTCGATTCCAGCCAAGGGCATGTACCTGGGTTGCAGGCACATTCCCAGTAGGGGGTGTGCAGGAGGCAGCTGATCGATGTTTCGCTCTCGTTGATGTTTCTAACTATCCCTCTCCCTTCCTCTCTGTAAAAAATCAATAAAATATATTTAAAAAACAAACAAAACAAACATGCACTTGGGGGTGGCTGCAGAGTTCCCACAGTGAGGACGGCAGTGCTCCAGGGAAAGGAGGTGCTCAACTTCCAGTGACAGAAAGCCAGAGCGATCAGAGATTCCAGAAAAACAAACCATCTGCGGAACTTAAAAAATGCATGGACTTCTAGGCTCTACACCAAGATCTACACCCAAGATAGGCGGTCTGGGGTGGGGCCAGAGAAGAGATTGCAAACTGTTTCCCAGGTGACCCAGAGGCACAGGGAGGTCTAAGAACCTGACTGAGCAAACATCTTCATTTCACACGAGTCAAGGCCTCAGCGAGATGACTCAATGCCAAGTGCCAATACTGGCTCATCAACAGGTGTCTGTGTGGGAGCCCCACATGCCCGCCCACAAGGCACTCCCTCTCATTGGCCCAGAAAGTCGGTCCTTGGGAAGAACAGGGACTGACTGCACACCCCATCGTGGCTGCAGCTCTGCAAATCCACTTTCTCGCTAATTTAATCCTTCACACGAAAAGGAAATTTCACCTTCAAAGAGGTCAGGGCTCTGCTGAAAAAGCCAGGGGACAGGAGGACGTCCTCTTTGCTGCCAATGTTAACAGGGCCAGCGGCACCCACGGTCACGCAGCGAAGAGGACTGGAGGACCACCCACCCTCCCCGCTTAGACAGGGCCAGTGTGCAAGGCCCTGAGCTAGGCACTTCAGACACCCTCCCCCGCACTCCCGGCTACTGAGGAGGTCAGGAGCTGTCTCGATTTTTGAGACAAGGAGAGGAAGGCTCCAAGTTTAAAGATCTGTTCTGAGTCCCACAGATGTGATCTTCAGAGCTGAGATTTAAACCACATCTGCCTGGCTCCAAAGCCCACTCGCTCCACTCGCCACGCGGCTCCCACCAGGTAACCTGATGGCAATTTCTGTCTGTGATGGAGACCTGCTTGTTCGCAAGCACCTGGAGTGAGGGCTAGAGAGAGACACGGGGACAGAGCTCTGCATCGCCATGAGATCCCTTCAGCCCCAGGTTTCCTGGTCGATTAAAGAGGGATAAACCAAGAGCTGCCTCAAAGGGCTACCTGAGATCCCGTCACACACTGCCAGGTAAATGCTGTGACAGCCAGCCTGCAAAAGGCCCCACACACGACCTCCTCAGCTGATTTTGCAGCCAGGCTGTGGGCATGGGGAGGTGCCACATGGGGTTGGAGACAAAGGCAATTCCTGAGGGGTGAGCAGGATACAGACAAGTCAGACTCCTCACCCAGCACACTGGGCTCTTCCCTACCCACCCCCCACGTCCCCCAACACTTGCTAGCCCCCCCCTCCAGCTCCTCTTCTGCCCTCATCCCACATTGGCCAGGACCCCTGCCCATGCCCCCACATCAGCAAGTATCAGCGTGCTCCCCTCTCCTACCTTGGCACTGCTCCCTCCCACACTGCCCCGTGACTGGATGCTGGAGTGTGCAGTTCACAACTACACTGCTCTGCACTGTAGCCAGGAGGGAGCATCTGCTGGAGACACTGGCCGTTAAGATTGACCACTTCAAATCCTCTGTCCCAATTCTAGGCTCCCAGGCTGACCTGATGGTCAGCGTCTCCACCTAACCTCTTAGCTTTCCATAAGCGGGAGTTTAGGTAGAGACACGGTCCTCATAAGTGAGGCTAGATGGAGCAAGTCCTCAGAGATGCTGTCCAATAAGACAGCCATAAGTCAAGGGTGGCTGTTTAAATGTACAGTAATTAAAATGGAATAAAATGTACAGTAATTAAAACTAAAATCAATAAAATGTCACATTAGCCACATTTAAAAAATATTTTTATTGATTTCAGAGGAAGGGAGAGGGAGAGATAGAAACCTCAATGATGAGAGAGAATCATTGATCAGCTGCCTCTTGCACGCCCCCTACTGGGGATCAAGCCCACAACCTGGGCATGTGCCCTTGACTGGAACTGAACCTGGGACCCTTCAGTCCGCAGGCTGACGCTCTATCCACTGAACCAAACCAGCCAGGGCACATTAGCCAGATCTTAAGGCTGAAGATCTATGTGGCCTGCAGCTATGTTGCTGGGCAGTGTGGGTTACACAGAGAACACCACCAGCATCGCATCAGGTTCCAATGAACAGTGCTGCTCTCCAGGGCTGGTCTCCAGAGCCCCGTGAAAAACAGGAACTGCTGCTG
>NW_006295816.1:198378-209885 GCF_000327345.1 Myotis davidii
GCCAGACCTTCCCTGAGGTCACATCCAACCCCTGAGGGGATGGCCTGCTGCCCAACCAGTCCACCCCTGTCTCAGGGCAGAGACAGCACAATCCAGGCCAAATGCTCAGGAAATCCAACAGCCAAGGGCAAGTGTTAGTGCCAAGTTCATTACCTTTTGGAGTCTCCACTGAGCTGCTGAGGAAGAGGGAGGAGGACGGCGTGGCCTCACACTGCCCCAGTGGTCAGCACCATAGAGATGCCCCAGAGCTTCATCTGCACAGCCGGGAACTTCTGGATGAGCTCCAAAAAATGAGGTTCAAATACAATACAGAAAAGTGTGCCTGGGCTGGCCGCCCTCCCAGCCGGAAGCCCCCAATGCACCCGGAGCCCTTTCAGACCTCACCCGCCCCCATCACTGCCCACTGCTTGCTGTCAAACCCTCTGGAGCATCCCCCACTGCCCCCCTGTGTACCCATGGATGCTCCCACCTCTGACCTGCTCCCCTGGAACACTCCTTTCAGCTACCTCAATACTCGCTTCCCCGCCCCCCTCCATGGCCCAGCTCAAGTTCCATGGAGTCTTCTTATGAAGCATCCCCAGGAAATGAACCCCAGCAGCACTAGATTGTATGTCATCCTCTCACCTGTCAACCTTGCTGGCGGGCCTGCGGGACCTGCTTTAGGCAGTGCCTCAGCTGCAGAGTCCCCTGCCCGCAGGGAGTCTTGCATGGGCTAGAACCCAGGAGAGTCACTTATGCTGCATGACTTCTGACCCTCTTTCAACCTCATAAATCCATCCCATCAGGTGGGCTAAAAGGAAGCGCTTTGTAAAACTGCTGCTGAACTGCATGGCTACACCCCTTTTCTTTAATGAATATATGGGAAGTTCATGACCCTAATCTCATCTCCACCTGTCACAGTCTTGGGACGGATCCCTCCATAATATCATGATGACATCATGAGTTTATATTCTGGAGGTAGGAGGAGGAAGAGACCACCACAAGGGAAATCAACCCCATGCCTGAATTCCACCTTGAGCACAGCCATGTGCACAGCAGGTATGGGGGATGGCCTGCCACTGAGTGGCAGGGACTAGCAAGGAGCCATCTGCGGGGCCAGCAGGCACCCTCCATCGGCAGAGCAAGCTGAGTGAGCTCGGCGATGGAGTCTGCCCAACAGGGGCCTTGTCCGCACATCAGAAGACTGAACCAAAAACGGGGAGCCACTTCCTTCCTGAGGGAGGACTCCTAGCTGCCAATCTGCTGGCCGCAGGCAGGCCATCCTTTGTCCCCAGGCTCCCATTCACAGGTCCCACAAGAAATGACTACAAGCTAGAAAATTAACTCAAACTTTAGACCCTTGACTGTCTTTCTTCCCTAATAGGAATGTCACTCAAGAGCTGTGGAGATTAAATGACACTAAAAGCACATGTAACAAAAGAAAAAAATAATTTGGATTTCATCAAAATTTAAAAACTTTTGTGCATCAAAGGACACTACCAAGAGTGAAAAACAACTCACAGAATGAAAGAAAACATTGCGAAATTCCGTAACTGATAACAGTATAATATCCAGAGTATATAAAGAAATCAACAACTCAAACAATCCAATTTTTAAAAATGGGCAAAGGACATGAACAGATTGCTCCAATGATTGTACAAATAGCAAATAAGCACATGAAAAGATGCTCAACAGCACTAATCATTAGGAAAATACTAATCAAAACCTCACACCCAGTAGGATGGCCATAATTTTTTTTTGAGGCAAGAATATGGAGAAATTAGAACCATCTTGCATTGCTGGTGGTAATGGGAAATGGTACAATTACTGTGGCAAACAGTTTGGTGGTTCCTCAAAAAGTTAAACATAGATGCCCAACGGTGTAGTTCAGCTGGTGGGTTGAGCATCAACTCATGCACTAAGAGGTCACTGGTGCAATTCCCAGTCAGGGCACATGCCAGGGTTGCAGGCTAGATCCCCAGTGTGAAGTGTGCAGGAGGCAGCCAATTCTCATCATTGATGTTTCTATCTCTCTCTCCCTCTCCCTTTTTCTCTGAAATCAATAGAAGTATATTTTAAAAGTTAAACATAGTATATGACCCAGATATGCTGTCCCTTAGGTATATGCCCCAAAGAACTGAAAACAGGTATTTACACAACAGTAAAAACACCACCACACCAATGTCAGCACAGGTCACAATGATGATATCATCAACAGATGAATGGATAAACAAAATGTGGTATCCTGTGTAATAAAAGGCTAACATGCAAACTGTCCCCACAGGCAGGAGTTTGACCGACCGGGAGTTACCGGGGGTGGAGCGAACATGGCGGGCATCAGCGACGCGGTGCTGGCAGCGGGCGGCAGTGGAGGCACTGCCGGCCCCAATGGGCCCCAACAAAAGCAGGATTGCGGCGGGAGGGTGAAGCAGGTGAGCAGGCGGTGCCAGGCCAAGGTTGGGTGCAAGCGGGGCCCCGATCGCCCCTCCAGTCGCCCTGCAGATTGGCCCTGATAGCTGGCCAGGTCTAGGGACCCTACCCGTGCACGAATTTTGTGCAATGAGCCTCTAGTATGCATATAATGGAGTATTATTCAGCCTTAAAAACGAATGAAATTCTGTAACATGCTAGGTAGGATATGGATGAACCTTGAAAACTCATGGTAAGTGAAAGAAGCCAGTCACAAAAGGACAAATATTGTACGATTCTACCTGCATGAGGTACAGAATAGCTAAGTCAGAGACAGAAAGTAGACTAGAGGTCTCAAGGGGCTGGGGTCAGAGAAGAATGGGGAGCTATTGCTTAAAGGGTGCAGAGTTTCTGTTTGAGATGATGAAAAAGTTTAGAAATAGTGGTGATGATTGTGCAACAGTGTGAATATACTTAATGCCCCTGAGAAATGGCTGAATGTCCTATCTATTTTGCCACAATAGGGACGGGGACAAAAAAGGAATCGAGGCACAGAGGCTCCACCTGTCCTCGCCAGCAGGGAGGGACAGAAGCTGAATCCAGAGGGAGTAGGGCACGTACGCAGAGGCAGCTTGGACTGGGCCTGTACTCTTTTACTGCTCTTGTTTTTGAGCAGGTAACTGACAAAACATAAAGGGGATCAGAAAGTATAAAGTGAGGCCTGGCCGGGTAGCTCAGTTGGTTAGAGCGCCGTCCTGATATGCCAGGGTGCGGGTTTGCTCCTCAGTCAGGGTACAGACAAGAATTAACCAGTAGATGCATAAATAAGTGGAACAGCAAATCGATGCCTCTCTCTCTCTCTCTCTCTAAAATCAAGAAAATAAAAAAAAGACGGTCACCACCTGTCCTCATGGTCCCTTCTAACTCTAGCACTCACCTGGGATACCTCTTAGTTATGTGACCTTGGACAAAACACTTCCCCTTTTATCGGTCTCAGTGTTTTCCATTATAAACTAACCCTTCTTCCTTCTTCTCAGGGCTGTCATCAGGACCAGATAAGATAAGCCAGGCAGCTGGTATCATCAACCATGTTAAATCTGAAAACACTTAGGCAGTTAGAGCTGCAGAGGAAACAGGTGCACTATGCACTCCCGTCTCTTTCCTTTTCTCCACAGCACCACCTCCATCTACCACTACACATGTCTGCTTGACCGCCTTCCCTCCAGCTGCAAGGGGGCTTGTTGGGGCAGTGCCTGAATGGCTGGTGCACAGTAGGTGTTCAGTATCCACCTGTGGAAGAAATGAATTACCAGCTCCAATAACCCATTTTGAACCAAACCAAACACTTTATCGCCTGCTACTGATCTACCACTGCTACCACAGCCTGGTGACTGAAAGCCAACAATATGTTCCAATTTCCCCTTCCATGCAGGAAAAGGACTATATGGGGGGTGCGGGGGGAAGGTGGATTAAGGGCTCCTGGAGAGAAAAGGCACACCAGGAAAGGAAAAAGCTTCCAGTGGAGTCAAGAATGTGGCTTCACAATAACTTCTTTTTATTGTTTAAAGTATTACTTGTCTCCTTTTTCCCCATGACCCCCCCACCACTCCCACCCCCGAGGGAAAGCCCACACCGCCCCAGGGTCTGTGTCCATTGCACAATAACTCTTGTGGCTTAAAAAGAATGCAAGGAAACGACAAAGGCAGTGACCTCTCAATTCCCAGAGAAAGCCATGTGATTTCCGAATGCAGCTTTTTCAGAAATGAGCTTGCAGCCAACAGCTTTCTGAAGCCAGAACTGTTAAGAGTAAACCCAATTAAAGTAGCCATTAGTATGCCAACCATGATAACACAGAAGAAATGGAAAAAATTCCTAGAAATACACAATGTACTGAAACTGACTCATAAAGAAATAAAAAATGTTATATATAGAAGCCTAATATGCAAATTGTGCCCCCGGGAGTTTGACCAGGAATTCAATCCCTCACTATGACATGCACTGACCACCAGGCGCAGCGTGGAACAAAGGAAGACCCCAGCCAGCAGCTGGGGAAGGGAGGCCCCGGCCGGCACCCAGAAGGCCCCGATCGGCCCTGATCGCCGGCCAGGCCTAAGGACCCTGCCTGTGCACAAATTTCATGCACCAGGCCTCTGGTAATTAATAAGAAAACTGAACAAGTTATCAAAAATTTCCCAACGAAGAAAAACCTGGGGCTAAATGGCTTTGCTGGTAAATTCTGCCAAACACTTAAAGAAGAATTAACACCAATCCTTCTCAAACTCTTCAAAAATAGTGAAGAGGGAACACTTCTTAACTCATTTTAAGAGGTCAGCATTACCCTGATTCCAAAGCCAAAACACTACAAGAAAACTACAGACCTGTATCCCTCATGAACACTGATGCAAAATCCTCAATAAAATACTAGCAAACTGCCCTGGCCAGTTTGGCTAAGTGGATTGAGCGTAGGCCTGCGGACTGAAGGGTCCTGGGTTCGATTCCAGTCAAGGGCACATGCCTAGGTTTTGGGCTCAATCCCCAGTGGGGGGTGTGCAGGAGGCAGCCAATCAATGATTCTCTCTCACCGATGTTTCTATCTCTCTCCCTCTCCCTTCCTCTCTGAAATCAATAAAAATAAAAAATACTAGCAAACTGAACTCAGCAGATTAAAAGGTTTATACACCATGACCAAGAAGAATTTATTCCTTAAATGCAAGGATGGCTCTACATACAATAATCCATTCATGTAATCCAATAGAAAGGAAAAGGAACACACATGTTCACTCAATTGATGAAAAAAAGCTTCTGACAAAATTTAACTCCCTTTCATAATAAAAACATTTAACAATCTAGAAATAGAAGGAAACTTCCTCAACATAAAGCCATATTTGAAAAACCCATATCTGAACATCACACTCAACTGGGAAAGACTGAAAGCATTTTCCTAAAATCAGAATCAAAACTAAAGGATGCCTACTTTCACCACTTCTACTCAACATGTCACTGAAAGTTCTAGCCAGAGCAATTAGGCAAGAAAAAGAAATAAAAGGCATCGGAACAGAAGTATAATTATCTCTGTTCACAGACATGGTTTTACTAGGGGCCCAGTGCACGAAATTTGTGCACAAGTTGGGTCCCTAAGCCTGGCCGTGGATCAGGACTGATCAGGTTCCCCACCACCCTGCCTCCTCCTTCCCTCGCCGCCCACATCTGCCACCACCCACCCCAGTTCCCCATCCCAACCCGGGGCCTGGCCCCGATTGGGTGATCAGGACCTGCCGGCCAGACATTCCTACCAGGAGGTTGCCCAGCAGGCCCTGATAGGCGATTGGGGCCTGCCAGCCAGGGAGAGGGACCCAGGAGGTTGGCCGCCGGCCCCAAGGAGGGAGCCGGCCCTCAGCCCCCCTGGGGAAGAGGCCACATCTGCCACCACCCATCCCCAGTTCCCCATCCCAGCCCAGGGCCCCGGCCCGAATTGGGCAAGGGCTCGGGCAGCTCCTGCGTTGCGCATCTGCTCCCTGGTGATCAGTACGCATCGTTTTAACAGTCGCTTAGGCTTTTATATACAGTAGGTCCTCAGGTTACGTCGGAGATCCATTCCTACAGCGTGACGTAAAGTGATTTTCGCCGTAAGTCGGAACCCACCTACATAAGCACCTACATCACTGACATGGAGCACACACACAGCAGTAATGAAGTGGACCAGTAAAAAAAATTTAAAAGAAAGAGAACAATTCCTGACCTTTACTCGTGGTAAATAAATAATAAAAACATAAAGCACATATGTACATACATTGAAATGACGGAACTTTTTTTTTAATAAATAAATGAGATGGCGACGTAACCACAAAACGACTGTATATAGTTAAGATATGCAGAAAACCTAAAAGAGGCTACAAAAGCTGTTAGAACTAATAAATGAATTCAGCGATGTTCCAAGATGCAAAATCAACAGAAAAAATATCAATTGCATTCTACAGACTAACAATGAACAATCTGAAAAGAAATTTAAGAAAACAATCTCATTTACAAATGCACTAAAAAGGATAAAATACTCAGGAATAAGTTTAACCAAGGAGCCCTGGCCAGTGTGGCTCGGTGGGTGGGAGTGTTGTCAAAAATTAACTCAGAATGGATCAAAGTACTAAACACAAAAGCTAAAACTATAAAACTCTTAGAAAAAAACATAGGAGAAAAGCTTGATAATCTTGGATTTGACCATGGTTTATTAGGTTTGACACCAAAAGCAGAATCAACAAAAGAAAAAAATAGATAAATTAGACTTGATGAAAATTAAACTTTGTCCATCAAAGCACATTATCAGGAAAGTGAAAAGACAACCTTGGGAATGGGAGAAAATAGTTTCAAATCACCTGTCTGATAAGGGGTTAATAGACAGAATATATTAAGTACTATAACTCAACAACACAAACCCAACTTAAAAATTGGCAAGAGCTACATAAACATTTCTCCAAAGACACACAAATGGCCACCATTGCACGAGAAGATGCTCAACATCGTTAGGGAAACATAAATCAAAATCACAATGTGATACCATTTCATACCGATTAGGACGGCTATAATCAACAACTGGAATTCTTGTGCACTGCTGCTGGGAATGTAAAATGAGGAGGTTGCTATGGAAATCAGTCTGGCGGTTTCTTAAAAAGTTAAACATAGAATTGCTATGTGATCCCCAAATTCCACTTCTGTGTATATACTCAAAGGAATTAAAACTAGAGACTCATTCATTCCAACAGTCAAAAGGTAGGACAACCCAAATTAACAAACAAAATGTGGTATACACAGTTGGCCCTTGAAGAACACAGGCTTGAACCACATGGGTCCACTTATAAGCGGACTTCTTTTCAATAAATACAGTCGGCTCTCGGCACCCCAGGTTTCCCACCCTCGATTCAAACCTTGGATGGAAAACAGTATTTTGACCCAAAGTTGAGAAGCCATGTATGCAGAGGGCTGGCTTAAGACCTACACAGATTTTTGATGGGGGGGGGGGGGGGGGCAACCCCTAATCATTGTTCAAGGGTCAACTGTACATACGATGGAATATTGTTTAGCCTTAAAAAGGAATGAAATTCTGACACATGGCACAACATGGAAGAGCCTTGAAGACGTTAAGCTGAGTGAAATAAGTCGGTTAGAGAAGGACAAGTGCTATAGAATTCTACTTAAATAAGAGATCTAAAGTAGCCCAATTCATACACAGAAAGTAGAATGGTGGCTGCCAGGGGCTGGGATAAGAGGGGGATGGGATTTGATTCTGATATTTAAAGGTAGTTTCCATTTGGAATGATAAGAATATCCCGAAAACAGTGGTATAGTCACCTACCGCTGTAAATGTACTTAATGCCACCGAACTGTACATTTTAAACGGTAAATTTTATGTATACTCTTACAATAAAAAACAACCACCACCAGGCCATTTTCAGCCCACTGAGAGAATTCCTCTTTAAGGCCAGTTCTCCTGATGGCCTTGGGCCCTAAAGATGTGGATGCCGTCTTGTCCTTTGTGTTGACCTCAAACCCCAGCCAACAACACAGGTTGACCAGCTACTGTCAAAGGGCCGAATGAAGCCCGAGAGCCCCCAGGCCAGGTGGTTTGTGGGGGCAACTGTGGGGCGTGCTGACAAGTTGCCAACAAAAGCAGACGCCGATCAGGCAAGCTTCACTGCTGCGGGGTCCCCCTTCGGCTTTCCCACAGAACCGCAGCCCGCCACGCGGAAAGTGGCCAGGGGCCGGGCTGACCAGCCTGGTGGTGTTTTAAGCTGGAAAGCGTAGTCCCTGTCCCCCGACCCCCCACCCTTCACCCATCTAGATAGTTCATGTATTTTGTTGAGTTTAGGGCAGTTTCCATCCATCCAAGAGCAGAACCAACCACCTCCACCCCTCCGCCGTCTTTAGGGCCTTTTCACACAGATGATCCTGTGAAATCTCAAAACACTACGGTGAGGATGGATGTGTGGGGGTTATGAAGGAGACGGGGTTCACAGACACGCAGCAATGTGCCCCCAGGCCCACAGCCCCAGGAGCAAGGGCCGGGGTTTACACGTGAGCTTCAGGCTCCGCTTCTTCGATGATTCCGGAAAGATACAGGAGGAAGGGAAGCAGCCCGTCCTGGCGTCCAGCAAGAGCAAGGGGGAAGCTGGCAAGTGTGGCCGGCTTACAAGTCTGCCCGAGAAGCGGGCCGCGGAAGAACCGAGCGCCGTGCTCTCGTCCTTGGGGCCACCCTGACCCAGCAGCGGGTCTTTCCCTTTGGAGGCTCGTACTCAACGGGTCCAGCTGGGCGCCTCGGGGCGGGTCTGCGACTCCTGGGGCTGCACCTGGGGCTGCACCTGCAGCCCGGCACCCGGGCTCCAAGGGGAAGGCCGGCGAGGTCGTGGGGAAACGGGAGTTTCTGCGCCTGCAGACGCGAACCAGTCACGCCTAAACCAGCCCGCCTCGGAAACGGTCGCTGGCTCCGAGACCCAGGAGGGCAACATCCAGCAGGCAAAACGGGGTCCAGCCCTGGCTGGTTTGGCTCGGTGGATAGAGCGTTGGCCTGCGGACTGGAGGGTCCCAGGCTCGATTCTGGTCAAGGGCATGTACTCTAGAAGAGTCTTTAAAAAAAAACAAAACAAAACCAAAACGGGGCCCACTGCGCCCCGACCACTGCCCGGCCGACCTCTCGCCCCGGTTCCGAACGCTGGCTGCCACAGCCACGGCCCTCACCCCCCACTCCTCACCTTGCGCCCGGTTTTCTCCCGCAGGGCCTTCAGCCGTTCCTTTCGCCGCAACGCTTCTTCCTCTAGCCGGCCCACACCGGCCGCAGCAGCAGCCATCTTGCCCGCCAACCCCTCCTCTCCGTCAGTTTTACACTGCGCAGGCCCAATGAGTAGATGACTTTCACAGCCAATCCGAGGACGAAAATGAGAGAGCCGGAAGTCCTGAAAGCCAATCAATGCTGAGTTGCTCTAGGGGGGCCCGCCCCCTCTCTCCCCTACTACTCGCCCCGTCGGTAGGGGGCGGGCAATGCTTGAGGCGTTCAACGTCAATCAGTGGGAAAGCAGCAAGTGGCATCAGACCTGAGCGAAGGAGAATAGAGCGCGTCGATCGCTCAGGTTTTGCCTAAGCGCTAACCACAGCTCACGCCGGCCCCTTGGAATGCGCTGACCCAACCTTTGTGCACTTGTTCTGATTCTTCAAGGCTCCAAAGCCTTCAAGAAGCCTCGTCTGACTCGCCGCTCCGACCCCAGCCTAATAAGAAGTCTACCTCTCCCTTTGTGTCCACTACCAGTGGCTCTTGGGATGTCCATGGGCTCCTAGACCCTTCTGTGTCCACTCTCAGCTCAGACAAAGCCTGCGCAATGCAGGGCTTGCCTGGATGGCAATTTCCCTTCGGGCTCATGGATGGTCCTCTCCCATCTCTCCAACACCCCTGGAGTAAAAGTACCCGGGGTCAGACCACCTACCCTGAAGAAGAGCAATCCTCAGCCTGGGCCCAGTGGGCCTCAAGGAACCCCTAGAGCTTAGTTCCCAGGAACTAAGGGGAGAGTTGGTTTGGCCTCGACTGCACCAGGTGGCCACCAGGGCACTGCTCCCTAGCATGCTCTTCCCTGCATTGATCCGTATGCCCTGACCACCGAGACCCCTTTGGCTGAAGCGAAGATCTGACAACATGTTGGGGTCCTCAGAACTCCATCTCCTCCCACCTGAGAAGACAAATGCCCCTTTGCCACAGCCCCCCACCTTGTTCCCCCAAATGACCTTCTGGACCTCACGAACCTGGGTCTTTTGGCTCCCTATCTCCCGCATCAGGTAGGGTGCCTGGTATGCAGGTAGCAGATACAGGAAATGTCCATTCAGTGGTAGGATGGACAGGGCAGGAGAAAAGGCCAGTGTAGAGGGGCTGCCTAAGAAGCCAAGAGGACAGAACAGGATGGGGATGGGGATGGGGATGGGGATGGGGAGGTGGGTGTTATGTATTTGGATCTGGGTGCTGCTTGTTAACATAAAAAATCCACCAAGCGGATCACACTCACATGTGTGCAGTGACGAAGGTGGGCCGCTCACAGGGGAGTCCATGTGTGAATGACGTGCACGTGGACGGGTGGATGGATCAGTCAGTCCCAGGTACCCGTGTAAGGCTGTGTTGAGCCGTCTCCCACCCCTTGGGCCTGGCCCCTCCTCAACACCAGAGGGCCCCCTCAACTCCCAAGCCAGCTGGAAAGGTTGATAGAAAGAAGTCTAGGGGTGAAGGTGGCAGGGGCCCAGCAAGGAGTGAGTCAGGCCTCTTGTTCCTGTCCATGCTGCCCCTGGCTGCCCAGGTAGTCCTAACTTGGCCCCCTCTAGGCTCAGTTTCTCCCCCTTGCCTCTACCCTCTTAAGGTGAAAGAATTCAAAATATGTGAAGCAAGCACTGAACCTGTGCTTCCACCAGCACATCTAGGAGGGCTTCCTGGAGGAGAGGGCCCGCGGGATTGGCTAAATCTCCCAGGAATGCGCCCCACTGATGAGGGAACTGCTCTCCCAGGGGGTCATTTCAGGCGTGTTCTGCTGCTTTCTGACCCCCATTCTGCTCCACCAACAGTCCATGCAAGAAAATGGCACTCAGGCCGGAGCCGGCTTGGCTCAGTCTGCGGACTGAAGGGTCCTGGGTTCAACTCCCCATCAGGGCACAGGCCCAGGTTGTGGGCTTGACCTCCAGTAGCGGGCGTGCAGGAGGCAGCCAGTCAATGATTCTCATTATTGATGTATCTCTCCCTTCCTCTCTGAAATCAATTTTTAAAAATGGCGTGTGCTTGTTTGCTTGTTTGTTTGCTTGTTTTAAGTAGTACTAGGTCTTCCTATGAAACGCTTAACGCAGCTCCTGCACGTGGTCAGTTCTACAAGTGGTCGCCATGGTTATTGTTACAATTACTTGTTGAAGGACACTGGGCGCTGCGCGCGGCCCGCAGCTCCTTCCCCGCGCCCCGCAAGCCTTTCCTTTGCACGCAGGGTGGCAAGCCCAGCCGGGCGGGCTGCATCCCGGGACAACTCTGGAACCCCGGACCCAACATTCACCCAGCTCTGGGGAGAGCGCGGGCAGCGGGGGCGGGGCTGTGGGGCGCCCCCCGGGCCGCCCTG
>NW_006295816.1:210302-213333 GCF_000327345.1 Myotis davidii
ACCTCGCGGGTGCGCACCTCTGGAGGGGTGGGGACCGCGCACCTCGTCGAGCCGGGGGAGAAGGGCTCGGACCGCGGCCCGGCACTTCCCCCTTTTACACCTGGGGAAACTGAGGCTGGGAAACGAATCGAAAGGTTGGCGGGGTCGGGAGGAGCGGAGCGGCTTGGTTTGCCTTTGGTCTGGCCCCTCCTGTAGGTGCGGCCCCGTCGCTCTCTAGGGTCTGAGTGAGCTGAGGGTGTGCAGCCCGGGCGTCCCCACTGAGGTCCGGTCCCGCTTGGACACCATTCCTTCCCCGGGGGATGGGCAGTGCTGGGCTCCTCGCTGGCCCCAGGCGGTCTCGCCCTACACGGGGCGCTGGACGGGGTCCAGGCAGAAGAAAAGATTTGCCTTAGATGCTGAGCGTGGGGGTAGGGGCTGAGCTAGGAGGGAAGTTTGAAAGGGATGGAGGGACCCCGTTCCTGCGGAGCTCCCCGCCTTGTGTCTTGTCTCTGAGGCCACCTCAAATGGCTTCAGAAGGTGAAGGCGGGGACCCACCCAGGCGTCCGACAGAGCTGAGAACCCGGTGTCCCCCAAAATCTGTCTCGTTTACCCAGGCCCCCACTTTCCTTCTGCATCCGCCGCAGGGAGGACTCCCAGGATAATGCCCCCTCCCCTCGCCCAGCACTGGACTCCCTCCCTGCACCTGCTTGGCATCTAGCTGCTGGCTCAGGTGTGCCCTGGGCACAATGGACTATTGTGCGCCCCTGATCTGGTCACTGAGGGAAGTTCCTGCTCAGATCAGCTGGCCCTCTGTGAAGAGGCTGTCCAGCCATCTCCCGGGACTACAGGCCGGCGTGGGGGCCCCAGGGACCTGGAATCCAGGCCACGGGGGCCACAGCTTCTGGAGTCCACTCTGGTGGCGAGAGGGCGAGGGCCCTGGCAGGAGGCAGCATGTGGATGGGATCGAGTCCTTCTGTGGTGTGACCAGGCCAGGCTCTGCACACCTCAGAGCTTCCCTGTCTGGAAACGTGGCCCAGCCCTGGCCTCAGGAGCGGCCTGTACCCAGAGGGGTGCCAGTAGGACTGGTCCAGGCCAGAGGAGGCTGCTGCGTCCCTGGCTGCACTGGGCTCCCTCACCCCCGCCCGTCTCCACCCCCAAGGGTCGGTCTCTGTGAAGGACACCTGTCCCTGGCCCTCATGCCTCTCCTGCCCGTGGCCGGGGCAGGTTCTTGGTCCTCAGCTTCTCCTGTGACCAGGTGATGAAACTGAGGGATGCTAACGGAGGGTCCTCAGGCTGGGTGGATGCCCCTGCTAAGGAGGATGCCTCCGCACCCCCCTCTAGATGAGCTCAGCAAATGGTCAGCCCCCTGTTCCCTCAGGAGGTGTATCTGTGCCCCCCCCCCCCAGCTCCTCACCTCGCAGAGCAGGTCTGGGGCACACGCTGGCTGGTTGTGGCCTTGGGAGCCTGGACAGGCCAGGGCAGCCTGGGCCTGGCAAACAAATCCAGGATGTGAGTGTGAACTGGGAGCCAGGCGGGGCCAGCTGCCCCAGAGGAAGCCCGCACCGCCTTCCTGCCCACTTGGTGCTGCTCCTGCTCCCGGAACACTGTCCCCACCCAGCTGGCTCCGGGGAAATGAATAGACCCCAGAGTTGGCCGGCCACCCAGCCAGGAGGCTCCCCCTGCACCTGCGCCCCTCCCTTTGGCAGTGAGAGCTGAATCAGCTGGCAAACCTGTTTCCCCAGTTGTGGGTCTTGGCCCGCCCTGGGGCGCAACCCCTTTCTGCCCTTCCTCTCCCCTCACTGTTCCCAGGTCCAGACCCACCCTTGCCCTCCCCCTGGGGCCCTGCTCAGCTACCTGTGGGGGAGGGAAGGGGCTGTGGGTGCTCCTGCAGGAAGAAGCCGCATCATCAGTCTGAGGTCCCTCGGGGCCCTGGTGGGGACACCAAGGCAGGGTCATACCAAGGTCAGCAAACAGTTTGGGGCAGAGTTCCAGCCGGCCTCCTCCTGTGTGTGTCACCTGTCCTATGGGCAGGGGCTGCACAGCTGTGTTCTCCGTGGGCTCTTCCTCCCCTTTCCCCAAACCAAGCCGGGCCTCAGCCCAGGGGTCCCCGTGTTAACCTCATTGTACTTGCTACTCCGGGCTCCACAGTGCCTCACATTTAGTAGGTGCTCCTTGAGTCCAGCTGAGTGGCTGGACAGAGAGCCACAGCAGTGACCAATGAGGGAAGCCGGGCCGAAGGGGGCTGAGTTTGGGCCCTAAGGGCTTCAGGACCGGAAACAGCGGGAGCAAGAACAGGACAGTGGAGTGGGGGGCTTCCCTGGGGATCGCATGGGGAAGGGGTGAGAGGGGGAGGGGACAGCACCCAACACGCTAGCAGTAGGGCAGCATGGAAAGTTGATGCAAAATAACATGCAAATGAGTAGCCCCTTTTCTGCTGGAGCAAGGATGTCCCCCAAAAGCTCCCCAGTGAAAATGAACATTGTGGGGGCAGGGGGGCCCCCAAGCTGAGGGGCACTCAAGGTCACAAAGGTCAGGATAGGACAGACATGGAGGTGGCAGGTGGGGAGCCAGGTTGAACTCCCCAGTTTTGCCTTTGAGGACTCAGGTTCCAGGGAGGTCAGGGCAGAGGTGGATGGGCCTTGCTCTGCCCACCCCTCCCTGACTGGTGACCTCATGGAAACCTGGGAAGGCCCTCTGCCCGCTCTGGGACCTCAGCTGGGTCCTAGGCTTTCCTGTGCCTCAGTTTACTGTCCTCCATCGCCAAGGCAACCCCAGGGGGTGGGGCTGAGGTATTGGGGAGAGTAGCAGAGCCCAGGGGCTGGTAATCCCTGAGGTTGTTATGGCAACTGGGGAGCTGATATGGAATTGTGGGGTCCCCATGGAAACAGGGTCTGTTACTCTGGGGACCCTGGAAGGAAATTCCTGGTTTCCATAGTGATAGGACAAGGGTAAGATTAAGCCCCGGGTGGGGTGTTGTGGAGACCAGAAGGGTCCACCCCTTTCAAGATCCCCTCCCCAAGTAAAGGGGGGAAATGCCCCCCCCCCCCCCCCC
>NW_006295816.1:213360-216919 GCF_000327345.1 Myotis davidii
CTCTGCTCCAGGTCCTTGCCCCTGGCAAGGCGCCCGTCTTCCTGCTTCATTCCTTGGTCCTGCAAGACTGACCTCCAGTCCTGGTGTCGTCAGAGCCACTTCCAGCCTGGCTTTGCCGTCCCCCTCCTCATGCTGAGGGGGGAGGCCCCCGTCCCCACAGAGGTCACCCTGATGAGGCCTGTCCCATATCTGCCTGCCTCTCGCAGGAGATGGTGCTCGCTACCACTCAGGCTGCTCTGACGGGAGGAGTCCCCGCTGTGGAGCTCCCAGCTTCTCTCCCTCCGCTGCTCCCAGCTCTCTCCTGGGCCCACCAAGGTGCTCCGTTCCCCTGCCTGGTCCAGCCAGCCGGGGAGGGGCCCAGGAGACCGTGGCTCGGCCAGTGAGCCGAGGTCTGACCCTCGTCTATCACTCATGGAAGGGGGTGGGGAGAAGACAAGTGTTGCCCCAGAAAGCTCACACCCCTGGCCTGGCCCGCGTGGCTCAGGGGCTGAGCATCCACCTAGGAACCAGGAGGTCACACTGCCATTCCCGGGCAGGGCCCAGGCCCAGGCTGTGGGCTCCATCCCCAGTGTGGGCCGTGCAGGAGGCAGCCGATCCATGATTCTCTCTCATCACTGATGCTCCTCTCTCTCACCCTCTCCCTTCCTCTCTGAGGTCAGTGTCTGTTTGAAAAAGCTCACAGCCCTGGATTTGGGGTGAGCTCCCACTGACCTGGCCACGCCTTGACGAGAGAAGCAAAGGGGTGCTTTCAAAGAGGCAGCTGAAGTGCAAAGAGACTAGTTCATGTTACGCATCAAGCTACCAAGTGGGAGAACCAGGTGTGGACTCCAGGACCCGTGCCCTCAACCCGTTCAATTTGGCAGCCCCAGCCTCCAGCCTCTGCAGCACCAGAGGGGGTGGGGCCGGGCAAGGTCCTGACTCCGGCGGGAGCACCGAGGCAGAGGAAACATGGACAGCGAAGCGTGTGCGGACCTGTGGGGTCACTGAGGCCGGAGGCAGGGGTCCTATGGTCAGCTGGGGCTGGCTGGCTAGCAAGCAGGAGTGCTCCTGGCCGAGAACTAAGGTCTGGCTTTCAGCATCCTCAAGGTGTAGCCAGACTGATGAGGTGTTCCCTCTGGGACCCCCCAGAGACCCCCCTGCTGGGGGAAGAGTTCAAAAGAAATGGTCTGAGCGTCCTGGCTTGTCTGGGGTTTCAGGGTTGAGCATTTTGGGGTTTTTTGTTTGTTTGTTTGTTTGTTTGTTTTGTTTTTTAAATATATACTTTATTGATTTTTCACAGAGAGGAAGGGAGAGGGATAGAGAGTTAGAAACATCGATGAGAGAGAAACATCGATCAGCTGCCTCCTGCACACTCCCCACTGGGGATGTGCCCGGAACCAAGGTACATGCCCTTGACTGGAATCGAACCTGGGACCCATGAGTCCGCAGGCCGACGCTCTATCCACTGAGCCACACCGGTCAGGGCAGGGTTGAGCATTTTGGTGTCCTTGCTGCAGAGCGGGGAGAGTTCGCCAGAGGTACCTGCCAAGGAGTGGCAGGGGTGCGGGCCTGCACCTTGGTGGCCCTAGCCCCTCTCTGAGTTGCCTCATTTATAAGAGGGTAAACCGAGGCACCGGAAACTGAGGCATAAGAGGGTAAACCGAGGCACCGGAAACTGAGGCATAAGAGGGTAAACCGAGGCACCGGAAACTGAGGCATAAGAGGGTAAACAGAGGCACCGGTGAGGCATAAGAGGGTAAACCGAGGCACCGGAAACTGAGGCATAAGAGGGTAAACCGAGGCTCGGACCTGTGACAAAGTGCACACTGAAGGTGCCCAGCCACAGGGCAGAGGCCTCCACCTTGGTTTCTTAGGGGCCTGGCTCAGGCTGCGGGGTCGGGCCCCCTTCCCTGGGGTTTATTCCGTCCTGGCCTCTGTGGTCTGAGGCGCACACGTGGCAAAAATTAGCCATCCGTCCAAAGGCAGCGCTAGACGTCCTGGCGTTGAGGTCCGTGGCCCGGGGAGCGGCCGCGGGCTGCTTGGTACGGCCTGCGATGTGCCCCTTCATCCTTCTCCAGTTAGTCCCTGGCATCGCCTCTGCCCCTGGGAAGGAAAGTTGTCTTCACTGCTCAGCTGGTTGGGATGGGAGCTCCAGATGGGGCCAGTGCGGAGGGAGAGAAGGCAGGCTGAGGGCAGGACCCTCACAGGCCCCGGCCAGGACCCTCTCGGCTTAGAGCAGCGGTCGCCCACCGTGGTCCATGAGGTCTGAAAGGTTGGCGGCCGCTGGGTTAGGGCTCAGGGCAGATTAGAGCTGGGCTAGCACTTACTGAGCTGTGTCCCCTGAGCAGAGACCACAGGGCCCGGTGTGGAGGCCAGGACACGGGAGGGGGTGGGGAAAACAGATGGCTGAGTCCTCCTCACAGTCCCTGGGGCCCTGGACCTGGGTCGGGGAGCTCGGGGTGCCTTGATGAAGGGCACTAGGGCCAGAACCTGGGCCCGATAGGCCTGCCCTGACTCCAGCCCCACCTCATGCCCTGGACCCAGGCATAGCTCTCAGGCTCTGACCCAGAGCCCTGTGCCTCGCCCTTCGTGTTCCAGGCCCCACCGCTGGTGCTGGGCCCTGGGTGCCCGGTCCCCCCACCCCACCCCCACCCCACATCCCTGCGGTCTGCCGGGAGGAAGCTGCCCTCCTCCCCCACCGTGACTCTGCGCTTCCTGCCCCGGCTGGGGCGGGAGGGGACGTTTCCCGTTCACACCCAAGGTTCCCTGGCGGCACCTAGACTTGGGCTCAGCCGCTGCCCCTTGACCCATGGAGCCGGCTCTGGGGCCTGGGGTCCAGGTAACCAGCAGGGTGGGCGGAGGTTCCCAGGGCCAGGAAGGAAGTCCTGTCTGTATGGGACGTGCGTGTGCACGGGTCTGCCTGGCTGATAGTGCACATGCACCCTGGGATCTGCGGTCACGGAAGGCTTCCTGGAGGTGGTGGCTGCTGAGCTGGAAGAAGGTGGCAGGCGAGGGCTCAGCCCACGGCTTTGGGTCAGGCCTGGCTGGTGGGTGTGGGCCACAGCCATACCCCAGGCACGCACACACTTAAGCCCCTCCCCTGCCTCTGCCAGGCCTGCCTGGGTCCCCAAAGGCTAGGGAGGTGGGAACAAGAGACTGGAAAGCGGAGGGGCGGCCTGGGAGAGTTGTCAGTACGTACAGCCATCTTCTGATGCTGACCTTCCGACTTCCTGCCTCCCTCACGCCCAACCTGTCTCTGTCCCTCCCTTTCTCCACCCCCTCTGCTCTGCCTCTGCTCCCTCTACTCCGTGCCCACTTCCGTTCACTCTCCCCTTCTGTCTCTATCCCCTTGTGCCCCCACGGCCACTGCACCCCTTCTGATCCCCCTCCCCGTCCCCAAACCTGCAGAAGGACCTGGGCTCCCTGCAGCAGTGGCTGAAGGCCTACGTGGGTGCCTTCGAGAGGAGCATCTCGCTGTCCTCACTGGAGCCACTCAGGTGAGGCCGGCTCTCACGGAGGGGGAAGGCCGCGGGGTCCGCAGCACCCCAGTGACCCCTCTCCCCGCAGGCCCGAGGAGACC
>NW_006295816.1:217002-219617 GCF_000327345.1 Myotis davidii
CCTCTGCAGGTGGGTCCGCGATCCTGCCCGAGGTGGGGGGCGCGATGGGGCCAGGGCACCAGGACACCTGTGGCCTCTGCCATCGTTCACTCCCCAGGAACCCGGAGAACCTGGAGGCCGGCTGGGGGAAGGTGCTGGTGTCCCGCGTGCTGGCACTGCTGACCCGGATGGTGGCCAAGGTGAGGGGGCTCCCCCTGGGGGCGGGACAGGTGGTAGCCACCACCCAGCTGACCCCTTCCACCTGCTCCGCACACCCACAGCTGAAAGGGCGCTGGCCACTGCCAGAGGGCCCTGGCCCGGAGCTGGAGGAGGTGGTGGCCCTGCATGCCCTCCTCCTCTGTGAGGGCCTCTTTGACCCCTACCAGACCTGGCGGCGCCAGCACCGCGGGTGAGAACGGAGGGGCTGGGAGAGGGTGCGGGTGGCATGGGGGCTGTGGCCAAGGTGTGGAGGTGGGAGGGGCTGTGTCCTGGCTGGCACAGGGGTGGGGGGTGTGGAGGGTAGGGGGGCATGACCCAGGAGGGGTGAAGTGCCCAGCCTCACCCGGCCCCCTGCCCCCATCGCCACCCCAGGGAAGTCATCAGTGCCAAGGAGAAGAGCAAGTACAAGTTCCCTCCTGCTGCTTTGCCTGCTGAATTTGGAGCCTTCTTCGCAGGTCAGGCCACGCCCCTGCCCTGCTTGGCCCCGCCCCCAAGCCTGTCCTCCTGCCTGCAGTTTCCTCCTGGGACGCTGGACAGGACCAGCTTAGCCATGGCTGCAGTCGGGAGGGAGAGCTCTGCCCGGTTGAGGGCTTCGGGGCAGAGAGGAGAGAAAGGGCAAGCCTGGGAAAGATGAGTAATTTCTGGGCTGCAGAGAAGGCCTGGCATCAGGCGGGGACACTGATTTCCCTTCCCCCTTCCCTCCCATCTCCTGGGTCCCCCCAACCACCTGTACCCCACTCTGACCTGGACCACCATAAAACCATCCCTAGTCCAGCCCTTTGTCCCTGGAGCCTCCACCTGGTTGGCACCCTCCTCAGGACAACGTCTACACTAGCTGTTACCTCCACTTCCTCCTCCCTCCGTCCTGGAGGAGCTGACCCCCCAGGTGGCCACCTGCTCTCCCTGGGGAACCCCTTCTCCTGGGTCCCCTCTCCTGTCATCAGAGAGAGACTGGCCAGTGCTGTAGGTGGGCCCGGGCAGGGTGCTGCGGGATGGGGGCAGTGAGCTTGGGAGGGTGTTTTCTGTTGGGATAGAAAGTATGTCCTTGCCCTAGCCAGTGTGGCTCAGTGGATAGAGCGTCGGCCTGCGGACCGAGGGTCCCGGGTTCGATTCCGGTCAAGGGCACGGACCTCGGTTGCAGGCTTCTTCCCAGCCTGGGCCCTCGTCGTGGCTTGTGCAGGAGGCAACCCATGGATGTGTCTCTCTCACGTCGATGTTTCTCTCTGTCTTTCCCTCTCTCTCCCACTCTCCCTAAAATCAATGGGAAAATGTCCTCGCGGGAGGACTAAAAGAGAAGAAGGCACGTCCTTGTCTCTGATGTCCCTGGAGCTGCTGGCCTGAGCCCGGGGCAGGGACGCAGCTCCAGGAGGGAAGGCACCCCAGGAGCTCCCTGCCTCCCGCCCTGCCCGAGTTCTCTCCGCAGAACAGAACTAAGTCCCTGCCCCAGTCGTGGCCTGACACCTCGGGGTCAAGCCCTGCTCCCCCACGGCCTTCCTCCCCGGCCCCACTGCTCCCTGCACCCCAGCCTGGTCCTGTCCTCTCATTCCTAGAAGGCCACTCGGCAACACCTGCAGGCCTTTGGCCGGTTTCCTCTCCCTGCAAGGCCACCTGCGCTCCAGGCCTCAACTCTAAAGCCCTGTCCCCCCCTCGGCCTCCCACCCCATCCCGCCTGGATCAGGCCAGCCCTGCTCTTGCTCCTCCACCCCCCACGCCACCGTGTGACCCAGGCCGGGCCTTTCTGCTCTCTGGTTTCAGTCTGTGGCCTGGCATCCTGTCCATCCAACGCTGTGAAAGCCCCTAGAAGTCCCAGCAGGGGCAGGGGTGGGGGTGGGGGTGGAGTGAGGGCATCTATACACTAGACACAGGCAGCCCCCCTCCCCCAGCAGGTCACTGGGGGAAGCACCAACTGTCAGGGCAGAGGGACCAGGAGATTTGCATCTGAGGGACTAAAACCTGGGTTTCCATGGGGAAGCGGGAGGGGTGCTCACACAGGGGCTTAGGGTCTAGGGGGCTGGCTCGGCTCTCAGGGTCCTGTTCCTTTTTGAGCTCCCCAGAAAGGGCTGTGTCCCCCTCAGGCCCTTTGGTGGAGAACCATGGCTTTTAAGACCCCTCAGCTCAGAACCAGGTCTCCTCCCTCAGCCCCCACCCCTGGGATCCCACCTGTTTGTAGACCCTGAAGACGCCGAGCCCTGCAAGCTCGGTGACCTTGTCCTGCTTCCCCCCCGACCCCCCTCCCCCTCCAGAGAGCCTGCAGGAGGCAGAGCGCTTGCCTCCCATGCTGCTGCTGCAGCTCATCCACCTCTTTGGGGCCGTCCTGGCAGGAGGGAAGGTAGGCTGGGCGGACCCTGCGGCCAGAGGGTGGCTGTCTCGGGGTCGCCGCTGGAGGAGCCCTTGCCCATTGCCCGTCTCCGTCCCGA
>NW_006295816.1:219815-221752 GCF_000327345.1 Myotis davidii
GGGTCGGGAGGTGGCCTGGGCAGGCCGGCCCGGGCAGGACGGGGCGGCAGGGCTCTGGCTGCGGTGGGCGCTGCTGGGTGGGGTGGGCAGGGCTGACCCGTGGCCCCTCCACAGACGCCATCCCCATGATGCTGGCCTGCGAGGACCGGCCAGTGCTGCAGGCCACCTTCCTCAGCAACAACTGCTTCGAGCACCTCATCCGCCTCATCCAGAACAGCAAGGTGGGCGGCCGGGCGGGGGTGCTGGGCCTGGACGCGGAGGGGGAACCACGTGTGGGTGTCCAGATGCTCGCGAACACACCTGGGCCGCACCGGCTGGAGGGACGAGCTGGTGTGATGCCTGCAGCACAGTAGGGGTCCTGCAGCTGAGGATGGCTCTGTGCCCACAGGAGGGGGTGCTGTGGAAGGACAGGAGCTGCCCTGGTCCCCTGTTTTCCCTTTCCCCAGCCCCAGGTCCGGGGCAGGAGGATGGTCGGCGGTTTGGATGCAGTGCCTGCTCCTGTCCATTTAGCCGCCCGACTGCCCCTCTGAGCAGGGCATGGGGCGCAGCTTCCCTCCCCTTCTCTAGGGCCTGGGGGCGCTCAGCCTGGGCTCAGGGTGCGTCCTTCCCTCTAGGGCCAGCCCCCGCAGCTGCCATAGGCCCTGCTCTAACCCTGCGCCTCCCTCATCTCCCTTCTCTCTCCTCTGCCTCCTCCACCTTGTGCCCTCCCCCTTCCCCACAGCTATACCTGCAGGCCCGGGCGCCCCCTGAGGGGGACAGTGACCTGGCTACCCGGTTACTGACCGAGCCCGATGTCCAGAAGGTACCGCCCTGGGGCTGACCCGCTCAGGCACGCACCTCCCTGGGCACCCACCCCGGGCTCCCCAGCCCTTCCTGCACTCTGCGGGGGGTGAGCCGACAGGAGGAGGCGTGGCCTGGCAGCGGGGCTGGGTGTCCCAGGCTGTCTCACCTTCTTGCCACGTCCCTGGCTAAGGGGACAGGGCAGGGGTGACCGGGGTCCTGCCTAGCATTGCTTCTGGGCGCTGGGGTTTGGCTGTGCCAAGCCGGAGGGAACCTTCGAAACCCAACCACTACACCCATTCCCAGAGGGAAACGGAGCCCAGTAGATAGGCAGGGATTTGGCTGGTCGTTCCCGGAAAGGGAGGTCCCCCGCGTGGCGCCACTTTTCTCCATGGATCCTTGCACCTGCTCTGGGCAGGTCACTGGGAGCCCCCCTTCTGCCACCCCCTCCTGAGGTGCCCCCCCCACCGGCCTCACCTGGCACCAGGCCGGGAAGCTCAGGGTATCAGGGGCTCCACATGGGGCGCCCTCTGGTGGCTCAGTGCCTGGGCTCCAGCCTTCAGGGCCCCTCCCGAGGCAGCCCCCTGTGTCTGTGGCCTCGGCTGCACCATGAGAGCCTGCATGTCCGTTCAGCGGCGAGGCAGGCAAGGCCCTGGTCGCTATAGATGAGGAAACAGCCCGCAGAGGGTCAGGAGGTGCCCGGGTCACTAGGAGGATCAGGCAGAGCTGGGAGCACCTGCTGACCAGGTCCCCAAGCCCTCCTGCCCCTGCCCCTCAGGCTAGGGCAGGGCGAGTGAGCAGCACGCCTCGGCCCTCGGGTCAGCAGGGTGAGCCTGTGTCCCCACGTGGACCTGGTGGGCAGGGCCAGGGGCAGACTCCAAGGTCTCGAAGGTTCTTCTGGTTCTAACATTCTGTGATGATTGCCCTCCATTCCCCGGCCCCCTGTCAATCATCTGGGTGGTGGGCACTTGCTGGCCTGCCTGCACGTGTGTCTGGCGTGGGTGGGAATGGGTGGGCTGCGGCTCATAAGCTTCCCAGCCTTGGCCCTTCCCTGGCCTCTTGGTCAGAGTGGCTCTTGCCAAGCGGCTCAGAGAGGGCCCTGGGATCCGGGGGGCGGGGACACCGCAGTTCGGTGAGGAGTAGAGGGCCTCCTGCCG
>NW_006295816.1:221776-222725 GCF_000327345.1 Myotis davidii
CTGAGCCGCCCCCCAGGGCACCCGCTCCTGGCCCTGCACCCCTCGTACTGCAGGGCGCTGCCAGCTGCAGTGCCCGGCTCCTGACTGCCCTCCCCCGCAGGTGCTGGACCAGGACACGGACGCCATTGCCGTCCACGTGGTCAAGGTGCTGACCTGCGTCATGAGTGGCTCCCCCTCGGCCAAGGTGAGGTCACTGCCGCCGCCGCCCGCAGCAGGGTTGTGGGCGGGAGGGAAACTCACCCCAGGGCCCCAGAGCTGGCAGGGGGATGGGGGTGTGGGGGATCCAGAGAGGTGCCGCTCAGGCCCCTGGGCAGGCAGGTTATCAGTCAGCCCTGGAGCTGGTGTCCTGGGTCGGGGCAGCTTGGGGGATGGACGCGTGGGCTGACCCCACCTGCAGCCTGCTGTGTGGACCGCCCCCACAGGAGGTGTTCAAGGAGCGCATCGGCTACCCGCACCTGCACGAGGTTCTGCAGAGCCACGGCCCCCCCACCCACCGGCTGCTGCAGGAGCTGCTCAACATGGTGAGGGTGCAGCGCCGGGCAGCCCGGACGGGGGCGGGACCTCCGGGGAGGGCTGCTCTCCACCTGGGGGGCTGTGACCATGGCCAGCACATCCTGTGGCTGTGGCTCACCATGTGTCACTGGGGTGAGGCTGCAGGGGCCCGAAGCTGCTGCGTTAGCAAGTCCCAGGATGCTCCTGGGGTTTAGGCCGACCCAGACCGAGCCGCGGTTCTGAGCGGGGTTAACGGGTCGGAGGACTGTCGTTGGGACTGAGGGTCGTCCCTGAGCCTCGGCCGCACCCTGGGGGCTGAGGGGGAGCGCATGTGGCTTTCCCAGGTTCGGGGCAAGTGCACGGAGAGGAAGGTGGCAGGTTAGCTGCCCCCGGCCGGGCGCCCAGGAGCTAGGACCTCTCTCCCCCCACAGGCTGTGGAGGGCGACCACAGCACGTG
>NW_006295816.1:223143-223786 GCF_000327345.1 Myotis davidii
CGTGCCCGGGACCGGGGCAGAGTGCCAGGGTGCACGGAGGACCAGCAGGCCTAACTGGCTTAGCCTGTCCCCAGCTTCTTCACCAGCAGTGGCTCAGGGTTCGAGGCCTTCTTCACGGCGGCCGGGACCCTGGTGGTGGCCGTGTGCACCCGGAAGGAGTACCTGACCGTGAGCTTGCCCGAGGTGTCCTTTGCCGACTCTGCCTGGGTGAGCCTCCACCCTTGTGTGTGTGTGTGGGGGGGGCATCCTCGTGTGGCCGGGCAGGGGGTCCCCAAGCCCAGGGGGTCCCTACCCCCCGCCTACCGCCTGATGCTGTGCTTCCGTCCCAGCACTGTGTGGCCGTCGTCCATGTGCCTGGCGGGCTCTTCAGCCAGAACCTGGTGCACATCTACAAGGACGGCCACCTGGTCAAGACAGCGCCCCTCCGCTGCCCCTCCCTCTCCGAGGTGCACCGGGCAGGGTTTGGGGAGGCTTTGGGTGTCTGGGGGCACCTGGACAGGGCGGGGTCTGGAGCCTCGGGGGTCTGTGCAGCCCTGGGGGCTACTGTGCAACGCCGGCTGCTGGTGGACCCCAGGCCTTGGCTGTGAGCTGACTCCCTCCTTACCCCCCCTCCCCCGGCCCCGCAGCCCTTCTCTTCCTGCTG
>NW_006295816.1:224119-227895 GCF_000327345.1 Myotis davidii
GGCCCCCGCCCCCGCCCCCCCAGGGTCCCCAGACCGGGTGGTTGGAGTCTTAAAGTGCCCAGGCTGGAAAGTGGGGGTCTCCGGGGAGAAGGTGTCCCTGGACGTCCTCTGGTCGGGGCTCTGGATGGGGCTTGGCCAGAGGGGCAGCCGGGTCTGAAGGCCCCGCTGACCCGCAGGGCCCAACGAGACAGCACCCTTCAAGCCCGAGGGCGACCTGCATGAACTCAGCACCAAGCTGCTCCTCCATTACTCACCTCAGGTACTGGGGGGGGGGGCTCACCCCGTTACCTCCCCCAGCACCCCACTGTCTGCCGCCCCCTCCACCTGACTCTGGCTGCCCGCTTGTCCTGCCCACAGGCCTGTAAGAACAACATCTGCCTGGACCTGTCCCCTGGGCACGGGCTGGACGGCCGCCTGACGGGCCACAGGGTAGAGACCTGGGACGTGAAGGTGTGTGCACACGCGGGCGGTGCGTGCAGAAAGCGTGAGCGTGGGCACGTGTGCGTACAGGGTGGGCTGGGGAGAGGCACGGTGCCCTGGAAGGTGAGGTGTGTGTACACGCGGGCGGTGCGGCACCAGGCCAGGTGGAGGGGTGACAGGGCTCCAGGGACCGTGAGTGTGGGCACGTGTGCGTACAGGGTGGGCTGGGGAGAGGCACGGTGCCCTGGGAGGCCTTTAGGAGACCTGGGTTCAAGAGCAAATCTTCCCTGGCCCAAGCACCCAGACCAGGCATGATGGGGTGGCCTGGCCAGGGAAGGGCTGGGAGCTGCCTCTCACAGCCGCCCCGCCCCCCAGGACGTGGTGACCTGTGTGGGGGGCATGGGTGCCCTGCTGCCCCTCCTGGAGCGAGTGGCTGCCCAGCCCCAAGAGGCCGAGGCAGGTCCAGCCGAGACGCATGACCTGGTGGGGCCCGAGCTGACCTCTAGCCACAACACCCAGGGTCTGCCCCTTCCTCTAGGCAAGTCCCCAGGTAAGTGTCCCGGGTGCCCGGGCTGAGGAAGGGGAGGTTGGTGCCGTGGGGGCTGTGGCCACGGCCGGCCCTGACACACATCTGTCCCCTCCTGGCGGCCACAGAGGAGCGGATGGAGAGGAACGCGGTGGCGGCCTTTCTGCTGATGCTGCGGAACCTCCTGCAGGGCCACCCTGTGAACCAGGAGAGCCTGGTGCAGTGCCAGGGCCCTGCCATCCTGGGGGCGCTCCTGCGCAAGGTGGGCCTGGGCCGGCGAGGGGCTGCCTGTCTGGTGGGGGACCAAGAAGCCGTTAGGCAGGCAGAGCCTCCTGGGAGAGGTGGCATTCGAAGGGGCCTTGAAAGGCGGGGCAGGCCCGGCCGGCAAGCTCAGTGATTGAGCGTTGACCTAGGAACCAGGAGGTCACGGTTCGATTCCCGGTCGGGGCACAGGCCCGGGTTGCAGGCTGGATCCCCATTGTGGGGCGTGCAGGAGGCAGCCGATCCGTGATTCTCTCTCATCACGGATGTTTCTCTCCCTCTCCCTTCCTCTCTGGGAGGCTGGCCGGGCGGCGGGCAGGGCCGGGCATCTCACTCCACCTCCTGCACTCCAGGTGCCCAGCTGGGCCATGGACATGAACGTGCTCAAGTCTGCCCAGCTGCTGATGGAGCAGGTGGCCGCTGAGGGCAGTGGGCCCCTCCTGTACCCGCTGTACCACCACTTGCTCTTCAACTTCCACCTCTGGGCCCTTGGCGACTTCGCTGTGTGCCTCGGTAGGTGCGAGCCTTGGGTGGAGGGACGCCGCCAGGCCAGGCGACAGTGGAGAGTCCGAGAAGCTCCGCCCCTGCTCTGAAGGGACATGGTTGCCCTGGGGTGTCTGAGGGGAACGGGACCCTCGCTGGGGGTGTCGGGTAGGAGGATGGGAGAGGGCCCGCTCAGCCTGGCGGCCTGAGTCCTCTGTGCTGCCCGCTCAGGCCACATCCAGTACATGGCCAGCGTCATCCGCAAGCACAGACCGAAGCTGCAGAAGAAGTACGGGGTCCAGTTCATCCTCGATGCCCTGCGCGCCCACTACAGGTGAGGCTGGTGAGGGGCAGGTCACCAGGGGCTGCCCCCCCGCCGCCTCTGGCCTTGGGGCTGGGCGGTCCAGTCTCCCCAGCTCACTGCCACCCTCCCTGTTCTCTCTCCTCTGCCCCTTGCGTTCCCCTGGCCCTGGGTGTGGGGCACCGACCTGTGCAGCTCACAGCGGGAGTGCCCCCTGGCGGCCGACGAGCTGCGCATGGTGCGGACGGCACTGCTGGAGCTGGTTCGGGAGCTCCTGGCGCCCAGCTCCCTGGCCGAAGACCTGCAGGTGGTGCTGAGCTTCCTGGCAGCTGCGGGTGATGCCGGCCAGGTAGGCTGGAGGCCGGTGACAGGGCGGCTTGGGCGAGGCCGGGGTGTGGGCCACGTGGGGAGGCCCAGCCCAGTGTGAGCCTGTGTGTCCCCCAGGTGCTGGGCGCCCTGAACCTGCTGCTGATCCTGCTGGGCTCCTCTGCCCAGGAGCTCGTGGCTGGCTTCCTGCTGGAGCCGGGAAACCTGGAGGTGCTGCTGGCACTGCTGGTGCGACTGTGGTCACTGCCCCAGCTGCCCAGGAGCATCTGCAAGGTACGCCCAGCCCACCCGCCCCTGGTGTCCCTCCTGCTGTGGCCACTGCCCGAGGCCCAGGGCGCTGCATGTGGCTTTGCCTCCGCGGTGACTTCCTCCCGGGGGTGCCGTCCGCCCAGGTCCTGCACAGACTGCAGCAGATGGAGCACCTGCCTGAGCACAGCCGCCAGCGGCTTTGGCTCCAAGAGGGTGGCCTCCAGGGGCTCATCGCCTGCCTGCCAGAAGGGGCGGTCTCCCTCCAGCTCTGCCGGGGCCTCTACAAGCTGTTCCTGGGCACAGGTACCACCTGCTGGGCTCGGAGGGCAGGCCAGGTGGAGGGGTGACAGGGCTCCAGGGACCGGGCAGGTGGGAAGAGGCAGGTGCTGGTGGAGGGGCCGGGGCTGAGCCAGCAGGGGAGGAGTAGGGGGAGGGTCCGGCTCCAGCTCTCAGGCCCTCTTGCCCTCTTCCCAGACTGCCTGAGCCTCTCAGACCTGATGGCCGTGGTGCAGCTGTCCCTCCAGGCTGACCTCGGTGTCCGCCTGGACATCTGTCGCAAGGTGAGTGCGGCGGCAAAGCTTGGGGGGGCCACCCCGAGAGCTCACTTTGTCTGCGGCAGTGAGGGGCCCTGGGGTCTCCCCAGAAAGGCTCCAGGCCGGGCCGGGGGCAGATCTCGGGCGAGCCCCTCACGCTTGGTGCCTTGGCCCGCAGCTCTTCCACCTCTTCTACGGGCAGCCCGACATCGTGCGGCTGCTGGCCCGGCAGGCTGGCTGGCAGGACGTCCATTCCCCTCGGAGCTGCCCGCCTCCCCAGAGCCAGCCTCACCCAAGCCACTCACCGAGTCCCCTGAACCTTCGGACGTCTTCCTGCCCTCGGAGGCCCCCTGCCCAGACCCCGATGCCTTTTACCACGCTCTCTCCCCGTTCTGCACACCCTTGGACCTGGGCCTGGAACGGTCCAGTGTGGACTCGGGCAACATCGCAGGTGGTGGCAGCGGGACCCTTACTCCCGCCAGCCAGCCGGGTACACCCTCCCCGCTGGATGGGCCCCGGCCCTTCCCCGCTGCCCAGGGCCGCCACAGCTCCAGCCTCTCCAACGTGCTGGGGGACGGCAGCCTCCCCGAGCCCACCGCCAGTGGGGACGACACCTCTAATACCAGCAACCCTCAGGTGGGCAGGCCCCCCCTGCCACTGCATGGCACTGGCGGGG
>NW_006295816.1:227945-229501 GCF_000327345.1 Myotis davidii
AGCCCTGCCTAACATCAGGGCTGCAGCTGCCAGTGAGGTCCCAGCATAGGGCAGGGCTTTACAGGGTCCGTGGACAGCCCTATGGGTCCTGCCTGGTGCTTCTGGGCCTGGGGTTCGGCCTCTGCTTATTCTACGGCATCCTCCAGAGCATTCCGGGAGTTTTTTTTTTTTTTTTAATGTATCTTTATTGATTTCAGAGAGGAAGGGAGAGGGAGAGGGAGAGAGAGAAACATCAATGATGGGAGAATCATGGATCGGCTGCCTCCTGTGTCCTGACCAGGAATTGAACTGTGACCTGCTGGTTCATAGGTTGATGCTCAACCACTGAGCTGGGCTCCAGGGCAGTTCTTGAGGCCTGTGAGGACTGAAATCTAGTTTTGTGAACCGCCTAAGCCTGTCTGAAACCCCGGGATTCTCCCAGGAATCCAGGCAGTGGCTGAGGCCTTGGCACCATTCTTCCCGGCCTCAGAGCCAGGCCATCTATTGGCTGAATGCTCTGCTCCGGTGTCCCTACGAGTGGTGGGCAAGGGGTGCTGACTGGGATAGCATGAGGCCAGCCTGACCCCCGCTGTCCCCGGCCCACACCTTGCACCACCCATCTGGGCCCACAGCAAACCCCTGAGGAGGAGCTGTGCAACCTGCTCACCAACATGCTGTTCCTGGTGACGTGGCGGGGCGTGGAGGACAGTGACGAGGCCGCCTGGCGGGAACGTGGCCAGGTCTTCTCGGTGCTCACCCAGCTGGGGGCCTCAGCCACACTGGTGCGCCCCCCAGACTGCATCAAGCGCAGGTAAGGGGTGCCCCGGGCCGTCGGAGGCCTGCAGGAAGGGCAGGAGGCGGGGAGGCAGGCAGCAGGCAGACACCTGAGCCCCTCGCCCTCCCCAGCCTCCTGGAGATGATGCTGGAGTCAGCCCTGAGCGACATCAAAGAGGCCCCGGCCGGGGGCCTGGCCAGCCTCACGCGGCAGGTGCTCTGGCTGCTGCGCCTGCTGCAGGACTTCCTGTGCTCAGAGGGCCATGGCAACCAGGAGCTGTGGAGTGAGAAGGTGTGTGTGTGGGGGGGGCGGTGGACGCGTGCAGTCCTGGGTGAGGGGGGTGGACGTGTGCAGTCCCGGGTGAGGAGGGTGGATGTGTGCAGTCCTGGGTGGGTCCGCACGGGTCTGAGCATAGGCCTGGCTGTGAGCCCCACCTGGCCCCCTGCCCCACCCTGACCTTGCTCCGTCCCCACGGGTGATGGCTGCTGGGTGTTTGTGGCAGCTCTTTGAAGGTGTGTGCAACCTGCTGGACCGCCTGGGCGCCTGGTCCCACCTGGCCAACGGCACGGCAGATCTCCGAGAGATGGCACAGATTGGCCTGCACCTCGTGCTGGGCTACATCCTGTTGGAGGACCCACAGGTGAGCACTGGTGGGTGTGGGGAGGGCGCGACGGCCACGGGGAGCCCCGGGAGCCTTGAAGAGCACCCACACTTGCCTTGTGCCCGCAGCTGCACGCCCAGGCCTACGTGAGGCTGCACTCGCTGCTGCAGACCGCGGTGCCCATGCGCCGGGAGGAGGCCT
>NW_006295816.1:230159-236742 GCF_000327345.1 Myotis davidii
GGATTGGGAGGGAGGAAGGGACCTGGAGGGCCAGGCTGCCTTTGTGGGGCCTGGGAGGAACCACGGGGCATCTCCGCAGGGACCCGCCCACGCCCCGGTGGAAGATGTCCAGGGCCGAGACATACTCACGCATGCGCCTGAAGCTGGTGCCCAACCATCACTTCAACGCTCACCTGGAAGCCAGCGCCCTCCGCGACAACCTAGGTGAGAGGGTGCGCCAGTTGGGCCCGCCCGACCCCACATGCTGCCCGGTCCATTTCTGGCTGAACACCCGTGTGCCTGTTGCAGGCGAGGCCCCCCTAACACCCACCGAGGAGGCGGCGCTGCCTCTGGCGGTAACCAAAGAGGCCAAAGTCAACTCCGTGCCCGAGGAGCTGCCGGAAGACCCGCTGGGCGAGGAGGAGCCGGCCTCCCTGGAGACGGCGTGAGTGGGGCCGGGAGAGCCCACGGGCCGGGCGTCTGCGCGGGGTACTTGCCTGCGGGGGTTTGGCCCTGAGTCCATTCCCTCCAAACACCCTGAAGGACCGTCCCAAATCAGGTGGGGCTGGCGAGAGGTGTCTCCCAGAACAGGTGCTGCTCTTTCACGGCGAGGCACCCAGAGCAGGGCAGGCAACACAGACCAGCCTAGGAGGGGCCCACGGGAGTGGGCAGGGGCCGAGTGAGGGGAGGCTGGGCACACGCGCTGGTGTCCTGGCAAGACATTCAGAGACCCAGGGGCAGGATGGGGGGCCAGTCTGGACCCTGAGAAGCTCCTCCCTCCCCTCTGACTTGATGGCTCCTGGGCTTGTGGGAAGGGGCCCCAGAGCCCAGAGCCTGAAGTGGGTGCTGACCCGCAGGATGGAGGCGGTGGAACTGGACGAGCAGCATGAGAAGCTGGTGCTGTCGGCCGAGTGCCAGCTGGTCACGGTGGTGGCTGTGGTCCCGGGGCTGCTGGAGGTCACCACGCAGCACATCTACTTCTACGACGGCAGCGCCGAGCGCGTGGAAACGGAGGAGGGTGCGTCTGGTGGAGCTGTGTGGAGCGAGGGCGGGGGGCGGTCCGCTGGGGCAGGCTGAGTGGCTCCTGCACCTGCTGTCCGTCCTCGCAGGCGTCGGCCACGACTTCCGGCGGCCGCTGGCCCAGCTGCGTGAGGTCTACCTGCGGCGCTTCAACCTGCGCCGCTCAGCGCTGGAGCTCTTCTTCATCGATCAGGCCAACTACTTCCTCAACTTCCCGTGCAGGGTGGGTGGGACTGCAGGCTCCGCTCCCTGCCAGGCCCCCAGGCCCCAGCCCGGCTCCATCCCGCCCCACACCCAGATGCGCAACCAGGTCTACAAGTGGCTCCTGCGTCTGCGGCCGCCTACCCAAGGCTACCTGAGCAGCCGCTCCCCGCAGGAGATGCTGCGCGCCTCGGGCCTGACCCAGGTGGGAGCCCTGGGCTGTGAGGGGTGGGGGAGGGCACGGCCCTGTGGTGGCTGGACATCTCCACGGGCTCACCTCCTGCCTGCCCTGCCCCCCCAGAAATGGGTGCAGCGGGAGATATCCAACTTCGAGTATCTGATGCAACTCAACACCATCGCCGGGCGGACGTACAACGACTTGTCTCAGTACCCTGTGGTGAGAGCCCGCTCCATACCTCACCCGCCCCTCTGTCGGCCCGGTTCACCCAAGTGTAGGCACTGATGGGGGGCCTCACCCTGAGCCTTGTCCTAGGCCGGTGTTGCCTAAGCCCTGGCCTCTGTTCTTGTCACCGCCCCCACACACACACACACACACACACATACCCAGCCCCACTCTGGTCCCCTCCTGGCCTGTTTTCCGTGAAAGGTGCTCTGTCCCAGGCAGTCCGTCCCGCTCCCCTGTGGCCTCTCCTAGTGGGTCCCCACCTGGGGGCTCTGCCCATCTTCCTGAGGATGAGGGCAGGGCAGAGCGGGCAGGTAGGCCATCAGGACCCTCATGCGGCTCCTGCCCGGGTGGGCGGCCAGTTCCCCTGGGTCCTGCAGGACTACGTGTCCCCAACCCTGGACCTCAGCAACCCGGCTGTCTTCCGGGACCTGTCCAAGCCCATCGGTGTGGTGAACCCCAAGCATGCCCAGCTCGTGAGGGAGAAGTGAGCATGTGGGCAGGGCTGGGCTCGGAGGGCGGGACGGGCCACGGGAGGTGCTTCTGCTGACCCCCCAATTGTGACTCCAGGTATGAGAGCTTCGAGGACCCAGCGGGCACCATTGACAAGTTCCACTATGGCACCCACTATTCCAACGCAGCAGGCGTGATGCACTACCTCATCCGCATGGAACCCTTCACCTCCCTGCACGTCCAGCTGCAGGGAGGCCGGAAAAAAAAATCTCCACCAGCTTTGACTGCTCTGACCGGCAGTTCCACTCGGTGGCGGCGGCCTGGCAGGCCCGCCTGGACAGCCTGGCTGACGTGAAGGAGCTCATCCCGGAATTCTTCTACTTCCCCGACTTCCTGGAGAACCAGAACGGTAGGGGCTGGCGTGGGGATGCAGACGCGGCCACGGAGAACAGGTGTGGTGGGGAAGGAGAGCGGGTGGGAGAGACACAGGTGGGCAGCGGGGAGGAGGGGAGCAGGTGCAGTGGGGAAGGAGACGCGGGCCGGGAGTGGGTGAAGACAGCTGACCAGTCCCCTGTTCCAGGCTTTGACCTGGGCTGCCTCCAGCTGACCAATGAGAAGGTAGGAGATGTGGTGCTGCCCCCGTGGGCCAAATCCCCTGAGGACTTCATCCAGCAGCACCGCCAGGCCCTGGTGAGGACATGGGTCATACAGCCAGGCAGCCGGGGTGGAAGGTCAGGGTTTGGGGTCAGCTGTCTGTCCCTGGACTGACCGCCCCTCCCCGTCCATCCTCAGGAGTCGGAATATGTGTCCACCCACTTGCATGAATGGATTGACCTCATCTTTGGCTACAAGCAGCGGGGCCCGGCCGCGGAGGAGGCCCTCAACATCTTCTATTACTGCACCTATGAGGGTGGGCAGACCCTGGGCTCACGTGGAGGCTGGGCACGGAGGAGGAAGGGGGGAGGCAGAGGGCACGGAGTCCTGACTGCTTGGTCTGCCCGCCCAGGGGCTGTGGATCTGGACCAGGTGACCGACGAGCGGGAACGGAAGGCCCTGGAGGGCATTATCAGCAACTTCGGGCAGACTCCCTGCCAGCTGCTGAAGGTAAGGCCAGCGCGGAGGCCGTGGGCAGGAACGTCCAGGCCACGGCGCTCACTGGCCACTCGCCCGCCCGCAGGAGCCGCATCCAGCCCGGCTCTCCGCGGAGGAAGCAGCCCAGCGCCTCGCACGTCTGGACACGAGCTCGCCCAGCATCTTCCAGCACCTGGACCAGCTCAGGGCCTTCTTTGCGGAGGTGAGGAGGCCTCCGCTTCCTCCTCTCGGAAATGAGCTCAACCCGCTGTTGCCTTTACCAACCTGATGGGGCAGCGGGGAGACCGACATCAGGGCCACTGACACTCAGGCCCCTCGGGAAACCAGAGGACTGTAGGAGTGCAGCTGGACAGGAAAAGGCAGGGACGCAGCCACCCCTGAGGGCCTCGGGGAGACCGGAGGGAGGGCATCTCCATGGACACTCCCTCGCCTTCCTGCTGCGTCTCGCACGCCCCTGGGCCTGACTTTCTTAGGCTGCCCTCTCCTGCCCGCAGGCTGGGGGACATGGAGTAATGGGGTGGGTGGACCAAGCATGAGGCCCTGTCCACCCCAGCTTCTCACTCACTTTCTGAGGTGCCCCCTGAAGACCCACTGGTCTCACACGTGTTTCCCAGTGGGACCTGGGGCCTCTGGGGGCGGAGAGTCAACGAGGCAGTGGTGCCCAGGGAGCAGGTGGTGTAGTGGGGCGCTGGCTGGCCTCTCGGACACAGCCGGCCTCCCTCGACCCGCAGCTCATCAGCGACGGTGTGCCCCTGGTGCTGGCCATGGTTCCCCACCGGCAGCTTCACTCCTCCATGACCCCAGACCTGCTGGTAAGTGCGCTGGGCAGGATGCCACCAGCCCCGCTCCCTCTCTGACTGCACCCCAAACCTGCCTCTGCTCCCCTTGCTCGCAGGTGACCGTGAGTGCCAACGGACTGCTGGGCACCCACAGCTGGTTGCCCTATGATCGCAACATAAGCAACTACTTCAGGTTCATCAAAGACTCCACCAAGTGAGAGGGCTACGGCGGGGGGTCCCCACCAAGCAGAGTGCTGGCCAGCCGCTGGTCTGCCAAGGACCCCGAGGGCCTCGGTATCCCGGCCTCACCTGTCACTCTCGTCCTTGGTCAGGGGGCAGCGGCTGCTGAGTGGCCCCTGGGTGCCGGGCAGTGGCGTGAGTGGGCAAGCCCTGGCCGTGGCCCCCGACGGAAAGCTGCTGTTCAGCGGTGGCCACTGGGACGGCAGCCTCTGTGTGACCGCGCTGCCGCGGGGCAAGCTGCTGAGCCAGATCAACCGCCACCTTGGTATGAGCACCCTGAGGCTGGGGTGGCGCGGGCGGGGCGCGTACCAGAGGCTGGCCGTGAGCGGCGTGACGACTCTGTTCTACTCGGACCTCCCCTCCCCACGCAGACATAGTGACCTGCCTGGCACTGGACACGTGTGGCATCTACCTCATCTCAGGCTCCCGGGACACCACCTGCATGGTGTGGCAGCTCCTGTACCAGGTGTGCCGGTGGGCAGCTCGGTGGGGCCCCCGTAGTCAGACCTGCCGCCCGCCCGCCCCTCAGCAGGCTTCCGGTCCTGCTCCTCTCGTCCCCTCTCCTCCACGGCCCTCTAGCTCTCCGGCTTCACCCCGTCCCCTCACGCTCCTGAGCCGTAGCTTCCCTGTTCAGGGGCCGGGATAATGGGGTGCCCCCAGGCCTGAGACAGCCCTGGATTCCTACAGGGTGGTCTCTCGGTGGGACTGGCATCGAAGCCCATACAGGTCCTCTACGGGCACGAAGCTGCCGTGAGCTGTGTGGCCATCAGCACGGAACTGGACATGGCTGTGTCCGGATCGGAGGTCTGTGTATGCCTGCGCCCGGGGCGGGGGGCGATGGCTGGGCACTGCCTCTGGGGCCCAGAGCCCCTGCCCAGCACCCTGAACTGCCTTCCTGCAGGACGGAGCTGTGATCATCCACACCGTACGCCGTGGCCAGTTCGTAGCAGCACTACGGCCCCCAGGCGCCATGCCGCCCGGACCTGTGTCCCACCTGGCGCTGGGATCTGAGGGCCAGATCGTGGTGCAGAGCTCGGCGTGGGAACGTCTGGGGGCTCAGGTATGGGAAGGGGGCACCTGGTCAGGACGGGGTGGTTGGGATTCTGTGCTTGCTGACACCTCCTGCTTCTCCCAGGTCACCTACTCCTTGCACCTGTACTCAGTGAACGGGCGGCTGCGGGCGTCCCTGCCCCTGGTGGAGCAGCCCACCGCCCTGGCGGTGACGGAAGACTTCGTTCTGCTGGGCACAGCCCAGTGTGCCCTGCACATCCTCCACCTGAACAAGTGAGCCCCACTGGCTATGGGTTCATGGTCCCTCAGGGTGGTGGCCATTGGCAGAGGAACCAGGAGGTGCCCCCCGTGGACCCACACCCTCTTCGCATGCTCACGGGCACGTCCTGCAAGTCCCGTCCCTGACTCCCCGCCCCTGCTAGGGAGATCTCGCCCTTGGCCTCTCAGCCACACATCATTGGGAGACCTCTTCACGAATCAGGGTTTCAGTCGCGCCATCCTGCAGAGGGCAAACAGGGCCTTTAGGAGACTGGGGAGTCTGCTGGGTGAAAGCTGCCTTGCCGTTCCGAGTTCGTGTATCCCCGCCTTCCCTCCCTGCAGACTGCTTCCGGCTGCGCCTCCCCTGCCCATGAAGGTGCCCATCCGCAGCATGGCGGTGACCAAGGAGCGCAGCCACGTGCTGGTGGGCCTGGAGGATGGCAAGCTTATCGTGGTGGGCGCGGGGCAGCCCGCTAAGGTGAGGACAAGGGCGGGAGCGGGGCTCGCATGGGGCGGGGAGTGATGGTCTTAGCTGACGCACCGCTCCTCCCACCAGGTGCGCAGCAGCCAGTTCGCTCGGAAACTCTGGGGGTCCTCGCGGCGCATCTCGCAGGTGTCCTCTGGGGAGACCGAGTACAAACCCGAGGAGGAGGGGTGACCACCTGCCCGTCCCAGCGCGGGCCCCGCCCCCAGCAAGGCTCCGCCCCAGCGGAGGCCCCGCCCAGGAGCCAGCGAAGCTGTCAGCTGGCACTCGGGGTGGGCGGTACCTCACCCCCACCCAGCTCAGGGATTGGCGGGCGGAGTCACTCCCGGAAGTCCCGCCCCTCGCCGGCAGAGGGGCATCCGGAATCCCAGCCCGGGCCCGGGACTGCACAGCACTTTCTGCAGAGCCTGGGGCGGGGAACCCAGCCGTCCGAGCCCCGGTTCCGGCAGCACAGGGACCGGCCGTGGCCTTAACCCCAAGGCGGCCCCGCTCCCGTTCTCAGCAATAAACGTGGCCTCGTTTTGTAGCTGCTCCGCCTCCCGAGTTTGCGCGCGCGGCTCCGCCCCCCTGGGTCACCATTAGGACTGGGACCCCTGTTCGTGAGGCCTCCTGGCGGCTCGTCCCTCCCGTGGCCTCCGTTTCCCCGGCCGCCCCAACCTGCCC
>NW_006295816.1:236948-240385 GCF_000327345.1 Myotis davidii
GAATGTGTGGGGGCAGGCGGGCGTGTGTGGGCCTGCGGGGTGCTGCTCTGTGTGGGCGTGTTTTGCGGGCCCCGAGACGGGTGCGTGGTGCGGGGCGGTAGAGGCTTCAGTGCCGCAGCTGGAGGAGGGTCAGGCGGACACAGGACCGTCCCAGGCTCACCCACCACCGGGATCAGCCAGGACCCAGAGGGGCCCTCATGCGGTAAGTGACACCAACTCACCCCCGACACGTGGCAGGGCCCGGGCAGGCAGCCTCTGTCCCAGACCCACCACTTGCCAACTGTGCCCTTCGCCAGAAGCATGGCGCCCGGCCTCGTGCACGGAAGTAGGTGTGGAGTCCTGGGGCCGACAGGCCGGTGTGGCCTGGGGGGTTGGAGGGCTTCCCCAGCCGCTTCATCCCTTTTCCAGACAAGATCCTTCCTGGGCTCCTCCCCCGGCCTCAGGAGGCAGGTCCCAGCAGGATGAGCCCAGTAGGTCCCGATGGGTCCTGGGATGGAGTGGTCCTGTCCTTCAGGGTTCTTGCCTCTGTCCCACATGCCCTGTGACCTTGCTGGACCCAAAGCACCCTCGTCTCCATCCTCAGAGGAGGTGAGGGCTGGCACAAAGGAGGCAGGAGTGGGGACAGTCACTCCAGGGAGCCCTAGGCACTGGGTTCCTGGCCTCCTGCTGAGAAGTCTCCAGCCTCCCACCGGCCATAATGGGGCTGAGATGGGGTGGGCATCTCCCTGGTCCTTCCATGCCATTCCTGGACTCTGGTTTGCCAACCTGCCCGCCTCCCTCCTGAGCTGCACCCCGGCCCTCTTGGCCAGCTGGGGCCAGTTCTCACCTCCACCCCGTCTGGCACGAGAGAAAACTGGCCCAGGTTGATGAGTGGGAGTGTGAGGGTCAGCCAGGCCAGGGGGAATCAGGACGGAGTGAGCCAGGAGTGGGACTCCCGACATCAGGCCTGTGGCGTCGCTTTCCCCCCGTGTCCCTACACATAGCACCTGGGGCCTTAGAGAGGCCCCCCAGCTCCGTGCCTGGGCACTGCCCCTAACACTCCGACCCTTCTCCACGAAGAGACGCAGCCCCTGGGAGCACTACCGGCTGGCAGAGCGATGCCTCACAACTCCAGCCACGGGGTCGGCGTGGTCCGTGGGGGTAAGCACCTCTTGCCCCACATTTGGGCACTGGGCAGGATGGAAGTAGCCAAGGTAGGTAAGTCACACACAAGGTCGGTCGTGGGCTCTGGAGTTCTTGTCCGCGGTGCCTGCACAGGATTGTGGGAGCAGCTGGCCTCCAGGCAGAAGGAAGGAAGCAGCAGCATTTACGTGCCTTCCGGTTCAGCTTCATTTTGCGAAACGTGTACAAGGTGTCCTGTGCACGGAGGCCCTATGGAGACCGCCATGAATCAAGGCGGCTGGGAAGACAGGACACACAGGTCAGGCCACAGGAGACAGAAGAGGTGCAACTAGAGGCAGAAACGGGGAAAACCAGGAGAGGTCCTGGAAGCTTCCCACATAGATCCCTTCCAGGTGGACAGGCAGGGAAGGCGGAACAGCAAGTGCAGGCACCTGGGAGGCCCGGAGAAGGAAGGGCAGCTCTGGGAAGGGTGGTGAGCAAAGGGAGGCTATGGGAGATGAGCAGGGGAAACGGCCAGTCCGCTCTGGATGCTGTGCTTTGAGCTTTTATTATAATTTTAGTTTTACCTGAAATTTACCATTCTATTCGAGGTTCTTAAATTGCATTTTTTGAAAATGTATTTTTATTGATTTCAGAGAGGGAGAGGAGAGAGAGAGAGAGAGAGAGAGAGAAACAGAAACATCAGTGATGAGAGAGAATCATGGATTGCCTGCTTCCTGCACACCCCCAACCGGGGGTCGCACCCACAATCCAGGCATGTGCCTGGGGATTAAACCGTGACCTCCTGATTCATAGGTTGATGCTCAACCACTGAGCCACACTGTCCAGGCATGTATGAGCTTTTGACTACAGAGGAGGGACTGTATTTCAAATCTTTTGGCAGCCAAGTCTAGGTGAGGCCGCCCAGGGACCTAGCCTGGGTTCCTTGCCCCTGACCCGGTCCCTCCTTCCGCAGATAAGACCTGGAAGGAGCAGGACAGGGACAGGGAAGGAGCGTGGAGAGGCGAAGCAGGCGGCCTGGCCTGGAATGCCTCCTCCCCATTCCCTCCTGAGTCTCCAGGGGCCGCAGGCAGCAGCATCCCTGTCTACTGTGCCCTCCTGGCCACCGTGGTCCTCGGTCTGCTTGCCTACGTGGCCTTCAAGTGGTAGGTGGCCTGGGGACTGCCCTGTGGGACCCCTTCCCGTCTGGACTCCCAGCCAGCTCCCCGTCTCAGTGAAGGTCGGAGCTGGTTGGCAGGGCCCTTGCTCCCACAGCTGGCGCTCCCATCAACAAAGACAGCAGCTGGCCAAAGCTCGGGCTGCAGAGCTGGGCGTCCTCGACAGGGACCCGAGGCACGGGGAGAGCAGTGTCTTCCTGGACTCTCCGAGCTGCCTGGCGCCCTGTGCCCTCAGCCAGGGTGAGTCCCTTTCCCTGGGGAGCAGGGACCTAGCTCTGCCCGCCGCCCAGCCCATCTGACCCTTGTGTCTCCCACCCAGGGCCCCATCCGGAGCTCGGCCGCCGGCTTTACCTCCATCTCCCTCAGCAGCAGCAAGAGGAAGTGGAGCGGCTCCTGGGAGTGTCGGGCGACCTCGACAAGGGCTGGCAGGGCCTGGCAGGCCGCCTGGGCTACCAGACGGAGGCTGTGGAGACCATGGCCCAGGGCCAGGCGCCTGCCTGCGCCCTGCTGAGGGACTGGGCTGTCCAGGGAGGCAGTGGCGCTACCCTCAGGGTGCTGGAGGACGCCCTGGCCGCCATGGGCCGTGAAGACGTGGTCCGGGTCCTGGGCCTCCCGCCTGAGGGCTGCTCTGTGGTGTGAGCTAGGCCCCCCACAGCCTGGCCTCGTGGGGTGCAGCCCTGTGCTCCCTACCACGCCCTCTCCCATGCCCTTCCTTTCATGGGCTTCCTGGCCTGGGTGGGCCCAGCCTGCTCCGTTCTGGAGGGACTCAGAAGGTGCAGCCACCACCCCCCTCCCCTGGCCCCATGTCCCTCTGAGACAGAGACCAGGATCTGGGGGAGCGGCCTGCCCTCCTGCTCCCTGTCCCCTTCCCTTCCTTGGCCTGAACTGTTTTTCTACTTTTGTATCCATAGTAAAGGCAGCTCGGTTACTGCGCAGGCTCTGTCTGACTCCGTGGGCCTGTGAGGCAGCGGGTGGCTAGGACGGGGTCCTGAGTTATGCGAGGAACCTGGGCTGCAGGCCGCGTGCTCCCGTGCAGGAGGCAGGAGCTGTGGGGCTCGGCGCTGAGTTCGCCTCCTGCACCTGCCGTGCCCGGGCGGGGTCGTGCTGGAGCTGTTACTTTCTCAACTCTAGCCTCCTCCGCCGGAGAACAGGGAGGAG
>NW_006295816.1:240428-253524 GCF_000327345.1 Myotis davidii
GGCGGCGACCGGTAGGGTGGGGAGGCTGGTCCCCAAGGACCTCTGGGCACCTACCTCTCGAACTAAAGGGAGAAAGGCCGCAGTTCCCAGGCCCACACTCCGGCCTCAGGAGAGGGAGGGCCAGCGTGCTTCCCTCGCTGCGTATGTGCTGTCCGCACGAGCCGAGGGCTGGCAGGTCCCCCACCCACCTGAGGGGCAGGTGAGGACAGGCAGCCGCAGCCCAGCCGCCTCCAGCTCACGCTGTGCTCCCTCTGGAGGGAGAGGCAGGCAGTGTGGTGACCGCCTCGGGCGAGGGCTGCGGCAGCAGACAGGCCTGCCAAGGGAGGACTGACGGCTACCATCCCAGCCGCCGCCCCCAAACTGACTCAGGAGACGTGGGGCTGTCATGGTCCAGGGCCCAGGGCCGGCCCCATCCCCTGCTGAGATGGCACAGACTGAGGACCCAGTTCACCAGCTGCTGCTGCTGGTCCTGAAAAACAGCTCTTGGGGCGGCTCGACCCCCAATCTCTTCCTTCACAGGGAAGGCACTGCCTGGCCAGCCTGGCTCGGGCGGACTGGTGACCTATGAACCAGGAGGTCACGGTTCAATTTGGTCAGGGCCCAGGCCAGGGTTTCAGGCTGGACCCCCAGTGTGGGGCGTGCAGGAGGCAGCCCATCAATGATTCTCTCGATGTTTCTCTCTCCCTCTTCCCTCCTCTCTGAAATAAATACAAATATATTTAAAAAGAAGGGGGGAGGGACTACGCCACATTCATCGTGAGATGACCCCGGGGCCGCAATAACCAGGAGAGAAAGCAGGAAGACCCAGCAGTCCCACAGCTAGAATCAGACGGGCCCTGGGGACACCACACCCACGTCAGCAGGGAGTGGCCTCGCTGACCATGGATGGGCTTGGCAGGAACGCTCCCAGTGAGCTGGCAGCCTCCTCACTACTGGGGCCTGGAGCCTGAAGGTGTCCGGGGCACGTGGAAGGGAAAAGATTGTGGAAAAGCCAACAGTGTGGCAAACTAACAGGACTCCTTCCTCTTCAGCGGTGCCTTGTGCACCGCCCGGTGCCTTGGGAACCTGAGCCCTGGAGCCTGGGCGTCAGCAACGGTGATCTGGCCGCGGACACTCCTCATGCGGACACTCCTCATGCACTCGAGCGGGCAGGTCCAACGCCCAGTGATTATGACGGAAAGAGGTTTTCTCTGCCCGTGTCAACACTTCCTCTCATATGAGGACAGGAGATGAGTAACTGCCCCTCTCACCTGTTTGTTCATCAGAAAGGAGCTGATTCCTGCTCCTCAGGGCTGAGCACAGAGCTAGGAGCCCAGGTGCACCCACAGGCAGTGAGCGCTGCACCCACCACACCCCCCCTGCCCCCCAGGGGCACTGCTGCTGTGAGGAAGAGATGGACCAGACTCTGCAGATGGGCCCCAGCTGGCCTGAAGCCTCTGGCTCTCCTCACTGCCCAGATAGGGACGTGTGGGGCGTGGTCTCCTCCAGATGCCCACTCATCCACCTGTGCACTGCGCCCCACATTCGGGGTCCCCACCTGTCCTATGTCTAGTGTCCAGGCCCCGTGCCAGGTGGACTTGTCTCTGGAGGGAAGTCCCTGCCAGGGAGGCGCCGGCCACGCCTTCGCTGAGTGACTCCGCCCCCAGCACAGCCACAGGGCCTGTCAGTCACCTGCAAGCACTGCCTCAGCCCAGCCCCTGGGACTGAGGACAGGCCACGGCCAACTCCAACCTCAGGGGACTCTGGACCGCACTCCTCTCCTTTCTCCTCCAGGAACCGCAGACACAGACATGCTCACCTCGCTCATAGGGAACACACATACCAAGTTCTTTAATTAATTTTATTTTTTACATAAAAAGTTCAGTAAAAATTGGATAAAGTAAAGTGATTTTAAGCAGTAAATCAATCTTATCAACATAGCACAAGGCTGGCCGAAACCACAAGGCAGCCTGCTCTGGAATATTTACATGATAACAAATTAAACCTTGCAGGAGAACTTCAACCGTCCTTACAAAGTCTTCCTGTGATCCTAGCATGTAAAGGCTAAAAGCAAAACAAAAAACAAACAAAAACCAGGAAAAAACAAACAGATTATTTTCAATATATTCACATATACATTAAAATATAATACAGGTCGTCAGGGTAGAGGTGGTGGGTGGGGATGCGCATGGTCCGTGCGCTGACAGCACCGCCAAGGAGGAGACCCAGGTGTGAGAGGGGTCAGGCCTGGCCAGGGTCCGAGGGAAGCATCTCCCTGGGCCCGGGCCTCTGATGGCCTCTAACCTCCCCCAACAGCTCATGGCCAGGGACCGCCTGCTGGAGACTGAGTTCGTTGCTGGGCTCCCAGGGCCTGCAGGCGGGTCCCAGTGAGGGGGCATCAGTAGCACGGTGTGGCGGAGGCGGGCAGGAGGCCGCAGGCTCCTCGCCGAGTCTGTCCAGCCTGCTCGCCGCCCGCCCGGTCCTGTCACTCCAGTTCCGTGTCCTCTTTGGGTTTGTAAACAGCCCCGAACTTCTGCATGTACTTCTTGATGTACTCCTTGGTCTTGTGCTTCACGTTCTCGTTGCACTCCAGGTCCTCCGGGTTCTTGCAGTACTTCAGCTCCTTGTTCATGACGCCGTGAGTCAGCTGTCGGGACGCAGGAGAGAACAGGCCGCCAGTCAGAGGGGACACGACTGGAGCGAAGGCCAGCCTGTGGCCTCAGGGCCCTCTGACCAGACTGGGAGGTGAACCAGGAGACAGGGTGGGGCGGCTGGTGCTGGGGCCACCAGGAGGGGCGGCTCAGCCCTGGAAGTCTCTCAGAGTCACTACACTCAGGTAGGGCCCTTCCTTCTCAAACCTTCCCTCCATTCCTGGGCACCCAGCCTGGGCATCAGGCCGGAAAACCCACTTCCGATGGGAGAGGCCTCTTAGGTCTAGTTTGCCCACAACTTGCCAGTCACGGCGGGGAGAGTACCTTCCGGGCGAGGTGCTTGAAGTCTTCGGTGGTGGTGATTCTCCCCACTTTGCAGTCTGGTTTCCGGTAAGGGTTCAGGCACTGGACGATGAACTGGGACATCTGCAGGCAGCAGAGAGAACACACGCTCAACATCCAGGAAGGAAGAGGTCACAATGAGGTCAGCCCAGGGGGGCGGGGTGGGGGGGCAGCAGGGACTGGAGAAAGCGATCCTCTTTATGCAACTGGAATGCAGGCCCCGGGCTCAGCGAGCACAGGGCACTTCCTTAGTGTAGAGGCGGCAGCTGAGTCCTCTGGCTCCAGAAACAGCGCAGAGAGAAGACCCAGTGCTGCCAGGGGCTGTGAGGCACAGGTGGAACCACACGGCAGCTGCGTGGAGCAGGCGGGTTCACACGGCAGCTGCGTGGAGCAGGCGGGTTCACACCGCAGCTGCGTGGAGCAGGCGGGTTCACACCGCAGCTGCGTGGAGCAGGCGGGTTCACACCGCAGCTGCGTGGAGCAGGCGGGTTCACACCGCAGCTGCGTGGAGCAGGCGGGTTCACACCGCAGCTGCGTGGAGCAGGCGGGTTCACACCGCAGCTGCGTGGAGCAGGCGGGTTCACACCGCAGCTGCGTGGAGCAGGCGGGTTCACACCGCAGCTGCGTGGAGCAGGCGGGTTCACACCGCAGCTGCGTGGAGCAGGCGGGTTCACACCGCAGCTGCGTGAAGAGGTGGCAGCGCAGCATGACAGCTGGCGGGGAAAGCCTTGGGCAGGACCCTCTTCTATATACAACGTCTGTGTCCTCTGAGCTCTCGGTGTCTGTCCTGCCCAGTGGCTCTCAGGAGACCCAGACACAGAACCTCTGAAGTATCCATGGCACCAAGACCCCAGGGACAAAGGGAGTGAGGCGGCCAGCGAGAGCCACTTCATCAGGGAGCACTGCCCAGGGCCCACCGCCCTCCAAGCTCAGTGAGCCTTCCGAGCCAGAGAACAACGCCCCATCGCACAGCCGGCACGAAGGAAGTAGCCAGCTGCTGGTTGGCTGAGCTGAAACACCGATCATTTCACAGGGATCGTGAGAGACTAAAGGGGTCTCTGTCTATGAGGCCTCCTGGCCTCCATACTCTGCCTCAATCCATCTCCCGCTGAAAGCCCTGCACCGGTTCCCCGTGAGCCACACAGGCCGTGTGTGGAGCAGCGCGGGATTGCTCAGCCGCATCTCCCAACACCCCGCCCGCCCGGCACAGCCATGGCCGCGCACAGCTCCCTGGAGAAACCCTGCCGGCTCTCTCCTGTACGTCTAAGGCCTGAGGGACACGCTCCCCATCCACCTGCCTCCCGACACCGACACCCTCAGCGCCCTCTTCACTCAGCCGCCAGCACAGCAGAGTCCCTTCAGGAAACCGGGCGTGTTCGAACCCAGATCCCTGGCAGACCAGCTGGTGTCCTGGGGCTGGAACCCTGGGAGCAGAGCAGAGCTGCTTTCTCCAGCCCCTAAGGATCAGGCAGCCCCGTGAGGTGTCACAGAAAGAGAACCGACTGCCAGGAGGCTTGAGTTCAAGTCTCTGTGGAGCACCTACCTCTCAGAGCCCTAGGGGTTCCTGCTCCCGCCCGCAAGGCCTGACAGCTCCTCCCTGCCCACCTCGAGGGCCGCGTGGACGGAATCAGACAGTGGGCACGGAAGTGCTCATCACCCAAGTGCAAGGCCATGCCGTGCGCCATCACAGCAGCTGCACAGCTGAATGGCGGAGGCGAGGGGACGAGCTGTGGGTGCTGAGGACGGGAAAGGAAAGACCGGTTTCAACAGCCATGGAGCTGAGCAACCCCCACCAGACCTACCTCTTTTCTGAACACTTCCTTGCTTTTCTTGGCCAGCTCGCTGGAGGTGTCTGCCTCCGCAGTCTTGGGCTTTTTTGAGGCCTAGAAACGGAGAGAAAGCAGCAATGCTGGGACGAGGTCAGACCGTGACGCCCTGCTGCTCCAGCACCCCTTCCCCACTTCTGGCCTCTCGGCATTAAGGCACGAGGCCCGGAGGCACCTGGCTCAGCCCTCACCCCGACGGACCAAGTCCTAGGTCTCTACCCTCACTCAGCGCGGCGGCCGTGAGGGAGCGAAAACCTCTACTGTCTCAGAGCCCAGTTCTCTGCTGGGAATGGGCCACTCAGATGCCCCGAGCTTCACTGCCCCACGCTCAGCGCCCAGCACTGTCCAGGCCGAAGCTCACTGAGCGCCACTTCTCCTACTGACACGCCAGGGTTCCAGGACAACGGAAAACACGTTCTGGAACCTTTCACCACATCGGGAGGTTCCCACACACACGTCCTCTCCCCAGTCCTCCCACCCCCCTTGGATACGCCTCCCTTTTCCCCCGAGGCAGCGCTGGCCAGACTGCAGGAGAGGCTCCTGGGAGGGTGCGATTCCAGTTCAGAAATGCAAAGACCAGAGGAAACTAGGAGTCCGGGGGAAGAAGACAGGGCTGTGCCAGTCAGTGAGCAGATGAGCAGATGATGAGACACAGGTGCCTGGGTCCCCGGCTGGTAAGAGGTCAACACCCCCGGGACAGTCCCTTCCAGCAGCGCCGGGGGGAGCGGCCACGTCCCTCCAGCCAGCACTGCTCAGTGGTGAGCCCCTCCATGCAAGGCCGTCGCCCATACTGCCCGCCACCAGCCGCCCTCTCCGTGGAAACGTGGCAAACACACTTTTCTGTGGACGGCCACGAGCGCTCCCCGTTGAGCAGTCACTCCGACGGGTGTAGAAGCTGCAGCTGGTATGACAGCCACGTCCTGGTCCTGCTGCCACTCACAGCAGAGAACTGCCTTCTCCCAACCACCCCAGCTGCGACCCCTCCATGTCCACCAAGAATGAAGGTGATGATGGGAGCCAGGCCTCTCCCGGGGCTGGCTCCTGCGGAAGGTGGCCCCCCTGCACTAGGTACAATCAGCTTTCTCGGATTTGTTGTGAAAGGTCTACAGTTTCCATTGTGGCAGTGGGAGTGGGATGGGGAGGGGAGGAGGGAGAGAAAGAACACACAGATCAACCTCTGTTGTCAGGAAATAAAACAACTCGACAAGCAATCTATTTTCAAATGCTCTGCTTTGGGATTTTGTGTTTACTTTTCCAGGACTAGAGGCCGGGCGTGCCTCACAGGAAGACCTCAGGTAGCGAGGGATGGAAAACTGCCCGAACAGCGGCGGACACTGAGCACACCCTCCAAGCTCTCTGTGGGCCTCAGACATGAGCAGTGAGAGCAGGGAGGACCGAACGCCCTGAGGGAGGGCGGCCCGGCTCTCACAGGAGTGCTGTGCCAACAGGAACCTGCTCCCTCTGAACGGGCTGCGCGCTGAGCAGCGTTCTGGTTCTCTGGCTGGGGAGGGCGGGCTGTGAGAACAGTTACAGGGCACAGTCCACGGAGCACTGTCGGGAGACCAGGGGCCCGTCGAGTGCGGTGCTACTGGGACTGAGAAAGGGGCTGTTCAACGGCCAGGCGCTGAGACTGCAGCATGGGCACCGAGAGCCAAAGGAGTGCTCTTGGGGTACTGACATCCACACCCCCGTGGTCTGTGGTCTGCCAACGGCACGAGAATACTTTCGGAAACTGGCTAACGCTCACACAATCCCAGGAGCCAGAGTCAGAGTCAAGGACAGTTTGATGGAGAGCGACGTGAACGCCTTCAGAGACTTAAGACTAAGTGTTAGTGACCTTCCCAAATGCCCGCTGCCAGTCAGAAACCCTTCAGCACCAGACAAGACATGAGTGGACCAGTGGTCCCCAGAACATCACAGGCGACCTCACGGGTCGGGAGCATCTTGGGGGCTACAAGAGGTCTCGTGTAGATTCCAGAAACCCACGGGTGGGGGAAGGGAAGGGGGGCGGTGCTCTTACTTTAAAACAGCGATGTGGGCGGGGAAGGGGGCACTCCTGTGCATTTCATGTTTTAGTGGTTTCCTGGCCTTCAATCCCTAGCAGCCAGTAGCTTCCCCTCGACGACAACCACCAGTCATCTCTCTAAATATTGTCAAACATCCCGAGGAGCACGCCTGAGCCTCACTGAGAGTCCTGCCCTAAAAGGCTATGTGTCCCGAGAGAGACGGGAGGGAGAGCAGCTGAACAGCAATTACAGGCTCTTCCCTGCTGTTCTACAGACCACACTTCTGTGGTCAGCATGTCCGAGCTGCCCCTACCCCCGCCCCAGCATTTATTACACGTGTGATTCTCCAGAACCAATAAGGAGAACAGAACCCGAGAACAGGCGGCTACCGGCCCTACGAAACGACAAGGCACAGAATCCCAAGCGACCAGGAAACACAGGCGTCAGCCACACCCACCTTCATGGGGTTTTCATCGTATGTCGGGGTTCCCAGGTCCATCTCAGCTTCATGCTCAAGGCTGGCCTCGTCGCCTGGGCTCTCCCACGTGGGAGGGTCCCACTGAGTCTGCCTAGAAGGAGGTAAGGAGAGCCCCGCTGTCATGGCCAGAACACGGAGAATTCTGGCCCGGCATCTCTGCTCACACATCCATGCAGGATCCCAGCCACCAACAGAACGAGGCAGCGCCGTGAGACAGAGCCCTTCTTTTGACATCTTCCCAGCAACGACAATCCTATCTCCGAGAAGACTGTTGAGCCCACGGTTCTTCTGTAGCCAATGGTGTCGGAGAGCAGCACACCCAAACCCTTTGTCTCTCGCCCGGCTGTGTCCTCAGAGGAGCTCGGTAGGCCCCGGGCAGAACCGCCCCAGCACCTGCTCAGGACCCCGACCGGTGGGAACGCCTCCTTGCTTTAGGAGCCTCTGGCTGTCTCTGTGCCTTTTGGTTTAAGGACTGACAGCATGGAAAAGACCTACAGGCTACAGACTGGTGCCCAAGTCTGAAAATATCTTCCACTGACTGCAAAAAGAAGCGTTAACCCGTGTGTGTTTGTCGTTGTTCTGAAAATAAGTAGACAAAGATTTTTTCTTAAAGCTAGATCTGCGAGGCAACAACTGGAAGTGAGGGAATTCATGTTCTGAAGTCAGTTCCCACAGGGAATGCTTTAAGGGGAATCACTTCGTATGTGAAAAGCCCGAGACGCTGTAACGTTTCTGCCAGGAGGCTCTGCCACTGAAATCCCTGCTTTCACCCCACACCATTCAGCCAGCAACACGAGAGGCCCCTGATGGAATCCGTGTTCAGGTGACTGGCTGTGAAAACGGGCTTACCTCTGACCAACGCAACTTTTCTTTTTCAAATGGGCTCAGCTCTGGCCGGTGTGGCACAGTGGATAGAGCCTCAGCCTGCGGACCATAGGGTCCTGGGTTCGATTCCGGTCAAGGGCACGTACCTGGGTTGCAGGCTCCTCCCCAGCCTGGGCCCTGGTAGGGGCTCATGCAGGAGGCAGCCAACCGATGTGTTTCTCTCACATCGATGTTTCTCTCTGTCTTTCCCTCTCTTTTCCACTCTCCCTAAGATTCAACTGAAAAATATCCTCAGATGAGAATTAACGAAAACTAAAAAAGTAAAAAATAAAAAATCGGGCTCAAGGCCAGCTGGCGTTGACTCAGTGGCTGAACATTAACCTATGAACCAGGAGGTCATGGTTCAATTCCTGGTCAGGGCACAGGCCCAGGTTGCAGGAGACAGCTGACCAATGGTTCTCTTTCATCATTGATGTTTCTCTCTCCCCCTCTCCCTTCCTCTCTGAAATCAACAGAAATATATTTTAAAAATGAAAATGGGCTCAAGATTTCTACTGTACCCAAAGAAACACCAGCAGCTGTGGCTTTATTACGGAAAGTGAACAGAGAAAGAAGTATGACGCTCAGATGCTAGCTAAGGAAAACTTAGGAAAAACTTGGAAAAAGTACCATGTAAATAAGAAATACAAGCTTTTTCTTTTTGGAAAAGTGATAATACATTAAAAAGTTTGCTTTGATATTGAAAAACAAAGTTCTGATAAAATTTGCAAACAATGGTTTTTTTAAATCACTATGTTTTCAGTTAGTAATATAATAAAGGCTTCTTTTATAGAAGTATTTTATAGGAAAAACAAAGGCCTTTCTAAAGGGAAAATACTTGTATGAAAATTTTAAACTTCCTTATGTCACTAGATACTACAAACAAAAATATACTTGCAATACCTTTGATAAAAAGACAAAAAAGGATAGAAGACCAAAACAAATTCACAAAAGATACAAACTGCCAATAATCTAATGAAGACAAGACACTCCATCTCAGTAAAAAGTGTAAATGAAAATAAGATTTCTCACCTAATAGACACACAAGATTAAAAGAACCTACATGATGAAAAACGCACCTCTTTACTTTTTTGGGAGTCTAAGTTGGTACAAATAATTTTTTTAATGGTCGCCTATTTATCAATTTAAAATGTGTAACTAAAAAAAAGAGAAAAGAAAGGAACTAAAATGTATATTTCTTTTCACCAACAATTCCACTTCTAAGAATCTAACTGAAGAAGGTACTAAGATGAGTATTTAAGGATGTCCAGGGTTAGCGTTACATATAAAATAGTGAAAACCCATCAATCAGGGTGGGTTTAAATAAAATTTGGCGAGGCCATACAAGAGAGCAGGGTTGGCAAACTTTTTTCTATAAGGAATCAGAGAGTAATATCTTTGGCCTTGTGGTCTCTGCAATCACTGTTCTGCTCTGCCACTGTAGTATCAAAGCAACCACAGACAATTCCTAAATAAGTGGGTGTGGCTGTGATCCCAAAAAACTTTATTTGCAAAAATAAGTGGGCCATAGATGCATGGTTTGCTAACCCCTGCAACAAAATATAAGCAAGCATTAAAAACAATGTAGTTGCAAATTATAAAACATGCACCCAAACAATTCATATAGATTATATACCGATGAGTGCAACCACACACATACTCAGAGGAAACACAAATTCACAGCTGTCTTGTCTAAAATACACTTTTTTTTAATTTCTAAGAAAAAGATAAATTGATTTTTTTATATAGCAGGCGTCATTAGACTATGGCTCAGAGACCAAATCTGGTCCATTGCTTATTTTGGAAATAAAGCTTTATTGGAACAAAGACATGCCCATTCATTTATGTATTATCATAGCTGCTTATACAACAATGGCAGAATTGTGTAGTCATGACAAAGGGCCAGCAATGCCTAAAATATTTATTATCCGGTCTTTTTTTTAAAAATCCTCATTGAGGATATTTTTTATAATTTTTTTTTTTGAGAGAATGGAGTGAAGGGAGGAGGGAAAGGAGGGACAGAGAGAGAAAAAAACATTGATGTGAGAGAGACATCGATCGGCTGTCTACCTCATGTGCCCCGACCAGGGCCAGGGATCCTGCCTGCAACAGAGGGAGCCTACATGACCTTGACCGGAAATCGAACCCACAACCCTCTGTTCCAAGGGCTGACGATCTAACCACTTAGCCACACCGGCCAGGGCTGGTCTGGTCTTTTACAGAAGGGGTCTGCCCATGACCCCTGACCCCTGATAGCTACACTAATGATGATGTTACCATTTTTTAAAAACCCCTTTGTTTTCTTCAAAAAAGCTTTGCAAATCAAAAATACACCAAAACACCTGGAAAGGACCAAAGCCTACGGTATATGAGACACCCAGCAGCCCCTCACCTGGTGATGACGTGGTAGTAATAAATCTTCCCCTCAGGGTCGCGGGCCGTCTTCCAGTTGGGAGGCAAGACGATGGTTTTTGGTTTTGGAGGAGAGGGAGGCGGCAGGTCCAGGAGATTATTTGTCACAACCATTTCAGGCTAAAAAACACGCACACGAGAACGGCTCGTCCAGCTTTCCCTTTGCCCGGGCAGCTCACGAGGAGCCTGGCACCCGGGCGGGAGTAGAACGTTTCCTCTTGGCAGTGCAGGCGGGTCTCAGGCTGCTGCTTTGCGCACAGCCCTGTTCTCTGCTGAGGTCCCACCTCTTCCCTTCCTGCAGTCCTGTATCCGGCCTCTTTCCCCCACGCTTTGGTGTCACTTCATATTGCATGTCATTCAATATTTAATAAATTATTAGTCCTTCCCCCACCTGGGAATGATCTTTCCCCCAAACTCTTCATCTGTACCTTTCATGATAGTAAATATCATTCATCGTGATCCTCAACTCGCAGAATATCAACTTCTAATAACAGGAAGGCAATGTTCTATTTGTATTAAGAAGCTAAGGAGGGCCCAGCACATACCAAGCCCTCGAACCCCTGCTGTGAGTGCTCACTGACTTCCTCCCTGCAGCCTGGGTCCCCCTCTCCCCTTCCCTGTCTACAGCCACCAGCACTCGCCAGGTCGTTCAAGAGCCGTCATCAGACCTGCTATTCTGATCATGTGAATCTGTTAGTTTCTCAATTGCTTCCAAGACCAGCTTCCTGTTTCCCATTTCCTCCCCAAACAACCCTTCATCAAGGTTTCACCATATCTTTCTACAGATGGTGAATACCAAAAGCTCCCCTCAGTACACAGTGCACAGCATTCAATTCTACACTATACTAGTTCATGTCGTCTAGGATAGTATCCTACAGCATCATAAATAATAGCTAGTCTAAAAAAGTATTACTTCAGAAATTCATAGCAAAGTATAAAAATATAAGGCCAGTCAGTTTAAGTTACAAATTAAAAACAAAACAAAAATAAAAGCCAAACCAAAACGACGAGCGTTTTGTCGGCCGGAAGATTTCTTACTGGCTGTAAGGGCGGAGGCTGCCCTGGCGCCACGACCGTCGTCACGGCGGCGGCTGGCTGGACCACCACTCCTGGAGCTGAGAAGAGCTGCTGCCCCTGGAGGTACTGCAGACTCGGCTGGGCATAACTCTGAAAGATAAAATGCAGAAATGCATGATGTGTACTTTTCTAGCTCCAATAAAGCAGCAATTAACACCCACGTTGGCATCATCTTCCACCTGTAAGTATAGTGTCAACAAGTAAAGAGAAAGTGAACACTTTCCAGGGTTCTATGGTATCTACCCAAATCCGCTGGCAATCATGTGCTAATGCCAGAGCCAAAACCAACAACAGCAATAAAAAGGGAAAACCGGTTTATAATATCACTGAAATAACACAATGATGCATACACTTGTGATTAATATTTCAACAGCACGTGCTTGTCAAATCTCCCCATTGGCTGCGGGGAAGCTGTAGGAAATGACTATCCCCTTCAGGCAACTTGAAATTACACAAAAGCTAACTTCGCAAATATAAACACAGTCTTGAAATATCTTCAAGCTCGGTTGGTGTGGCTGTGGTTGAGCGTTGACCTATGAACTGGGAGGTCACCGTTCAATTCCCGGTCAGGGCACATGCCTAGGTGCAGGAGGCAGCTGATCAATGAATTCTCTCTCACCATTGGTGTTTCTATTTCTCTCTCAGCTTCCTCTCTAAAATCAATAAAAATATATTATTAAAAGAAAAAAGAAAGAGAGAAACCAAGATGGTGGCATAGGTAAACACCGGAGTTTGCTGCCTCGAACAACCACTTCAAAAATACAACTAAAAGACGGAACGGACATCATCCAGAACCACAGGAAGGCTGGCTGAGGGGAAATTCTACAACTAGGAGGAAAGAGAAAAGCACACTGAGACTCAGAGGAGGCGCAGTACAGAAGTAAAATACTAAGGTGCGTAGGTACATGCGGAGTGTGCTGGTGGCTGAGGGCAAGGTTGTCATTTTCAATCGGGAGGGAGTCTCAGGCTCTGAGCTCCAGTTTCAGGCAAGTCTCTAGGGACCCAGGCTCATATGGGAGAATTGGGACTGTTTGGCATCGGTTGGAACTCGAGCGCAGCTTTCTCTCCAAGGGGCTTGCAGCAATTACCGGGACACTGAGAAGCAGAGCCTCTGAGGGCAAGACTGAGAGCAGCCATAACTGCTAGCCCCACCCTGTTGATCCCAGGAGACCCAGCCCGCCGAAGCCCTGCAGCAAGGCTTTTGCTGTATAGCCTCAGGCAAAGGCTAGATTAGCACCTCCCTAGAGATCCAGGAGCCAGGAAATCCAGAGGTCAGAGTGGGACCATCCAGTTTGCAGCTCCATGGAACCATAAAAGACACACTCAGGGAGCAGACTCAGTGAGCACCAAAGCCCCATCGAAGCAAGTCTAGCCCCAGAGGGGTGTCTCCAGCACAGAAGTTCTCCCACCGCAGACATAGCTGATTCTCACAGCCAATTGGCCTGGAGGTCAATTCCTCAC
>NW_006295816.1:254519-273620 GCF_000327345.1 Myotis davidii
TCGTGCACCTATGGATGAGGACAGTGGGTGGGGAGTGAGGGAGGAGGGTGGGGTGGGAACTGGGTGGAGGGGAGTTATGGGGGGAAAAAAGAGGAACAAATGTAATAATCTGAACAATAAAGATTTAATTAAAAAAAGAAAAGAAAAAAGAAATATCTTCAAAATGTGATTTACAATGGGAGTTACAAGAGAAAATTAAGGTCCAATATGTTATAGAGGCAAAAACATAATTGTTCTTCCCCCACCACTAGAGGGTGGAAAATCACTATTACTTTATATCTGAGGCACCTGACTTTATAACATAAAAAATTATAGTCTAAGCACTCAAATTTTTTTGAGATGTGATTCAGTATAACTTTGAGAGGTCATTCATTAATGTCACAAAACCACTATAAATCATGTGGCCTCAGTTAAAACTGAGCTTTTTATATTTAATAAGCAACTGTGACAAAAAAGTGACATGGTCACCTTCCAATAACACATCTACTTTAAACGTCAAAAAGGTTGTATATGCACACATACAAATTTATATCGGATCACATAATCCTTCACTGTCAAAGCTGCCGCATCTATAGACTCAGTCCCCATCCTGTTCTGGCCGATACGAGGCTTGACGGACATCGACGGACACCGACCTCCAGCCTCCTCCGGGAGTCAGATCTTCAGGCCACACAGAGGTAGGTGACCTGGATGAGCTGCACGTGACAGCTCACTAATGGCATATTCTCTCAGTGTTACTATGGTAACTGAGTAGTAACTACAATTAAACCTTCAAGGTAAATGGTGGTTTAAATCGATCATTATTAATTCATCATCTCATGCAAACCTCAATCACTCAGGCATTCTGCTCATGTTATAGACAAGAAAACTAAAACTGAAGAATCTAAGCGCCTGTCTTCAGGACACACAATAAATAATGACAATAAATAATGGATTAGGACTCACAACACACACTCACAACATGCTCTATGCCACTCATTACCCAAAGCCCAACATCACCTCTGCTCAGCTCAGCTCAGGGAAGGGAAGGGTGGTCTGAATCATCCTCACCCATTTATCTACGACTCAGCACACAGAGTGGGTTAGGGAGTCAACAGATGACTTCTTGGTAGGAGCAGCCTGGAAAACTGGGAACAAGTAAAGCTGCGACACTCGAATCGTACGGCTACTACTTCTGATGAACCCTAGAGAAGCCTTTTGCTCACTGGGATGGAAAAACCAGATTCTATTCTATCAGAACCACCAGGTGACCAGCGAGCATTCTGCCGCGGCGTCTCTGCAGGACTCTCACGGCTGCTGCTCAGGCCTAACAGCCCAGGTTCGGACACACATCAGACAGGAGCGGGACAGAGCGGAGGTTTCCTTTACTTGTGATACGTCTTCTCAGGGGAAAACTCAAAAATAATGTCTTGGTCCAAGAAAGAATAGGGCAAGGCAGAAGTCAGGATCTAAGAAACTTGTTTAAGGTCCCTAAACGTTATGTAAAATCAATACCTAATAACCAATAATGAACATTTTCTTACTACCCTTATTTAAGCACTTTAGCATTCATTTTAAGCCAACATGAAAGAAAGAAAAAAATACACAAAACTAAGTATAAGAATGTTCAGTGCACCCTGTCCGGTTTGGCTCAGTGGATAGAGTGTCGGCCTGCAGACTGAAGGGTCACGGGTTCGATTCCGGTCAAGGGTACAAGCCCAGGTTGCGGGCTCAATCCCCACTGGGGGTCATGTGGGTGGCAGCCGGTCGATGATTCTCTCTCATCATTGATGTTTCTGTATCTCTCTCTTCTTCTCCCTTTCCCTCTGAAGTCAATAAAAAAAAATATATAAAATAAAAAGAATGTTCAGTACAGTGCTATTTATAATTAGGAAAAAGAGCTTTCAACTTAAATGACTGCGCCAGAAAAACAGATTGAAAATGATCTTATAAGCAAACGAAATATTATATAGCCATTAACATGGATGCGTATACATATGTGTGTATGTATGTATATACATACAAAAAATCCAAAATTTGAAAAAATGGTTAAGAATAATGTTAAGTAGAAAAAATGGGATAAAAAAACTTCAGATCTCTAAGGTTACACGTATATAAAAATATATAATCGTGGGCAAAGAGATCATAAAAATGAAACTATAGTTAATATACTTAAGGCTTTAGGAATTAAAGGAGGACATTTTTGTCATGACTTTTGGAACTAAATTTTGATACAGCTTCATCTCAGTAACACCAGCAGAAGTGCACATCACTGGTCAACACTAAAAAACGTGCAGGAAACATCCGGAGTCTCTGCTATCCACATTCTCCTTCAGGGACGATGAAGAGTGATGGGGGGACAGACAGACACAGGAATGTGGTAAGAACGATGCTTTATACATTCTCCTTTTAATTTTAACGCTTAAAATGTATCGCTTTGTTTTATAAGAAAAAGAAATGATTTAAAAACATAAAACAATACATTTTGAAACATAAAGTCAGTACACTCTTAGTTTTTAAACTTAACCATAGTTTCCTACCATAGTAACATCCTTAGGCTCAGTGCATTAGAGTCACTCTGGCAAACTTCTTACTGATAAACATGTAGGGTTACAGGAAATAAGATACAAGATGGGTCTAGAAGAAGGAAGGGCCTAATGTCCTAATTCAGGTATCAGGACAGAGGGGCTCCGTCGTAGGGATACAGACGAGTAAACTGTATGGAAGTCACTGCCTATAACAAAAGGAGAGGAGAAATCCAAAAGTCATGATGCCCTGGCCCGTGTGCTCAGTGGTTAGAGTGCACCAAAGGGTGGCGGTTTCGACTCCCAGTCAAGACTCGTACCTAGGTTCCACCCCCAGCCCCAGTTGGGGCTCGTGCAAGAGACAACCAACCGGCGCGGTTCAGGGGCTGAGTGTTGACCTATGAACCAGGAAGGCATGGTTCAACTCCTGGTCAGGGCACACGCCTGGGTTGCGGGCTCAATCCCCAGTGTGGGGCGTGCAGGAGGCAGCTGATCAATGATTCTCTCTCATCGTTCATTTCTTCTCTCCCTCTCTGCAAAATAAATAAAATAAAGTAAAAGGAAGCAATGGAAAAAATATCCTTGGTGAGAATGAAGAAAGCCCCTCTCTCCCGCATGTGCTTGGGGGAGACCAGCTGGCACGCTGCAAACAGCCCTACTGAGACAAGTAAACGAGGTGAGTGAGCCTGAAAGTGACTCTTGTATCCTCAGGGTCCTCTGATGACTAAGCCCTGGTTATGTAAATTCATGGGAGATTCTGGGCCAGAATCACCCTGCCCGTGCTCCTGAATCTCTGGCCACAGACACCGTCAGATATTACTTGTTGTCTTACGCAGCTAAGTTTTAGAGTAATTTGTTATGCAATACATAATTAGTATTGGTCAATATATAGAAGTGATCAATGCCAGGATTTCCCCACATATCAGTTTAGTATCCCAAAAGCAAACTGTAAGACAAGAGAGGTTCCAGCATTAGTCACCTGTACAATCGGTGGCGTTGTCTGTGAATAGGGTGATGTCACACCATAGACGGTTGGACACGTCTGTCCTTGGTAATAGATGCTTGGCTGCGACTGTGTGGGCGTCGAGTACGGCTGCTGCACGCTGACAGGCTGTTGGTTGGAATCCCAAACACCGTAGTTCTGTCCCTGGACTGGGCCCGCGGCCGGCACAGGCAAGACGGTGACGCTGGAGTCTTGGTGTACCACACCTTCACTTTGGGCCACATACTGTGAACTGGAAACTTCCACAGGGGCTGTCACATGTGGCACCACTGGCACAGGTGGAGGGGCAGCCAGGGGCTCTGTAGAATGTCCCACCAAGGGCTGAGAATGGTCGTAAGGAGCAGGAGAGCACACAGGGTCCAGGCTGGGGGTGGGGAGGAGCACCTTCCCAGCATTGGGGTTGCTGGGGTCCACATAGGCCTGCATGGGGTACCCTGGTGGGTAGCCGGCAAAGGGGTGATGAGGGGCACTGTAGCCAAGAGAGTCGTAGGGCAGTGGAGATGCTATTCCCAGGTTCTGCATCTGCTGCTGCTGTTTCTGAGCCTCCCGCTGAGCCACCTCTTGCTCAAACAACTTCCGACGCTCCTCCGTAGAAAGTTTATTGCGGTCTTTTCGTACTTTCTTTTTAGAAGTTGGTGTATCATATCTAGAAAGAAAAGAATAAGAGCATCACAAAACGTTGTTCCCTAAATTATAAACATAATCAAAGCACTAAGTGTTGTGTCACTCAATACTAAATCATTAATTACACCAACTCCAATTTGGCAATGGTTAAAAACCACACTGAAAATTACTTAAGGAGTCTTGCAAATAGAAGAGAAGTCCAAGGAAACAGACACATAGATTGAAAAAAATAAGTTTGTCATATTCTAAGTTTCTAGCTTTTCAAATTAATGATACATATAGCACCCTAAATAGATTCTTCTTTATAGTTGGGGACAGATCTATAATCACACATTCTGAAATTAAAACAGAAACCAAAATACACTAATAAAAGATAAATGAAAAGAATAAAAGATAAAGAATGACACGTTTGGCCACACACATTTATAACAAATACCAACAAAGGATGAATATAAACACATGAAAGAACAGAGTTATGTTCATATACTCTTCTCTGTTCAATACCAAGTATATGTTACTGCTAAGCTAGGAAAGAATTTCTTAAAACACAGTAAGCACTAACCAACCATAAAGGAAACACACAGTACATAATACACTTAATTAAACCATAACGAACAAATCTGTACGTCATAAGTACAAAATGAGCCCAACACAAGGCATAAACTAGGGAAAAAATGCTTGCAAAAATTATCAGTAAAACGTCATTATATTTAGAATGTAGGATATAAAAAACTCCTAACAGCCAGTGTTGCTCAGTGGTTGAGCGTTGCCCCATGAACCAAGAGGTTAATGATTGATTCCTGGACAGGGCACATGCCCAGGGCTGCCAGTAGGAGGCAGCCAATCATTTCTTTCTCATTGATGCTTCCATTTTTCTATCCCTCTCCCTTCCTCTCTCTTTGAAATCAATAAAAATATATTAAAAACAAACAAACAAAAAACCTCCTAATACTCAAAAAGACAAATAATAAATGAATAAAACATATAAAGATGCTTCACAGAAGAGGAAACAGAAATGGCCAATAAATATCCGACAAGATGTTCCATCTCTTTAGTGGTCAGGGGAATGTAAACTGAAGTCATGATGAGCCACGATTATACATCCAGCAAGCCCAAAATTAAACACCCTGACAACTGCTAAGTGAATGCAAATCTAATATTTATAAGGAGCTTCTCCGGAATAAGTGTTCTCTAGTCCCTAGTGGCGATCAGATGGCCTTTCCCCTACGAGCATGACAGAGCCTCGGACACAGGATCAATCAGCACTGTGACTTGTGGGGCGCAGTCACTAGGAAAGCTCTGACAAGAATCACCGCTACCTCTGAGGAGCTATCCGCCCCCTCCCCTGCCCCCACCTCCACCCCCTGTCCCTTAGAGAACAAGTCTTTGGCTCCTCAAATAGGATTTGAATGTTATCAAGTGGAAAACACTCAAGAACCAAAAACCTATTCTTAGTCTTCACAGCTAATACTAATATCAAGAGACTGTCTCCACATTTCCTGGTGAAGTTTAATACTCATCAAAAGGATATACTTATTCCGAAAGCCCCTGGGGTCCAAAGCCAGGTGTGACCTGAGCACCTTTTGCCACTTACCTGTCATCTGGCCTTTTTGTCCCTCGCTCATAGGCAGAGGAGGGCGGTGAGAGAGAGCCCCTTCGTTTCCTTTTCTCTTTACTTTGAGTTTGCTTGTCTGTGTCTCTCTCTCTTGACCGGTTAGGAGTCTTTGGGGCAGTGGTTTGATCTCTGAAGACAGCAGCATCCCTTCCTCGCTCAGTTACTAAGGATGAAAAAAAAAAATTTACTTGGTAGACTTTTCTCCATCATGATGCATCAACCGTGTAATAAAATTTCTATCCAACAAATGAGCCCATGGACTCCTCCCTCATGTCCGCCCTGGATTTGGACGAGACACAGGCCTGTGTGTGAGTGCACTGTGATTCCTGAAAGCCTCTTCTGCGATGCCCTCTTCTACTCTCCCAACCAACATGTCGTCCCCGCCTTCAGCAGCCTTCGCAAGTTCCGGGGACACGGCACACATGACCTTTAGCAAGGCAGTCTGCCTGTCAGTTCTAAATGTGAACGCCGCCCTAACCGGTTTGGCTCAGTGGATAGAGCATCGGCCTGCGGACTCAAGGGTCCCAGGTTCGATTCCGGTCAAGGGCACGTACCTTGGTTGCGGGCACATGCCCAGTAGGGAGTGTGCAGGAGGCAGCTGATCAATGTTTCTCTCTCATCGATGTTTCTAACTCTCTATCCCTCTCCCTTCCCCTCTATAAAAAAATCAATAAAATATATTTTTTAAAAAATGTGAACACCATCCACTGCCCCTGTAACTCTGCATATTTACAATGTGCGGAAGAGCAGCCTGGCATAAAACCTCAACAGGAAATGTCTCTTTAATTAAAAAAAGGATTAGATAATTTTTATCAAACCAATCTAAGAATCTTTAGCCTGGCTGGTTTAGCTCAGTGGATAGCAAAACTATTATCAGCTTGCAGACTGAAGGGTCCCAGGTTCAATTCTGGTCAAGGGCACATGCCACATGCCTGGATTGCGGGCTCGATTCCCAGTGGGGAGCGGGCAGGAGGCAGCCGATCGATAATTCTCTCTCATCATTGATGTTTCTATCTCTCTCTCTCCCCCTTCCTTTCTGAAATCAATTTTATACATATATACATACATATATATGTACATATATATGTATGTATATATACGTATGTATGTATATGTAAAGAATGTCTGATCTAAAGGAACCAATGCATGGAAGTAAGACTACTAAAGGCCATGACTTCAAGGAAACCAACAACAAAGATAATACAAAGAGACAGCTCCTTAGCAAAAATTTCCTACGAAAGCGTAAAATTACACGTTTCCAAACCTTTACACTAAAATATTCCATTTACCTAACTACATACTGTCTGGTTTCAAAAACAAAACTATTCAAGTTCTTATCGGTTACCTCTGCATATTCCAAAGTGTCTGCAGAGCTACAGAGGGTCTCTGAGTACTTACCTGTGCTCTCCTTCTCCGTCTGACTTTTCTTTGGAATTCGATAGACCTCCTGCAAAAAATACACCAAAAGGAGGGTTGTCAGTGTGGGCTGGAAATGGTGACTGCTTTGAAGCACAGTGATTTCACATGGCAACAAAGAAATGCGAAGAAAACAGGCTGGTTCATTTTTCTCCAAAATCTGACTTACTCTGGCTTTACATAAGAATATATCCCAGTCCCTTAAAAGCAAGTGAACATACGTACCACAAGTGAAAACATTCTGACATCTACAAGGCCTGTATGACCTCCTTAGTCAATAACACACCGAGTAGGCATTTTATTTCTGATATAAACACACTTCCTGATGCTTCCTGTGTGCTTTCCACATATAAAGCTAAGTCGTCTATAGTTCCTCTATTGAGATTATTCATAAGAACAATTCTAATGTCTCACTTACCACCCCTACTTAAAGAAAGGGTAGTAGTAACTACATGAAAACACTTCAGAAACATTACATGTGCGAAGACAATTCCTGCTATTTAGCACATTTTTCTGTAAATGCAAAATCAACGTGGCTAATGGCCAAATGTAATATCTACTTTCACACTGTTGTCGTTTAGAAAAGGAAAGACGACAGGCTGGAGCTGCTCCGCTGGTTCCCAGTCAAGGGCGCAGACCTGGGTTGCAGGTTCATCCCCGCTCGGCCAGGGCGCATGCAGGAGGCAGCCAATCAGTGTGCCTCTCTCCCCTGCCCTCCCCTCCCTTCCCCTCCCGCTCTCTCTCTCTCTGCCTCCCTCTCTTCCACTCTCTAAAAATCAATGAAAAAAATATCCTTGGGGGAGGATTAAAAAAGGAAAGAAACATTCGATCATTGTTGCTCTTGAAATAGCACCACAATCGTTCTTGAGAAACGTAAAGTGTGTTTCGAGGCCTTAAGATACCTTTCCTGCTACATGAATCGAAGGCCCAGAACAGCTCTGTTCTCCGACAGTCCCTCACTGTCCTGGTCCAGCAAGCAGCTCTCGGCACAACACTTCTTACCAGTCACCTTGTTAAGCGGGAAAATGACAAGCCCACATATTCTCAATGGCACATCATAGGATACCTTCCCTTCAGAATCATCTCATAATATTGAACATATCTATATGACCTGGTAACTTCATTTTTAAAGAACTGTACTCCTAAAAAAAATATCAAAGAACTCTCCCCCCTCTGATGGTTGATTCTAGTGATATTTGTAGAAAATGAGAAATAACCCAAGTGACAAAAAATTGAGGAGGGGTCAAGATGCACTACTAGATTGCCACTAAAAGGGACCAATGTGGACCACACGGATCAGAGAACTCTGCGCTGTGAGTCTCGACCTGGCTGCACAAGTGGCCATTCCAGGAAATGCTCATTGAATCTAAAACTATGAGCATGGGTCCAGGCATCTGTATTTTAAGAAGCTCCCGGATGATTCTGGATGCCCAGAGAAGGTTGAGAACCACTGAGCTACTGGCCTCTTACTGCCCTCACTCACGACTCACGCCTATCCTCAGCCAGAGCCTCTGGCCCCTTGGGCTGCCTTTGCCTGGAGAGAGGGCACGTCCCCATCGGCCCCTCTGCAGGGAGCTTGGAGTTGCCCAGTGTCAGTGTCCACCTGAAACACTGAGTCAGGGACAAAGACAGGAGAACGGAGCCGACACTCTTGGCTCTGTCTGATCCCGCCTTCCCCTTCTCAGAGGGGTTACCAAACTTAGGAAAAAGCAATAAAGCCACTCATCAGCACCTGCCCACACTACAGGGAAAACAGGTGTCCTACCAACAATGGCATTCCAAAGACAACACGATTATTCACGAAAGGTGGTAGAACAGATATATCAAGGGATGTCTGTGTTAACTAAGAATAGCACTACCTTAACCTACTTAGCTTCTTTTACATGAGGTCTTGGCGTTACAAGCATTTAGTCATTTATTATACAGACCTCAAGGTGGGACCCATCCCGTGGCGGCCATCAGGTACCAGAGGAGGATAAGTTTCTCAAAGACACAGTCTATTATTTTATGTTTTTATTGACTATTATTATTTTTTGAGTGAGAAAAGGAGAGGGAGGGAGGAGGAGAGAGAGAGAGAGAGAGGGAGAGGGAGAGGGAGAGATTGATCTATTGCCTCCCATATGAACCCTAACCAGGCATCAACCAGAAACCTGGGCATGTGCCCTGACTGGCAATCAAACCAGCAACTTTTCGGTGCATGGAATGATGCTCAACCAACTGAGCCACACCTGCCAGGGCTCAAAGATATATTCTTTTTTTTATATATATAATTTTTATTTCTTAAAGTATTACAGACAGTCTGTTCAATGTTACTCTGCCTCTGCATCTACCCCTGTTCATCAGTCTATACTGGTCCCCATTATCTGTCCCAACCTCAATGGGGCTGTCTCAGCCTCACCGGGGCCATTTCAACCTCACGGGGGCAGTTTCAACCTCACCGGGGGCCTTCCCGACCTCACCAGGGCCGTCCCGGCCTCACTGGGGCTGTTTCGACCTCACCGGGGCCGTCCCCATCATCCCAGCCTCACCTACTTAAGATATATTCTTAATTCCATTCAAAAGTCTATAGCAACTGCTAAGTAGAAAATGTATTTCGATGTTCACAAAGTGGATGACTAGTGGCCAAGAGCAATTGATCAGAGAGTCGTGTGTGCCTAACACCAATGCAGAAGTTTGACCCTCTGTCCCCTGCTGGGCGGCTCCCCGCCAGACAAAATCTCTAGGCGTTCCTGGTGGCTGAACATCCAGCACTCCTGCTCGGACCACGCCCTCCTCCAAGTGCACAGACTGTCCGTCTCCCGTCCCCCAGCGCCCCACGTGAGACTTGAACCGGTGGGCATGTTTGTGCACCTGCTGGTACAGCGGTTCCACAAGACCGGCCCAGCCAGGCCGAGCCCCGGCCTGCCCCGAACCCGACTCCGCCCCCCGATTTCGTCCCTCCTTGGATGCGAGGAGCTGAAATCTGCAGCCTGCTGGGTTGGGCTCTGTACTTGGTGCCTCTGCACATCCTACTCAGTCTCAATGTTCTCTCTTTCCTTCCAGTTGTAGAGCCTCCACTGGGCCAGCTTTCCCATGGTTCCGTATGATGGCTGTTTGTCCTATAGCTGGTAGTTTCGACGTTGTTGTGGGAGGCAGCACGCACAGGTCTCTTCCTTACGCCGCCATCTTGGTTCTCCTGGGTCTGCTTCTTGAGTGTGTCTCCTACGGGTGTGAGGAGTTGAAGTCTGCAATTTTTTGGGTTAGGCTGCAAAAGCGCAGGTGGGTCTTTCTGTGCACTGGCACAGCTTGGATGGGAATGTAAACTGAGCAGGGCAGGGTCTCAGGGGTCGCCGGGCGGAGTCTCAGCGGCCCCTCGCCTCTCCGGGACACCTGGACTTTGCGTCCCCCAGCGCCTCCCCCGCTTTCTGACCGCCGGAAGGCCATGCCATCTCTCCCCGTGGGGCCTGGGGCCTCGGAGACCCGCCTGAGCCAGCTCAGTGGATTTGAGAGTTTGGAAAAGCACAGACATTCCCTCCTGTGCCTCGGGCACAGCCCGGATGGGGATGTAAATTGAGTAGGGCGGGGTCTCAGGGAGTCACCAGCGCGGAGCAATGGCGGCGTCCCCACGCCCCTCTCCTCCCCGGGACACCAGGACTTCGTATCCCTCAGTGCCGGTGAGCAGCCGCATGTCAGAGCTTCCCTCGCTTTCCAACCGCTGCAAGGCCATGGCCGCCTCTCCCCGTGGGATCTGGGGCCTCAGAGACCCGCCCCGAGCAAGCCCAGAGGATTCGAGGGTTCATGAGCGCTTCTGATTGAAAAAAAAACCGCGAATCCAGTTGCAGCCCGCCTGGCGTGTGACTGTGTACCTCTGTTTTTGGCGCCTCCGTGGCTCCCACTCAGTCTCACTGCGCTTCTTTCTTTCCTTCCAGTCGTGGGTCTCCCACTGGGCCAGCTTCCCCATGGTTCCGAGTGGTGGTTGTCTGCCTCATAGTTGGTAGTTTCACTGATGCTGTGAGAGAGCTACATGCACAGGTCCACTCCCTACGCCGCCATCTTGGTTTCCTCAAAGATATATTCTTAATCCCATTCAAAAGTCTATAGCAGCTGCTAAGTAGAAAGTGTATTTCGATGTTCACAAGTGGATGACTAGTGGCCAAGAGCAATTGATCAGAGTCGTGTGTGCCTAACACCAATGCAGAGCAAGTTCTATCAACACACACCTAAGCACTTACAGTTACTAGCGTGGTCCTCCTTTACATGTAGTCAAAACTGCATATAAAGCTTATTTTATTTTTTGGTAATCTTCACAGGAAGATACTGTCCATTGATTTTTTTTTTGGGGAGGGGGGGCCACAGAGAGAGAAACATTGACATGAGACACAATTGGTTGCCTCCTGCAAGGACCCGGACCGGGCCGGAACGGACCCTGCCGGGGAGGTTCTGTGCCCTGGACCAGAATCAAACCTGAGACGCTTTATTCCTGGGCCAACACCCTACCCACTGAGCCCAACTGGCTAGGGCATCACAATAAAATTAAAAGTGGAAACTCAGACCATTTACTTTGGAGCCTGGAAATGCACTAAGTTTTCCCAAAGTCCCGCCGAGTTGAGAACGGAGGCGGAAGCAGTCATGGGAAAGCACTGAGCGCTTTTTAAGATCCTTGGTCTAGTGAATAGGCAGCAGCAGCACCTACGTACGTGCCTGGAAGTCTGGAATAATGTCATACCCACAGGCTACTGAATCCCCTGCAGAAAGCATATATTGGAGTTGGCTTCATGTACTTTAACCCTCTATGTCAAATCACTTTACTTCTTAAAAATTCTACTCAAGAGACAGGCATATTATTAAAGAACCCTGAGCTGAGAGTCAGGTGACCCGGATTCTGGGGCGAGCCCTGCCCTCAAAGGGGCCAGCATGAGTCTGGCTCCCCTCTCGCACTAACGTTCTCCACACACCACCCTCTTTTCTTTCTTTGGTGTCGGGGCAACGCTCCCAGCGAACACACAGGCTCACAGACACTCAGCTGTAACTCTTTAGGGCTAAGATCACCTTATGCTTTGCTGTATCTCTAGCACCAAGAACAGTGCCGGGCACGTAACACTCAATTAACTGTTGAGTGGACCAAAAGTGAAATTCTACTTCTAATTTGTATAAATCAACCACACATTGCTAAATAACTCAAAAGTATTATATATCTCGTGCTTTTTTCTTGTCACTAAAGATACCATCACTAGAGGCCAGGTGCATGAATTTGTGCGGGGGTGGGGTGGGGGGTGGTCGGTCCCTCAACCTGGCCTGCAGGATCGGGCCGAAACTGGCTCTCCGACATCCCCTGAGGGGTCCAGGATTGCGAGGGTGCAGGCCAGGCCAAAGGACCCCACCAGTGCACAACTGGGGCCAGGGAGAGACGTGGGAGGTTGGGACTCTGGGAGGGCTCCAGGGCATCTCGCTCAGTCCAGATGGGCTGGACCCCAGCAGCAAGCTAACCTACCGTTCAGAGTGTCTGCCCTCTGGTGGTCAGTGCACGTCCTAGTGAGTGGTTGAGCGGCCTTAGCATATCATTAGCATATTAGGGTTTTATTATATACGGTTCTCTTCAATCGCTGGTTAAAAACACTACTTACAGGCCTCAGGCATAACCACAAATATTACATATTTCCAGGGTCAGATGAGTGTGTCTGTGCAACACGTTAAACTTTCCAACGCTTAGAACAGTCTACACGTGACCAATCATCCTCTTCAATCAAAGGCTTGAAAATAAACTTTCAGATATTGTTTGCTAAGCACCAAGTCATTAACAGGCTCATGAGACACCAATGCACCCACATCCCTTTTATAAAAGTGTTTAAATGCGGGTGGAGATGCTACTTGTGGAAATGGGATTTGCTCACTGACAGCTGTGTGCTAGCAGCAGGTATGAAGGGCCTCCTATGCTTTGGACGTTGGAGGTGCACAGGACCTGTTGCCAAGGGTTCAGACTAGCACACCTGGCTGGCGCTGCCCGCTGTGTGCCTCACCCTCTCACTGCACCCACACGCTCTTACCGCACATACAACAGGCCCAGAGGCGAACTGCCCCGAGGTCACACGGTGACAAAGCGAGTGACATGGCGGACCTAGACTCCAGACTTAGATTTCCTCTGCCCAAAGCACACACTCGTAGCCACAATCAGCATGACTCCACAAGCACTCAGGACGAGAAGGGAAACACACGCTCTCTGAGGACAGGTACCCAGGAAACGTAAGTGAAGGACGTTGAACCTGGTTTGAGCCTTAGGAGAGGCTTGGGAAAAGCACCTGGAAGGAAATGGACATTTGGCTTGTCTTGCAGGGTGACTATGAGTTATACACAGAAAGGGGTGGAAAATGCAGACATGGAAGACTGAACACGTGTGTTTATTCCAAGTCCAAGATCTAAAAAAACGACAGTGAGCCAGTGTTGCTCAGTGGTTGAGTTGTCAACCTACAAACCAGGTCACAGTTCCATTCTCTGTCAAGGTACATGCCCAGGTTGAGGGCCTGGGTTGTGGGCTCGATGGGAGTGCAGGAGGCAGCCGACCAATGATGCTCTCTCATCACTGATGTTTCTATCTCTCTCTCCCTTCCTCTCTGAAATCAATAAAAAAAATTTTTTTTTAAAAAAACGTGACAGTGGAAGAATAAAATGGTATAAACTCATCTTTAGTATCTTTCCCCCCTAAGAATATTAATTATCTGGTAAAGAATGTGTGTGTATTTTTAAGTATTTTATTCTATTCCATGAATTCTTTCATGATTATTATTTTTGTTTGATGATTCATACATACACAAAAATACTGTGTCCATGAAATTGCCAACGCTTGATCTAGAGCAGGTGTCCTCAAACTATGGCTCGCGGGCCACATGCAAATACAAATATTGTATTTGTTCCCGTTTTGTTTTTTTACTTCAAAATAAGATATGTGCAGTGTGCATAGGAATTTGTGCATAGTTTTTTTTTAAACTATAGTCCGGCCCTCCAACGGTCTGAGGTACAGTGAACTGGCCCCCAGTTTAAAATGTTTGAGGACCCCTGATCTAGAGAAATAAAAGCACTTCTTTGGGTGATAAATGAGTCTGCCATATACCTGATTTATGATCCTATACACTAGTACAAAGACTGAAAATCCATTCTCTCAATTAACAAAATTAAGTTCTGTGAAGACTTTCGGTGGTAATGATTTATAACCGAGGTTCACCTTCCCTTAGCAGAAAGGATTGTTTAACTGTCATCATCACAGACCTATAAAGCAGAAGTCTGTGATTTTCTCCCATAAATTGTATTACAAGTAGCGGGAGTAGGGTATTGCCATTAAGTCGCAGAGGTCCTGAGATCTGACCGGGGGAAAAACTTAGAAGGTAACATACATGTATGGAGGTTTCATAAAATCACACCCAGGAGAGGGGTAGAGGAAGCGAAAGAGAGGAAAAAGTGGAGAATAGCTTTGTTTATAAAAACCCGAGGATATACTCTCCTAACTTCAGAGAGCTGAGCACTCAAGGACGAAAGGTGGTCAGATTCAGCTTCAGTGTTAAGCAACTCAGATAAATGGGCAAAGAATATGGACACAGTTCCTAAAACAAGAAATACAAATGCAAAGATATTCAATGCTTCATGCATTAAGAGAAATGCAAATTAAACTACAATAATACTTCACTTTTGCCTATCAGTCTGACTAAAATAGTTACATAATTGTGTTGGGCAGCATGCGGTGAATAGGTACTCTTATGCATATACATACTGATGAGAATTAGACTGGTACCACTATGAAGAACAATTTGGCAATACCTATCAAAGTGACAAGTAACAGACTCTGACTCAGATTACCACTTTTAGTAATTTATCCAAAATGTATATTCCCATGGGTGACTGTGTTCAAAATGACTTAAGTAAAAGTTACTTGCTGCTAAGCTAAAGAAAGGAATCAACCTAAATGGCCAAGATAGGGGACTGATTAATATGATTAACAGGGGACTCGTCACTACATAGCTATATAATGAAATACAATGCACCTGTGAAAAATGCGTTCTTTTTTTTTTTTTTTAATATATTTTATTGAGTTTTTACAGAGAGGAAAGGAGAGAGATAGAGAGCTAGAAACATCGATGAGAGAGAAACATCAACCAGCTGCCTCCTACACACTCCCCACCGGGGATGTGCCCGCAACCAAGGTACATGCCCTTGACCGGAATCGAACCCGGGACCTCTCAGTCCCCAGGCCGACGCTCTATCCACTGAGCCAAACCGGTTTCAGCGAAAAATGCGTTCTTTATAGACTGGGAGAATACGATGTTTACAACCCCATCTAATAAAGATGGAATATGCAGATGGCGGTGCCCAGTCCCCTCAGCACCACCGGGGTCCCCCAGTCCTTTAAGCCCTCACCGCAGGGGCAAGGGGCAAACAGTCCCCCGTGGCAAGCACACAGCAGGGCCCCTGCAGAGAGCAGACACCAGGGCCTGCGGTGGCATGGAGCAGGCAGGTCTGCAGAGAGCAGACACCAGGGCCTGCGGTGGCATGGAGCAGGCAGGTCTGCAGAGAGCAGACACCAGGGCCTGCGGTGGCATGGAGCCGGCAGGTCTGCAGAGAGCAGAGAGCCATGGGGAGCAAGCCTAAGCTGTCAGTAGGACATCCCCTCAGAGCTCCCAAATTGGAGAGGGTGCAGGTCAGGCTGTGGAACTACCCCCCGCCCCAAAACCTGGTGCACGAGTTTTGTGCAGCAGGCCTCTAGTGTAGTTAAAAAAGCAAGGAGCTAAATAGTGTTGCCAGCTTTAAAAACAAAACAGCCTGTCTAGTGTGGTTCAGTGGATGAGTGTTGACCTATGAACCGGGTCATGGTCTGATTCCCAGTTGGGGCACAATCCCAGGTTGTGGGCTCAATCGCCAGTAGGGGGTGTGCGGGGGCAGCCAATTGATGATTCTCTCTCTTCCTCTATGAAATTAAGTAAAAATGTTATAAAAAACACAAAACAGCCGAGACCGGTTTGGCTCAGTGGATAGAGCGTCGGCCTGCGGACTGAAAGGTCCCAGGTTCGATTCCGGTCAAGGGCATGTACCTTGGTTTCGGGCACATCCCCAGTGGGGAGAGTGCAGGAGGCAGCTGGTCGATGTTTCTCTCTCTCATCAATGTTTCTGACTCTCTATCTCTCTCCTTTCCTCTCTGTAAAAACTCAATAAAATATATTTAAAAAAACAAAAACAAAAACAAAAAAAACCCCACAAAACAACAAGCCCCCATATCCATAACATACACACCTGTCTCTGAAAGGTCACTGACGATGCTGCTGGATTGGTTGCCCCCAGGAAACAGGGTGTGGGGCAGGGACAGAAACAAGACACCTCACTGTGTGCCTTTGAATTTCTGTCACGTATGGTAATGGTTTGTCTTAAAGATTAATATAGAAGGAAAGACTTCTGTGCGTCGTGACGATGTTCATGGTAAAGACCACCCGCGGTGGCTGTGTGGTCTCAGGCAAAGGCCTAAGGAACCGGGCACTCCCACGGCAACCTGTTGTTCCTGCTGTGCGGTTTCAGCAAGTGTCCTACCTGAAAAAGCCCTCTGAGCTCACCGCCATTCAGTGTGACTCGTCCTCCCGGCCTCCCCCGTCTCCCCTTGAAGAACCTGCCTCCGCGATGCTGTCCTCCACGTGCACATACAATGTGCGAGGCTCACAGGACGTCATGAGCGCCAGGTGAGCAGCCAACACAGACCCCTGCGTTCCACTCCCTCCAGCCCAGCAGTGAAGTGTACACCGAACCACACGCGTCCGCAAGCTCTGATCACTGAACAACATCAAGGTTATGACCACCTCAAGGTCATAATGATTAAATGCTTTTCCAATTTCAGATTTGTTTTCTAGGCAAATTAATTTCAAAACTAAGATGTCCCCCCCACCCCACTTCAAATGTGGCTCCTCTATAACGTTTCTAATTATAACTTAAAAACCCCAGTGGCTTCCTATTGATTGTACTAGTCAAGCCAGCACTGCAGTGAAGACTGGAAGCTCTTCCCTTTCCAACCACAGCTCATGCCTCTCCTGCTTGAGAGGCTGCTCGTATTCATGGACTCCTTGCCCCAGAACCTCCCCCCTTCCAAGGTTTTGCAGGCTCTGAAAATCCCCTGAAGTTCAGTCCTGGGTCACAGGCTGAGATCTCTGAAACAATAAGGAAAAAAAGCCACTTGAGCAAAACATTCAAAGGACAGTTTCTATGCTTTCAGAAGGAATTTGGACTTACTAGTTTTGAAATCAAAAGCAGATTAAGATAAACCTGAAAAGTATTCACCATAATTACATGAATTGCCTAGCAAGGGTATAGAAATCACTATTTGCTGGATCAGAAAAAGGAGTAGAAAGAATATAGGAAATCAAAAGACCTTCGTCACTTTCTCTCTCTGTCATTTAAACAACCTCACGGACCTGTTTGTTTCCATTCACACCTGATAAACACGTGCCCTGGGGAGCAGCAGACTCTGCCTTCACACAATGTACAAGCATGAAGTGTCATCCACCAGGACTGGGGAGATGTCCTAAGACAGTGATGGCGAACCTGAACTCTGGTGCCGTGTCACATATAGAAATTTTTTGATATTTGCAACCATAGTAAAACAAAGACTTATATTTTTGATGTTTATTTTATATATTTAAATGCCATTTAACAAAGAAAAATCAACCAAAAAAATGAGTTCGCGTGTCACCTCTGACACACGTGTCATGGGTTCGCCATCACTGTCCTAATAGCACATGAAAGGGGAGAATGCTTTTTCTGGGAGGAACAGGAATGGCTCTCCTGGGGAAAGGAGAAGAGACATCTGAACAAAAGAAAGTGTTTTCAGGAATGAGTGAGTATGTGTTTACCTGTCTATATGAACATCAGCAGCACAGGCCAACTGGTGGGCCAGAAAGGCTTGAGGTGAGACTACATCAATAAATGAGGACTAGACTACGCCATGACACGCAAGCCTCATTAAGAAAAACGAACTTTGGGAGTTAATGGGGGGGGATAAGGACACATTTGTAATACCTTAACTAACAAAGAATTTTAAAAAAAAAGAAAAAGAAAAATGAACTTAATTTTAATAATGTAGTAAGGAACCATTTAAATGTTTTAAATAGGACACGGACAGGAACACGTCTCTATTTTCCAAAAGGTCACTCTGCTACTAAATGTAACACAGACGGTTGGGGGCACGGTCACTTACTATTATTAAGCGGTAACTTATTATTATAACCACTAGTATGACGATACAATAATAAAAGTAACTCTTACCACAGAGATTAAGAAAAGGTCCTTGTCCTTGAAGATCTCATGGCCCAGTGAGGGGAAAACAAGAATCTAAGCAAGTAATTTCAGTAATCTGTTAAGATTACTACCACAGTATAGAAATATAGGCCAGGACAGAACACTATAAAAGATGAACTGCAACTATAACTCTGAATAAAGGAAGGAAGGAAGGGAGGGAGGGAGGGAGGAAGAAAGGGAGGAAGGGAGGGAGAGAAAGAAAGAGGAAGGATATTCTAAGCAAAGAGAGCAGCATATACAAGCACATAAAAGGTGAAAACAAGGTGAGGTAAAAGTAGGTTTATAGTTTTTCTTGTGGGAAATACAGTAATTAATAAATAAGAATACAAGAATAAACTGTGTTTTGCACGCTCACAACTGCAAACTTACTTTTGTCCCACCCTGTATATATGAACAGTTTTATGTGACTCTTGCACTGAGTGTTTAAGTGAAAATATTGGGCAAGAAGCTTAGGTAAACACAGAAGTACCTCCCCTACTGATTTAGTTCCCCGGACACTTACAGGCATTGTTCTTTTAGTAACAGGAGTTTCTGTGATGCTACTAGAGATTCCTATTATTGATCACATCTGTGTTTTTAGAGAGATAATGCTACAGCATGATCCTATATAATCAAAATATAATATGCAAATCACCCAAAAG
>NW_006295816.1:275584-295005 GCF_000327345.1 Myotis davidii
CAAAAGATAATTTAAAAGTTTAAAAAACTTAGTTTAATGTTACTTATTTTTAAAAAATATATTTTTGAAAATTTCTAAAGTTGTAAAACAATATTTTTTGATTTGTTTTAGAGAGAGGGAGGGAGGGAGGAAGAAAGGGAGGAAGGGAGGGAGAGAAAGAAAGAGGAAGGATATTCTAAGCAAAGAGAGCAGCATATACAAGCACATAAAAGGTGAAAACAAGGTGAGGTAAAAGTAGGTTTATAGTTTTTCTTGTGGGAAATACAGTAATTAATAAATAAGAATACAAGAATAAACTGTGTTTTGCACGCTCACAACTGCAAACTTACTTTTGTCCCACCCTGTATATATGAACAGTTTTATGTGACTCTTGCACTGAGTGTTTAAGTGAAAATATTGGGCAAGAAGCTTAGGTAAACACAGAAGTACCTCCCCTACTGATTTAGTTCCCCGGACACTTACAGGCATTGTTCTTTTAGTAACAGGAGTTTCTGTGATGCTACTAGAGATTCCTATTATTGATCACATCTGTGTTTTTAGAGAGATAATGCTACAGCATGATCCTATATAATCAAAATATAATATGCAAATCAGCCAGAAGGCGAAACCAGTCACTATGACACGCACTGACCACAAGGGGGCAGATGCTCAACACAGGAACTGCCCCTGGTGGTCAGTGCGCTCCCACAGGGGGAGTGCGGCTCAGCCAGAAGCCAGCACAGCAGCGGTGGTGGAGCCTCTCCTGCCTCTGCTGCAGGCAGGTGGTGAGGAGTGAGGGGTCCCGGACTGCGAGAGCCCCAGACTGCAAGAGGGATGTCTGACTGCCCGCTGCCCACCTCCCCCCCAGGGGTCCCAGACTGCAAGAGGGCACAGGCTAGGCTGAGGGGCCCACCCCCAGGGCATGAATCTTGTGCACTGGGCCTCTAGTGAAGGGTAATTAAAGGGGGAAAGAATGGGAGCAGGAAATACAAATAGGAGGCTGTTAACATATCTGAGAAATGTCCAGAACCTAAATTTAAAATGGCAAAGAAGAGACGATAGGACCTATTTCACACGCAGGACAAAGAAAACTCAGATGCCCCAAGAAATACCGCCTTTAAGGGGCAGGCAGAACAGGAACATCAATGAGAGCCAGAAGGAAATGCAGATGCCTCAGGAGAGGGCGGGGGGTCAGACGAACAGAAGGGAAGGCAAGAAAAACGACGGAGAGGCCAAGCACCCCGCACACACACACTCATTTCTATATGTGCGCACAGACAGACACACGTATGTATTTTTTACAGCCTGCTGACAATCCTACAAGTGACGTCCCAGTAGCAATGACCTCAAGGGACAATTTAAGCACTGAATAAATAATGGATAACAATTCATTGAATAAAAACAAGAATCCATGAGTCTAAACTGGCATTATCAATGAATAAAGAACTAAATGGGAGAGCAGGGAAAGCTCTTGCTTACAAAAGAACGGCAACCAAAAAACAAAGCAGCAAAAGAAACGATGGATTAGAATATCACCATCTGGCAACCATCACAATTATGTGACTCAGGCAAATCCACGGGATGGTGAAACTAATGGATAAATTTGATGGAAAAACAGAGTATTTCCGTCTTTCCAAAGGTGCTTCTAAGTGACACTCCTTCATTACAAAGGGAAAAACAGTGACTTCGCACGGAGAACCCTGGAGACACCCCTTTAACCAAGTGACCCACGCTGACAACGCCAACAACGGAACAAACCCACATCCTGGGACGGATATGCCTGTAACATTTCTAACCAAGAATGTATGACCCGAATCCACACCAAAGAAAACCTAACAAGCCAGAATGGAGAAATATTCTAAGAAACTGAAAAGTAGTAAAAAATGTGAAGGTTATAAAAGACAAAGAAAGACTGAGGGACTATTCCCAAATAAAGGATATTAAAGCCATACAATTCAATGTAACTACTGATCTCAGGTTAGATTCTGGAACAGAAAAAATTTTCTTTTTCTTTTCTTTTTTGCTGTAGAGAACATTATATGCACAACTAGCAAAATGTGAAGGTCTGTTGTGTCACTGTCATCTGCTGGTTTTGATACGTGTACTGAAGTCATGTAGAAGAATGCACACTGAAACATCTAGGGGCAGTAGGTGTCCATCTGTAAAACTTACCTCTTGAGAAGATAAACTTTTTAAAAATATACATATTTTATTGATTTTTTATATAGAGGGAGAGGGATAGAAGAGTTAGAAACATCAATCAGCTGCCTCCTGCACACCCCCTACTGGGGATGTGCCCAAAACCAAGGTACATGCCCTTGACCGGAATCGAACCTGGGACCCTGGAGTCCACAGGCTGACGCTCTGTCCACTGAGCCAAACCAGTTAGGGCAGAAGATAAACTTTTTAAGAAAAAACGATATGACAAATTTGGTAAAATGTTAAATTGGGGAATCTGGGTGAAGGGTTTAAAAATTTTTAAGCTAAAAAAAAAATGTCCTAACTGGTTGGGCTCAGTGGGTAGCGCGTTGGCCTGTGGACTGAAGGGTCCTAGGTTTGATTCCGGTCAGGGCACATGCCCAGGTTGTGGGCTCGATCCCCAGTAGGGGGTGTGCAGGAGGCAACCAATCAATGAGCCTCTCTCATCATTGATGTTTCTCTCTCTCTCCTCCTTTCCTTTCCTCTCTGAAATCAAAAATATTTAAAAAATAAAATAAAATGTACAGAAGATCAAATTCTTAAAAAAAAAAGTTTTTTAAGCTGAGTTTTTTTTCCTGCACTTGTCACTAAAATGTGTATTATATGCAGAAGACAAATACAAGGGTTTGCCTACAGTTTTCCTGTATGTCGAAAATTACAAGAGCATGCCCTGCCTGGTTTGGCTCAGTGGATAAGAGTGTCGGCCTGCGGACTGAAGGGTCCCGGGTTCAATTCCGGTCAAGGGCATGTACCTTGGTTGCGGCACAGCCCCAGTGCGGGATGTGCAGGAGACGGCTGGTCAATGGTTCTCTCTCATCAATGTTTCTAACTCTCTATCTCTCTCTCTTCCTCTCTGTAAAAAATCAATAAAAAATATATTAAAAAATAAAATTACAAGAACATTTCAGAAGGAAAATTTGTATTTTTTAATTATGATTACATATAAAACTAAATCACACCAACTTATTTATATTCAAAAATTCTCATTTCTAACTAACATGATCATTGGCCTGAGGGAAAACCAATATTCCTTAAAGGTCTCTTCCGGACCAGTAATCCTTCCCTATATAATAAAAGGCTGATATGCAAATAGACTTAACAGTGGGACAACTGGAACCAAACAACCAGTTGCTATGACGTGCACTGACGGGGCTATCAGCACATGGAATGGCGGCGGGAGCGGGGCTGTCGGCAGACAGGGGACTGGGGGCCGTGGTGGGAGGGGAACATGGCGGGTGTTGGCACAGTGGGATGGTGGAGCAGGTGAGCGGGGGCACCAGACCAAGGTAGGGCGCCAGTTGCTGTCATCAGGACGAACCTCTGGTGGTTACTGAAAATTCTTTGCTCCCATGCACCGTGGTCCCCACCCAGTGCTCAAACTTGCTGCCAGCGCCGAAACCGGAGCCACCGCTTGCACCCGCTGCTGGTGCCCGGGGCTATCAGCACATGGAATGGCGGCGGGAGCGGGGCTGTCGGCAGACAGGGGACTGGGGGCCGTGGTGGGAGGGGTTGGGCATGGGTGTGGAGGATGGGCCGAGACCTCCCCGCCCCACCCCCCCGCCCCGTGCCCGTGCCTACAGCCTCATGGCCCACAGTTCCTTTCAAGGTGCACAAATTAGTCACTGGGCTCCTAGTAATGTATAGTCTCCCACTTCTCAGACAGTCTTACATCCAAATAAAGTAACTTTTCCTAAATAGTGTCAAGACTTTTTTTAACTTCATGGTTATAAAAACATGATTATTATGTCTTTAGGGAAATAGAAGAGCTCACCCCAAATACTAAATTGTCAAAATGACTTCATTCAGTATCAGAATGTTTAGAGCAACCACATTCTGTACTTTATTGTTTAGATCAAGTGTTGGCAAACTTATTCTGTAAAGAAGACAGTAGATATTTTAGGCTTTGCTGGTCACCTAGTCAATGAAGCAACTACTCAACTCTACCACTGCATGAAAAAGCAGCCACAGACGAACAAACATGGCTGTTAAAAACAAACAAACACACAAAACCCAAAAAATATTTATTTACAAAGATGGGCAGTGGAGCAGATTTGGCCAACCTGTCATTTAGATGGAAGTATTTATCCAATAATAACAAAGGGACTACTGATAAGTTTAAGCCAATTTACCTTTTACCAAGGAACCAGTATCTAATATAGTGTTCTTGGGGTCAATTATACATTTTAAAGATAAAGATATGTAATATTGATCTTTATGAACATAGAATAACCTCTATTAAGGATTTAAAAATTTATTACAAAAATTCATTTTGAAATGTTGCATTGCAGATTTCACAAAGAATACTAGTTACAGATCAAAATTCCAAGGAGTAACTCAAAACTTTTAGTTGGATAACTCCATGTTATTTCTATAGAGAGTTTAATGCTTAAATTCCTAAGAAAATAATGTGTTTGTTGAATTAAAGATAATATCTGGAGATAAAGATGAAAGGTAAGAATAAGAATGGCCATTAAGAAGTGTCCAACTTATCATGTTACAAAATGTTGACTGTAAATCATCTAAGCCAGGTGTAACTATAACTACCCAGAATTCATCTTAAGGAGAGGCACATCCTGTAACCTACAGGTCTACAAGACAGGCTCTGGAATCAACAGCCATCACAATCTCTTGGATGTTTAATTGCAACTGAAGCTGCCAAATTCACAGGAACCTTACCTCTTTGTCTTATGATCCAAATGAATGAAGATTTTCCAGTCAAGGTTATAATTAATCACCACTTACAACCAGCTGTTTTGCCCTGTGAAGTCTAGGGTATATTTTCAGCATGAGGGGTGATGTACAACTCCTTTTGCGAACAGAAATACATGTACATGTCCCTGCTGAAAACGTCACCCAGTGAGTTTGCGTGTGAACGTGAAGGCGTGCTCATGTGCAGCCGTGTGCTAGAGGATGTTTCTCGTTCAGGTTTACTTTACGAGTCAGAACGTGTGAGCCTTGAGCCAAGGCGGGCAGGGGTCCTGTGTACAGAGGCACAGAAAGCAGCTCACTTAATCCTCTCTCGCCAGGAGTCGGGATTTTCCCAGAACGACATCCATTGTCGGCAATGGACGCACCAAAATAACGCCGGCGCCATGAGTTAACCACCTCTGTCCTCTTTTCACCTATTATATTTTTCATGCATCATCCAACTTCCCAACCTTCTTCCTGTTTCTTCACAGAATGCACGCTAGGTTCTTGTTTTTCTTCAGCACGAAGTTGAAAATGGAGTTGAGAAAAGGAGACACATGGTCAGCTGGTGATGTTAACAAGCTCCTTGCTGCCCTGAGAAGCTAGATGGAAATGGTTCAAGTTACAAGAGGGATCATCATCAGATCTGGGAGGACAAAGAGTAATTCATGAAGCTTCATTCCCTTCCCTCCCGCCCTCTCATTTGTTGATGATCCCCAGAGTCTGCCTTCACAGCAAAACCAAGACTAAGGAATCTGAAGCCACTGCTTTGCGCTCTTCACTCCATGCAGGGGCAGGAAGGCCAGGTGGGACTCACTCCACAAAGTGCAGGTGGCCCAGGTCAGGGAAGCCAGGAGTGGCTAACATAACCACAGTCTCAGCCAATGCTTTTCAGTATGATCTTGGAATTAACCTCAGCAACTAACACGGTGCTGGGCAACAGGTGCTCAGTGAAGACGGGTCGAATAAGACCTTTTCTTTTCTGCCAAGGTCTACTTTCTACTTGAACACATAGGTGGAAGTCAGACAGAAGTAGTTAACTCTTTCAATGCCGGGAGAGCACGGATATACTGTACAGTCATCACATCAAGTCAATGTATTTCTCTAAAATGTTCAATCACAGGCTCCTGATTTCAGAGTTCTTGCTAGATGCTAGCTAAAGAATATTTTTAAAGGCAACCATAATCCGTGTTGAAGTTAGAACCATTGTAAATGTTAACAGAATAGATGAATTAATTAAGAACCCTAGCACCAACGTGTAACAAGACATCACAGTCAGTCAAGCAAACACATGTCTCAGCAATGCAATCCCAGATGGGTAAGGATTCCAGAGCAAACTCAACTTTGAAGAAAGAGCATTTAGGTAATGGCTTCGTTAATGCTAAAAACTGGGATAAACCCAAAGTAGAAAGAGTGAGGAGGATATATTTTAAGTACGAATAAAATTTTAAACCTCAAGTCAAGAGGACCATCAAGCTACACAGCACTGTGCAACTCCTTTGATCTTTCAGACAGGAGTGGGGATTACAAGCACGGGCAGAAGTAATTCTGTAGGACTCAAAATGTATGTCTAGAACGTGACTTTAAAATACATTATCTCTAACTGGGTTAAGGAAATCCCAGAGAATAATTCATACCATTACAATTATAATAAAAAACCTACCATATAGAGAAATAAAAATATTCACTTTCTCCAGATTTTAAGAGACAGGGCTTTACGGAATTATGATAATCATGTCTTTTTCTTTTTTTTAGTTGTATCAATCAGAGACTTCTCAGGCAAAAATGAACTGCTGGGGCTACAACTCCCTTCTCTCTCTACAAAACTCTGTGTATAAGGCCTTTTCTATGTTCACCAGTGTACTTGTCTCCACTTCCAGCTCCCTATGAGCCAGCGTAACACAGGCTCTAAACACAAACCACTTCTTTCAGGGAAGAATAAAGTAAAAGCGGGCCTTAAATGAAGGTCCACCCAAGCGACTGTCCCAGCATCTCTTTCAATTAACTGCAATTCCAATTTCTGTAGTTCACATGTTGTGTCATAAGCAGACTTATTATGAATCCTTCTTTTTAGATTTATAACAAGATCAGACTTCATAAGGCTGAGTTTACACTGGACTGTAAGTGATGGAAGAGTAGCATGAGTAGAGCTCAAATGGGTAAATGAGCTGAAACCACACCATACTCCAAGAAGGGTCCTGACACAACAAAATGCAAAACCCAAAAATAAGCACGGAGCAGGAATACTGAGGTACTCATTTTGCTCAGTGTAAGGCAGTTCCATTACGGCTCAAATCACAGGACCTACTAGGTGAGCTTTGTCCTCGTAACTGGGGGCAGGGAGGGCTCAGGTATCCATCTCGCTGCAAATGAAAAAGTACTGCTGGTTTACCTGGATGCTTCCCCTCTGGTAGAAGAAAGGAGGAACAGAAAATAGGAGCTAGAAACGTAAACTGTTCCCACAGGACCCTTAAGACCTGGATCCAAGATTCAGATGCCTTGGGTCCACATCTCTCCCAGGCTCATCCTGGTACATCCGTTTATCCAAGAGCCAAGCGGGTTTTCTGCGAAGCAAACCCTGCACACCTTGCTCCCTCCTTTAACAGGAGATGATGTCTAAGCACAAGGCTTCCCCACCTCCATTTCCCCGCTAGAGAGCGTATTTTTTCTAAAGAAATAGGCATTTAAAGACAGGTATATTTCAGACATAACACTGGAACTGAATACCAACTAGCGCTGCTCCATATAAAGTTGTTTTACTGGAACAGAAACTTATGCTAAATCATTTTTTATGAAAAGGTGCTATACAACCTTGGTTTTCTACTTAATTTTTCATTTAAATTAATTTTTCAGTTAATCCAAAACATTCTTTGTTTTCTGCCATAGAATTTTACAGAGAATTTTCAAATGTAGAACCACACGTTTGTTACTCAAAGGATTTTTTGTTTTTGTTTTCACTGTGAAGAGCACTTGAATTACTAAATTCCCTGTTGTGATACACTTTCCTAAATGAGAAAAAGGGGATATTTGTGTATTAGTTTAGCTGGTATATCTCTTGCCAAGGTTTAAAATATGTTTGAGACATTTATAATTATTAGCTGATAGTAAGATGGTATTCCATTTCTCAAAAATACATGTATAGCTAGAAAAGCAGATAATTCTACTTAAAGTTTGTGCAACTCTCAACTTGAGTACTTCAGGTTAAAATGAACAAAACTGTTTTTCTTACCTTCAGGTCTTTCCAACTATCCAGGAGCTTGGTGGCCAACTCGCTGATGTCCACGGTTTTGTCTGGCGGCTCCTGGCTCCTCTCACTCTCCACGTCAGACACGCCCTCCTCTTCGTCCTGGGACGGCGTTTCCCCAGCAACATGCTCTTCTAGCTTCGCGCTGTGGCTCTCTTTCGGCTCTACTTCGACGTCAGCCTCCGGTTCAGGGGTGGGCAGCTTACTGGCCTCCCCAGCAATTTCACTATCAACTTTAGACTCTGGCAACTGCTGTGTGAGCAGCTGCTGTGACTGTAACTCATCCTCTTCTTCTACAGGGATGGTTTCTAACTGGTCAAGGTCCTCTTTGCCATCTTTGCCTTCTAGCTCGCTAGTGGCATCAGAGATGGCACTGTCCATGCTGTTCTCGCTTATAATTTTAAGTCTGCGAAACATGAGCTTCTTGGGGGTGTCTGTGTCAGCTTCAGTGCTCAGCTTGGTGGCGGGATCAGGTGTGTTGAGCGGCGTGTGAGCCCGTGACGTGTTCTCACTAGAATACCCATCTCCTTCACTCAACTGAGGAACAGCAGTCTTGGTCTGAGACCAACGCTGAATAATTGGAAGTACTTTGCTTTCTTCCAACATATTTTTAGTAGGAATAGGTAAGTGTTCCAAAGTCTTTATAATCTGATTAAACACAATAAAAAAAAAAAAAAAACCACATCACTTTGTACACCTGACTTTTCAGACCTCTGGATGGGGGCCAGATCATTTCTGTAGGAGCAGTGGGTTTTTTTTGTTTGTTCTTTGTTTTTTTTACCGTCTTATTAAATTAAGACCTAAGTCTCTGTTGTCGCAAAAAGATTCAAATGTCATAATATTTATCTATCAAAGGGAAGGACAACTTTCAATAAGACTCAACAGCAAAAATAACAGGTACAGCCGGTGACTGCTCACAACATCAAATAGGAGTGATTCATATTAATATTCCCCACCTGGTTAGATTTTTAAAAATATTTAACTACCAGACATCACCTTGGGTATCTTTTTCTAAAAAGTTTCCCATACTGTATCAACCATACAGTTAAATGATGTCTCACAGAGACTCAAAAAACCGCAGATACGTACCTCTTTAGCCTTTGATACACCCAGGAAAGACTCTCTTCATTCAGAAATAACCACCCTCCCGCCCTAAATACAAGAGTTCCTTCCCAAGTTCAGCCCGCACTGCAGTTCTACCCAAACCCCAAGGTCTCCCCACTTCTGCTTGCTGCCAGATCTCCTAGGAGGAGAATCAAGGCCAGACAATCGCTTACTTGCCCACTTTTCATTATGATTAAAAGGAACGACATCTGAACCACGTTAGATATTTATTTATTTCATGGGAAGGTGTAAATCACAGCCCCACTGACAACGTCACCACCGAACATTCACCTGGATCTTCTAAAACACTCATTTATTCCCCACAATGTTCTTACTCGTCATCCAGAATTCAGTTCCTCACTAATTGTTTAGACCCCCAGAAGTGAGTTCATGTGGTTCCTATCTTTTAAAACTATGGTTTTAAGCAACCTGGCTGGTGTGGTTCAGTAGACAGAGCATCAGCCTGCGGACGGAAGGGTCCGGGTTCGATTTGGTCAAGGGCACATGCCAGGGTTGTGGGCTTGATCCCCAGTAGGGGGCGTACAGGAGGCAGCTGATCAATGATTGTCTCATCATTAATGTTTCCATCTCTTTCCCCCTTCCCTTCCTTTCTGAAATCAATAAAAATTTAAAAAAAACCCCAACACATAAAGAACTATGGTTTTAGCAACAGACGGGATCTTTCACTTAACTATGGTACTATATCTTGCTCTCCCAGTTCCCAACTATGTAATACTGCCCTTAAACTCGATACTAGACAAGTACATGTAAAGGTTATAGCTGGGATGACCTTGGGATAAAAATACTTCACACCAGCAGTAAACGTGATGCTAAACTCATCGTCTCTGACAGCATCGCATCCCGCCCACCTAGGCAACAAGTGGCTTTAAGACTCAAGAGCACCGACTGTGACTGACCTCCTCCTGAAGCTTCCGGTTGCTTTCCCGGCCGTCCCCCAGCTCCGCCATCCAGATCCACAGCAAAGACAGCCCGTGGCGCTCCAGAAAGGACTTCAGGCGAGACTGGGAGTGAGTGTTCTTTCATGGCGGCAGGGAAGCAGGGTGCAGGGTGTTGGGGGGGTGGAGGGTGTGGAGAACACCAGACAGAATGTTAAAGAGGACCCACAGAGAAAACTAGAGTTTGTTTATATTCCAAAAAACCTAGAAACTACTTTACCTCAACTAGAACTATGTAACTGAAAAATGCTTTAAAGTAAGAGATTATAATCTTTTTTGATACCCAAAATATATCCAGTCAACCTTTACCTTATTAAAGTAGAAAATTATATAAACATTAATATGTCATTTACAATGAAATCCAATTCTAAAGGAGTAAGAAAAAATTTACATTCAGCCTTTTTATTGAAAAAGCTAAAACTATAAAGATAAGCTGGAGTAAGTGAGATTACTGTTAAAATTTTTTGCTTTGAGATCCTGTGGTTAAAATGGCTTTGTTATGCTAACCACGGGGAGAGCGTCTAGCCCTCTGTCCACCTACCACAGCAAAAAAACATATCAAGTATCATGAATTGTTGCACAAGAAAACTCACCATGTTCTCTGATTAAAGAGAGAAAGCAAGTAGGATCTACTAACAGACTAAATTATGCTGAAATCTCAAGCCATTTTTAAGAATACATGCTTTCAAAGTCATGCAGAACTCACATATCCATTTTTAAAATAACAGAAATTCTTCTCATCAGAATTATTCCTTCTTCATTCATTTATTCTGAACTATAGTTTAAATGTCCCACATCAAATTCAGAAATAAAAAATAAATTAATAAATATCAAAGTGTTCACCTGGATGAGCTTGAGACAGGTAAGTTTCTGTTCCAAAGTTTCAATTCTAACCATTAGCCGGGATAAGCTGAGCACCTGGTTTTTATCAGAGAGACCCTCCCCGTTCTCCATCAGCGCTTCTAGCTCTCCATCCACCTACCACAGCAAAGGAAACATCTGGTTATGAAACAGCATCGACCCATGCACCAAGAGGTCACCCTTTGGATTCCCAGTCAGGGCATAAGCCTGGGTTGTGGGCTCAATCCTCAGTAGGGGGCATGCAGAAGGCAGCCGATCAATGTTGATGTTTCTCCCTGTACATTATTTAAGTAAGGGCTTATTGTGAGAATTAACCCCTTCCCCAACAATTTTTTTGTTAAAAACGTTTCTTTTTCAGACTAATTTTTTTATTTTGGTTCTATATAGTATTTTTGATGCTGGTTATGAAAACAGTTTGTAACTCGTCTTCCTATAAACCATATTTTTTTACCATATTTTCTTAGTATACTCGTCGACGACTGAAAAAGAACATTTTGTGAAAACGAGTATACACGTTTCTGCCGGGGAAGGGGTTAAGCAAGTTAATATGTCAAGTGCTTAGAATAGTGCTTGGCATACAGCTGCACTATATATGTTCTCTAAAAAGAGAGCTGAAGCACACACAGTACTTTGAAGAGTTTTTTTCCAATATTGGGTGGTAGAAACGTGGGTGTTTATTATAAACTTTCCCCCTTTTTTGCATTTTAAAAATGGCATTTTTCAAAGCTTTCTGCTATCTATGTCTTCTTATAGAATTTAGTTTCTTCATAATTAATTTTCAATTAATTTGGGCTTAATCACATAATCTTGAACCATTATACTTCTATCTACTCCATGTTCGTTGCTGTCTCATCTAAACCGTAAGATTGACGTCATTTATGATTCTTAACAGTAGCCTATATAATAAAGAGCTAATATGCTAATTAGACCAAACAGCCGAACGACCGGCTGGATGACCTTTGGACAAAGCCGGGGCTGCGAGGGCCGAGCCCCTTGCACGAATTTTGTGCATCGGGCCTCTAGCTGGTTCATAACAAGCCCAGGAATGAGCTAACTGCAAAAGATCACAGAGGGATATGCTAACTACCTCCCCAGCCCCCAGGCCTTCCTCCCAGCCCCCCACTAGGATTCACAGGTGGTTGTGAGGCTCACACACACAGCTCTGAAAAAGGAATCCTCAGGGAAGGGAGGGGAATTTACAAAACAACAACAACAACAGAAGACTTTGTCCCAGTGAAGAGCCTCTGTAAGTAACAAGAAACCTCCTGCCTTCAGTAGTGACTCAGGTGAGTCCGGTAGAAAAAGGCTATCAACTACGGTTCTAATGTATTAAGTGAAAAGACCACTTGAGACTATTTCTCCTTACGTTGCCTGTTACCTCTCAAAACTCACTTCACATTCCAAAGAGGGTTTTCAGAGATTTTCAGAACACTTGCAAATTTTAGAGGTCCAAACCAAACAGACCAATATGAAAGATTAGGGATGCAGAACAGCCTTACGTGAGCTAACAGAGAAACATTTTAATTTTACTTAGGATTAGTTTTATTGTCTCTAAAAAATCATTAGCACATGTGTTTTCAAGATGACTTCATTATTTCTCAAACATATCCAATTCTAATCCCTGTGACCCTGAAATAAAAACAGCCATCATTCATTCTTCTTTTCCATGATTATCTCACCTGATCCTGAATTTCTCTGGTTGTAGTTCTGACTTTTCAAACTTCAATCAGAAAAGCTACCTCCCTTAAAATGTCTATGGTGAAATCTGAAAAAAGACACACCACTTACTGAATCTTTCTTACGGGATCGTTCCTTCTTCATTTTCCCTCCTGCTGCTCGAATGCTGACTCTGTTCTCTCCTCCCAGGTAACCCCGGCAATTAGCTGACCCACAGAAACATTTCTGCGCTTCTTTTCTGTTCAAGGAACAAAGGGGAAATGTCAGTGTGTGAAAGTAAACCATATAAAAGTGTTGCCAATACAATAATTACAAGAGAGAGGTCAATCTGATTAAAGAAAAAAAATTTATTTTGAGACTGCAAAAAAACCTGATACTATCTAATGCAAAGCCTGAAAATTTTTCTTAAAAATATTCATTCTTTTTCTAATCTTCCTTTATTAGCTAGACAAAACTAGCCAAGAGGTTATTAGTAATTTCTTCATTTTATAAAAGTACTTACTAATATATGAAAATAAGAGCTCATATACATATTTGGACTAAGAACAAAATTGTTTAAATAGTTTAATATCTATTACTTATATGTAAATATTGGACTGGCACATAGAACAACTAAATGTATTATTATAAAAAGATGTATAGAGGACAGTAAAAAACAGACCACTGCCCAGATACATTAGTCCATGAGGTGTTGTGAAATGGTGATACCGTTCATTATACTTCATTTATCAGCTGAAATAACCTCTATAAAGAACTTCTTCTCATCAAATATTTGGTTAAACCTGAAGTAGAGCTGAAACCGGTTTGGCTCAGTGGATAGAGCGTCGGCCTACGGACTGAAAGGTCCCAGGTTCGATTCCGGTCCAGGGCATGTACCTGGGTTGCGGGCACTTCCCCAGTGGGGGATGTGCAGGAGGCAGCTGATCGATGTTTCTCTCTCATCGATGTTTCTAACTCTCTATCTCTCTCCCTTCCTCTCTGTAAAAAATCAATAAAAATATATTTAAAAAAAAACAAACCTGAAGTAGAATTCACTAGGAAAGGCAGAATAAATGCTTTCTTTCTTTCTTTTATAATTCTTAAAATTCATTTTCAAAGTCATGAATTGGTTCTCATCAATTACGATGAATGCAATTTTATTTTCAAAATACTATTAGTATTCAAGGATTCTACATAATGTGTTTCAAACTGCTGCGGTTGTTACCCTATTGGTGCTGAAGTGTTCCTAGGAACTCTCCCACTTCTGCTAAGTGAGAGCCTATTTGAGCTAGCTCCTGAGCCCCTTGGACATGACCCTCCTGATCTAGTCTGTTAATTAGACCGGATGTCCTTCAGGACCAAACCAGGGATGCAAGGGAAGCCCGGGTCCCAGGAGCCAGAGGGAAGCGGTGCTGGCAGCCAGGGAAGGAAGGCCTACTCTTGCATGAATTTCATGCACCGGGTCTCTAGTGCTTTATAACTGGCTTTCTGGTATGACAAGATAATCCAAGATCACCTAGTTCAATGCATTTCAAGCTTGAAATCAGCTTGCTCCAAGGACCCATGTTCCTTTTTAGTCGGGTTTTGTAAAACCACAATGTACATGCTTGGGGCATTCACTGCTACTTCATTACTTATTGATTTTGGTAAACAAAACTAGATAACAATTTTTTTTCAAGTACAATATGGCATAGATTAAACAAGATTAAGCGTGAGTTGAATGACGAATAGAGATTTATTGTGCTATTCTCTTTACACACACACACTGTTGACATTTCTATAATTAAAATTTTTTAAATTACATTAAAAACATAGTTATATGAAGTATGAAGTTCGGAGGAAAATTATGCTGTTCAGGCACAATATCCCTTAATGGCCAAAAGTGCCTTACAATAGGAAAAACACAAAATTGAAAGTCCACTACAGGTAAGAGCTGGTAATATCTGTAGCTTCTCAGTAGCTCACATCAGTTCTCTCTCTGTGTGCCTGCACAGTCTACTCTCCCACAGAAGCAGCAGCACAGGAAGAGCAATACTCACCCGTATCTCTGGAACTGGTAGTCAAATGTCAACTCGGAGCCTGAAGGAACCAGTTTGGTGGTAAAAAACCCAACCCTCAGCTGTCCGTTCACAGTCCACTGAGATGTTGTTTGTAAAAGGAAAGAAATTAGTAACTAATTAAACTTTTTTTAAAAGATTACCATTATCAACCTTAATTATGCGTGTTCATCTCTAGAAGACAAAGGCTTTTCCAAATAGGTAAATGGGGAGCTTTTCTTCTTTACATAAACTAACATATTAAAGTGCTACTCTTATTTCATGAACTATCAGATTGAATATCATCTATAATTTGTATCTAATAAAAGTAACTGTTACTTTAACTAATTTTGATGTGCTAATTTCCACACAGCAAAGATACATTATGTTAAAAGTAATTATGTTCTAAGATAAGATGGGGTATGGAACCAGGGGGAAATGATGCCAAAAGTTGACCTTCATGAAGCAGTGGTGACACTGCTGCGTGTAGTGAGAGGGGAGGTGCATAAAACTCAAGAATTAAAACGGGGTTAGTACACAGGAGTTAGGCCTTGTAGTTCCAGATCATTTGCGATGGAAGTCGACTGTAGAGTGCCTTTCCAGACCATCTGAACATGTTACCAATGGAAAACACGTCTTAAAAAGACGAAGGGACACCATGCAGTTGGAGTCTCACCGCCAGACATATGGCCACCAGCTGCAGGCGAATCTGAGCCAGAACTGTAGGCTGAGTCATTTCAGACCAATGTCTCCCATTCATGATGTGGCCCAGCTCTCAGAAAGAGACCTATTTAAGGTCGAGTGGCACACAGATCAAAGGCAAAACATACCAGGATTCAAAACCACTATTTCGATATGAGAGGGGGGCCATTGGATCTATTTTTCCTAGGGAGTGGATCCATAGTTTTCTTAACCTAAAAAAGAACCAAAGTTCTAATCTATTTATATATTTTAAATCTAAGCTCAAAACACAAATGAGACACATTCAAAGTGACAAATCCACCGATGAATGGATTTATCAAGTGCCAACTCTGTGCCAGGCACAGCACGTGAAGAAAAGCAAGACCCGAAGCCTGGCCTGTTGAGGAGCACTGTGCCCACATGCACCCTCACAGAATCCCTCACACTTGTGGCTGATTTGCCCTTTATTGCGTCAGTACAACTGTCAAATTTGGAACCTGGATAGGAGCTGATAAAAATCTGAATGGGCCCAGTTGACGTGGCTCGGTGTCGACCCATAAACCAAGAGGTCACTGGTTCGATTCCCAGACAGAGCACATGCCAGGGTTGCAGGCTTAATCCCCAGTAGGAAGCAGGGGTGTGTGTGTGTGTGTACAGGAGGCAGCCCACTGATGTTTCTCTCTCATTGATGTTTTTCTCTATCCCTCTCCCTCCCTCTCTAAAAATCAATAAAAACATTTTTAAAAATTTGAATAGTGCACACACACTCTGGACTCCATAAAAACAAAATTTAGTTTTGTATTTTTGGCAACTTTGAAATAATATCTAAAATTTATAGGCAAATAGAGGTGAGAATTAAATGCAACTGGAGTTTTCTGGACCAAATACTAGACCCAAAAAATGACAGATGGTAAAATTTGAATAAGGTCTTTAGACTAGGTAATAGTTAACAGTATATCCTGGGTTGAGTAACTGTATTATGGTTATGTACAATGTATATGTGGAGAAGCTTGAGTGAAGGATGGTATGAGAACTTTGTACTATCTCAGCACTATTTATTATTTCATAACCTAAACTTACTTCAAAATACAAACTTTTAACAATAGAGTAGGAAAAAATGATTTAAAAATACTAGTCTTGGGTGCTTTTGATATACAATCTGAAAAGGTCAGAATAGAATCTTAAGTAAATACCCCAAACTCTAAATCCACCCCAACTTACTTTTTGAGTCTCACAGTTTGGCTCACAGCTATGATTCATAAAACGAGAGCAATTTCCTTTCTGAGTGGCATCTATTATCTAGGGAGAGGGAAAAGGAAGAGTTAAAAACGAGACCTAAACATATACTTGCATTCTGCAAAGGAAAGGCATCAGGCAAATGTAAAATCCCATTCCCCACCCCTTTCCTTTAGAAAACACTCTCACACTTCTTTATCTTCAGAGTGGTGACCATGTCCCCTGGAAGATCTGACGACTATAAACATTTAACCACAGTCAAAATCATCTCCTTTACCTATCCTTCTCTCATCTACTCTGAGCTATTTCTTACATCCCACGGTATTCCAACCTCATGTCATGTGCGTCACTGTATTCTCAAGTGCACCCCATGCCACAGTGCGGCAGCTCTCAACCTGGCGTATCTGAGCGCCCTGGACCGCCTGCTACTGGGCCCATCTCCAGAGTTAGATTCAGCAGATCCTGGAGTCCATCGCTAGGATTTGCATTTCCAGACTGAATGTAGAGAGGCAAATATGAGAATCTAGGTAAATTCTATTAAGCCAGGTATTAAGGAGATTTGTAAAAAAAAAAAAAAGGTCAATATAATGGGCTTATTACTTTGAAAAGGTCTAATATTTCTCAGCTTTAATTTTCAATATAATAAATATTGACAAATATAACCCACATAAACAAAAACTCGTGGGGGCGGGGGGCACTGATAATTGTGAAGAGCTGTAACAAGGCCCGGCCAGTGTGGCTCAGTGGCGGAGCAGTGACCCATTATGTCAATAACCCTTTGGAATTCAGCAAGTTCCAGATCTGTTTCGAAGCACACACACCCGTGCCGCTCACCTCATCGTTCTTCAGGGCCATGAAGTAGTAGTGGATGTTCTTGTTCCGCGCGTACTCCTTCACCCGGGCTTTAAACTCTTTATGATCAAGGACCTCTCCACAGTACTCCAGGACAAAGGTGTTCCTGGAACAGAGAGAGAATAGCAGTTTCTGCCTAGGGACACTTTCTTACATGGAAAATACATACATCTGAGCAAAATTAGTGAATTTAAAGAAATGTTCCAAAGCGGGTAAAACTGGTATTGCACAAGACGTAAGTAACAGTATGTGTGAAGCACCTAGCGTCTGCTCCAGGCTAATTCCTCCTTCCGGACACTTTTAAGAGCGTTGATTCTGAGAAGCTTTGGTCATTTATACATAGTGCCAAGACGCACATCCTTGTTCTAACTAGATATTAAAACAAACCTGCAGCTCTGGTTTTCATGATCATGAAAAAAATGCTTCACAGATACACCTCTGAAGAAACCAGGAAGCCCTGAAAAAGTACAGGTTTATGTTCCAGAAAAACAGAAGGCAACGTAAACAAATACAGCAGCCCTTCTACTGCCTTTACCATCGACGGTCCCAAACAACGTGAAAGGTCAAATATGCGGTTTCTGCCCTGGCTGGTCTGGCACAGGTTCGAGTGCAGCCTGTGCACCGACGGTCTCGGGCTCAATTCCTGGTTAAGGGCATGTACCTCGGTTGCAGGTTCGGATCCCCGTCCCCGATCAGGGTGCATGCGGAAGGCAACCGACCGATGTGTCTCGCTCACGTTCATGTTTCTCTCTGTCTCCCCCGAGTCCACTACCTCCCTTCCACTCTCTCTAAAAATCAAAGGAAAAAATATACTCGGGTGAGGATTTTTTTTAAATGCTGTTTCTCTGGCTGCGTTCTCTTTAAGTTTTCTCGAGCATTTATCAATAATAATTATTAATTTCTCTCCTCGGCTTCTTTCAGGTACTTGATTGTTCTTCCCTTGGTTATTTACTTATTTTATTATCTATTGAAATATTAAATTCTCATTCTTCCCTCCTTCCCTTTATTCTATAAAAGCTCATTCCCATCAGTGACTTCATGTATTACTACCTCCATGTAGTCAAATGCTTCTCTATGCTTTGGTCCCAAGACACCCTGAACTGACTCACCTGGAAGTCTTATCTTACCCCTTCAAAAGGAATATGCCCTGCCAAAACCGGTTTGGCTCAGTGGATAGAGCGTCAGCCTGCGGACTGAAAGGTCCCAGGTTCGATTCCGGTCAAGGGCATGTACCTGGGTTGCAGGCACATCCCCAGTAGGAGATGTGCAGGAGGCAGCTGATCGATGTTTCTCTCTCATCGATGTTTCTAACTCTCTATCTCTCTCCCTTCATCTCTGTAAAAAAATCAATAAAATATATTTTAAAAAAAACAAAAGGAATATGCCCTCACTCTAACCAGAGACTTTATCTTATGTTTTTTTGTTAATCCTCACCCAAGGATAGAGTTTTCCATTGATTTTTAGGGAGAGGGGAAGAGAGGGAAAGACAGAGAAACCAGCTAGGGCTAACCAGAGATTTTTAAAATGTAAAAATGTAAATAATTTCTATTTGCTTACAACTTGTTGATATAATCAGTGTACTAATTAAAGGAGAAATTAATTGCCAGTTGAAAAAAAATTAAACCCTTTTAGTTTAGAAAATAAAGCAGTTATTAACAAATGAGGAAAGAACCATTATATAAAAAAAGCAAACCTCCAAACAGGATTATAATGGTATTATACATGCATTTGTGAAGCAATCCATCACAAACACATCAAAATCTATTACTCACAGATTAACCCTGAAAGGTCTAATTACTATCGTTACAAACAACACTTAAATGTTCCTTTCCAACCTCAGAAGCTTATCATTTGGTAAGAAATGTATTAGAATGATGACAAAATTTGAGCTCTCATACTGTTGGACTCTCCACTTTCTGGATTAGTCCC
>NW_006295816.1:295057-295554 GCF_000327345.1 Myotis davidii
TCTTTTTTTTCAGTCCCCTCTCTTGAGAAAAAGAAAAAAAATAACATCACAGGCTGACATGTAGGTTAAATATGATAATAACTAGCTATAAAACATACCTTATGCAGAATTGGAACCTCATTTGTAAAAACATATCCATTTCTTTTCCTAACAAATACTAAATGCTCCTCCCTGAACTTGCTCATGTAAAGTTCACGGAAGCCCTGGGACATAGGCATTATCCCTCATTTGACAGGCAAGATGGGAGTTAGAGAAGTTAGGTGAGCAGCACCAGTCACAAAGCCTAATGTATAATCTGGAACTCAAGCCTCACCTGATTGATTGCTTGCCCCATCCTATCTAATAAAAGAGAAACATGGTAATTGGCGTACAACCGCTACCCTTCCCATTGGCAAATCAGGGAGATATGCAAATTAACTGCCAGCCAAGATGGCTGCCGGCAGCCAGGCAGCTTGAAACTAACATGAGGCTTGCTTGCTTCAGTGACAGAGGAAACC
>NW_006295816.1:296733-305740 GCF_000327345.1 Myotis davidii
AGAATTCAACCGCTTGCTATGATGGGCGCTGGCCACCAGGGGGCAGCGTGGAATGAAGGGAGGCCCCAGCCAGCAGCCAGGGGAAGACCCCGGCTGGCAGCTGGAAGGCCTCGATTGGCCCTGATCGCTGGCCAGGCCTAGGGACCCTACCCGTGTGCACAAATTTCATGTACCGGTCCTCTAGTTATATTATAAGGATGCTTTTTGCTATTACACTAAAATATTCCATTCTGATGGCACTGCTCTCAAATCACCTCTACATTTAGAAAAAGTTCTTAAACACCAGAACCTGACCAACTATTAAATCACTCAGAGCAGAGACCTCATGCCATCTGGAATTCTGAAGGACATGTCAATATCCATGGAACTGACAGCTTGGGCTTGACGAAGAGTGTCAACGTCCTCAGAAACTTAGGAAATGTAGGAAGAGTCGCTAGATCCTTCAGCTGCCCCACCTACATGAAACTAAATGAGGTCGATGTGAAAGCATACAGTGCAGGCCTTAAAACTGGCTAAACTAATTTGCGATTCTTACAAAAGCTATGTCTCAAACACCAACAACCAAAAGGAAAAAAAGAGTAATATCAAACTGCTTGACAGAGAGATTAAGCCCCTAAAGGCGGAGACCACGATTCTTCTTCTTTTCTTTTTAAATATATTTTTATTGATTTCGGAGGAAGGGAGAAGGGGAAAGAGAGAGAAACATCAATGATGAGAGAGAATCATCGATCGGCTGCCTCTTGCATGCCCTCTACTGGGGATCAAGCCTGCAACCCAGGCACGTGCCCTGACAGGAATTGAACCCAGACCCTTCAGTCGCAGGAGGATGCTCTATCCACTGAGCTCAACCAGCCAGGGCAGATTCTTAATTTTTAGTTAATCTTTGTCTAAGTGTGATATTGCTCCTGACTCAATGAAATATACTCACTGAACTCCTTCAAATCTTTAAAGGCAACAATGCTGCACTGTGGCAGGTTGAAGGTTGAAGGGACAGACAAGTGTCACTATCACTGCAAAGCTAGATGGCTACAACTATGAAAGGCTTAGGGATTAAAGGTAATGTCTGCAGCTCCCCTTAAAATTCACCAAAAAGGCCAAGCCGGTTTGGCTCAGTGGATAGAGCGCTGGCCTGCGAACTCAAGGGTCCCAGGTTCGATTCAGGTCAAGGGCATGTACCTTGGTTGCGGGCACATCCCCACTGCGGGGCGTGCAGAAGGCAGCCGATCGATGTTTCTCTCTCATCGATGTTTCTGACTCTCTGTCCCTCTCCCTTCTTCTCTCTAAAAAATCAATAAAATATATTTAAAAAAAAAAAATTCACCGAAAAGATGGATAAAGACTTGAGCACATGGAAAATATATAACAAATACAGCAAAATGTCAACAACTTTAGAAAATAAGTGGTGATTATATAGGTATCAACTGTTCAACTCTTTCCACCTCTCCATGTTTTTATAAAACATTATGGGAAACTTGTCCAAATGCCCATCAATTGGTCAATAAGCAGAATGTGGTATTTCACGTGAAGAAGGGCTGCTACCTGCCGTGAACAGGTAAAGCTCCAGGGGGGCGTTCTCCTTGTGGGGAGATTCTATTTTCCTTTCGGGGATAATGAAAAGGCTTTGGAATAAATAGAGGTGATGGCTGCATAATATCGTGAATGTACTAAAGGCCATTAAATTAAAATGCATTTAAAAATGGTTACTCTTATTTCATGTGAATTTTACCTCAGATTTTTTTAAAAAAAAAAACACCATTTGGTATGTAATAACATTAAGTCACCTAAACAGGACTGCCTGCCATTCCTACAGTTTAAAACGAAAGGATTTTGACAGGAATTTGCTTGGGGCATTTTGGTGGAATCTATCATACTTGAACACTACCTAGCAGCTTAGCTCCAAATGCTTCCTCACCCTATACATATCTGACAATATGTCCTTATTCACTGGCAGAGTATTCCATTTAGCATCTAAATAGTTTAGAACTAAAGATATGAATCTGGTATTACCATCAGCATATAAAAATTATATGAATTAGGAAGGTGTGGGAAACATGGAAATATTAAATCCCAGTATATTTTACCAAAGCAGCGTTCTCTGTAAGTAGCTAAGGAAAGGTAAAGAGCTGCAGAAACTTTTAACCTGCTATGTGAACTAATAAAACATCCTCCTCCCCACCCCCCCAGCCCCTTCCCTAAAACACTAAGAGTCTATGTTGCATCTAGCAAGAATTTACATTAGGTTTGAAGCTGTGTGTATTAGTGAAACTCTAAGAGGCAGTGTTCAGACATATTACCCACTACTGTTCCTACAACAGAGGCTTAAGTCTAAACTGGAATTCCTTAAAAAAAAATTTTAAAAAAGACTCAAAGAGAACAGCCTGGCTGGCGTGGGTCCCTGAAAATCTGTATCCAGACCAGAGTTAGTTACTTTAGAAATGCGCTGGACTAAACTGGGAAGTTCTATGTCATTAACTATGTTCAGAGGAAGCTTGGCCTATTATTTGTCTAAAATATTATAAAGTATCCAACAAAGTCAATATAGAATACAACACGATGATTCTGTAGAGAAGGAAGTATATGAGGTTCTGACTATCCCCTCTTCATATAATGAAATGTGTGTGTTTTTTTTTCCTGGTTGGTTCCCAAAAGACCAGACTGACACAAACATCATTTCCTACTTTCACAAGAAAAACAGAATGATTTGGCTTTTAGAAGACAGATGAAATTTCTCAGGAAACGAAATTACCTGGTAGTAGTAGTCGTGGTGATGGTTAGGTTGTTACCTGTGGGGATTCCTGTGACTACACATAATGAACAGACTAAAAACCCTCGCCCCATTCCAATCCCATCTAAGGGTGGCCATGTGATTAGGATTCTGAAGGAATAGTTGTGCCTGAGTCCCTAGAATCCAGCAAATGTTTCTTCTACCTTTATTCCTTTTGTGTATTTAAATCATAAACAATATCCCCAGCTAGTGTTACTCAGTGGTTGAGCATCAACCTATGAACCAGGAGGTCATGGTTGGATTCCCGGTCAGGGCTGCAGGCTTCATCCCCAGTGTGGGGCATGTAGGAGGCAGCCAATCCATGATTCTCTCTCATCACTGATGTTTCTACCTCTCTCTCCCTCTCCCTTCCTCTCTGAAATCAATAAAAATATATTTTTAAAAACGAAATAAACACATTTAACCTGTATTACTTAACTTTAAAAGAAAAAGGCATAAGAATATTTTAATATGTGTTATGTGACAAAATTATGTTTAAAGGAAATATTGAATATGGTAGAAAAGAAAGTGAATCTTTTATTGCATTACATATAAAAAGTTTACATGCGTTAGGTGGACATATTGTCAGCAACATACAAATGTTTACTGAGTGTCAAGTATGCTTTAATTCTCTGCCTCAGTATCCGCAGATACTGTCTTCTACTCTGATCCAAAGTCAGTTTTATATAAACTAATATATTCTGTTCTTACTCCTTTTTACCTTTACAAAATTTCACAAGAATTTTGGGGATCTATAGCCAATACTTGAGCAATTGTTTGGAATTAAAAGAAACATAACTATTAGACAAAAAAGGACCTGCTTAGTCCAAATGTCAAAAATGTCCTTCCTTTATATCCATAGACAGAAGAGGTGGTTCCCCTACCCCACAAAAGTGGGTTTTTTTACATACTAGCTACTAAGTGGCCATTCTGCACAATAATCATTGTTAAACATCAGTGTAATAGACAAATTATTTTCCTACAAAGTATCTAATCAACTTCAACACAAAAATGAGGTGAAAGGTGATGCAAACACCACTTACGAAGGAAGGTCTTTGGCAGCTCTCAAGCCCCAGCCTTTCTTCTCTGTGAGTATGACTTCCACATCCGCATGCTGTTTCCTCTGGAATCGTCTATTGGAACAGTAATCCCCGTTTGGACACCGAGAAGAACTGTGAGAAATGGAGAACATCCATGTTGGCTCGCGTGCACGGCACAGCCCTCGCGTTAGGCGCCGTCAGCCTGTGTGTGGCAGACCCCAGTGAGCCATCCTCGGGAACCCTTTCCACCATGAAGGGGTCCTTGGAATGGAGGATGCCCGCCACGGTCCTGTCACCTCGCCATCACCCCCTCTGGGTGTCTAGGACACATGTCCCGGCGTCCTCCTGACAACTCTGCAGGGCTCATTTATTTTCTATCCGGCACCTTCTCTTATATTCCACTCCAGTCATCATTAATGCGATCTTCTGAATGTAGCTAACTGATCTGCATTTAAGAGACACTAAAGCCATTAAACACCCTTGTTCAGAGTAAACACAACATGAAGTGGCAAGCCCACTCCCATGTGTATTAGATGAAAATAATAAAATTAAACATTCACTAAATTCTCAGTAGTCCCAAACTGGCAGAAACAAAGGTTTAAATGCTGAGTACGGCTAAAATAGGAATTACCAATCACTTCCAATACATTAGATTTTGTCAAACTAATAGTAAATATGTTCATAGATGTTCAAAGGAGGAAGATTCACGTTCGAGTGAGGTGGGGAAGGAAAGCTTTCAGAGGGAGCAGGATCGAAGCAGAGCCTCTAACGACCCCACGACACGGACAGTAAGGAAAACGAGACGCAGCAGTGCTGTCTGTGTGCAGAAACAGGAAGCAGGCCCCGAGAGGAAGCGGAGCTAATGCTGCTACGGTGGCTGATCAGGCCGGCGGGCTGCTGGAAGATGGAGAGGAAGGTGCTGCTTTGCTATGAGGGGCTCTGGATGCCAGGCTCAATCTGAACACAGTCCCAAGGACTTCCGAAGGTTTGAGTATGGGAATAACACGAAGAAAGAAATTCTGCACTTCATTCCTATGGAGCAAGGCTGCAAGAAAAGCCAGAAACTGCGGAGACCAGGGCAACAGTGCCAAGTCAGGGGAACAGGGTTCATCCTACGTCTCTTCTTCGTACATGTATATGTCATCCTGCTTTTAGTTTAGGCCAAGGAATACTAAAAATGCTTTCTCTCCTTTTTGTTTACAGTATCTATGTTTTATTTTTATAACGTAACATGAGCAAAACCAAAAACTTAGCCTTGAAAAAAAAAACATTCATTAACACTAAAAATAAGGTAACCATACCATAAATCACCTTTAATAGTCTTTTCATGTTAAAAAAAATTTATCAGACATTTTTTAATGTATAGATATTCGCCATTTATAAAAAAAAAATATATAGCCGAAACCTGTTTGGCTCAGTGGATAGAGCATCGGCCTGCGGACTGAAAGGTCCCAGGTTCGATTCCGGTCAAGGGCATGTACCTGGGTTGTGGGCACATCCCCAGTAGGAGATGTGCAGGAGGCAGCTGATCGATGTTTCTCTCTCATCGATGTTTCTAACTCTCTATTTCTCTCCTTTCCTCTCTGTAAAAAAATCAATAAAATATATTTAAAAAAAATATATATAGAAGCAAATGCCTACCAATAGGGGATTAATACTTAGGGGTTAACTATGAATAGAATATGTAAGGCAGCTAAGGGAAAGACTGAGGTAGGTCCTTTATGCATGGCTCTGAATAGGTCTTCAAAGCATTTTTATTAAGTGTGTGTATGGCAGGTGCGAAGCGGAAGAGAAAAAAGATTTTAAAAGTAGATACAGTAAGATTTAATTTCCGTACATAAAGAGTAAACATTTACTTATGTTGACATAGACGTAAAACTTACCTGGAAAGACTACAAAGAGAGAGTGCGGTTTGGGAGAGAAATACATTTTATTGTATGAGTTTTTTTAAATAATAAGGTTTTATCTCATTTTACAGTAAAAGCTAATGAATAACAACACTTACCTCTCAAGACAAACATTGTAAGAAATAAAAGGAGACCGGATAAAAATTAATATTACATGATTAGCATTTTAGGGCTACTTTACAGAGCACTTACAATGTGTATTATAATAGAGTACAAAATATAAGGGAAACAGCTTTATAGCTTATCAACACTCAACAAAAGATAGAAGGAAAAGGTGAAATTTTGCTCTTTGCTAATAATTCTCCTCAGTATTTCGAGACACTTCATAGAGCTGAACAGAAGCAAAGCCTTCCCAGCCCCTTACCATTCGATCATGAGGAGGCGGTTGAGGCAGTCTTCCCCACAGGCTATTTCACCCTGAGCTCTCTCCTCTTTAGAAAGAGGCGCGCACTCGCACTGCATCCGCTTAATGTCCCGATGGGACTTATTCTTCTTTCTATTGGGTAAAATTTTATAAAAACCGGTTAAACAAACCTCCTGGCAATGACAGTGCACACACAATCAAACAATGTGCTAACTCTCATTAGCTTCACACTCAATGATTCCGGTTACCTCAAACATTCAAAAGGAAGAAGACATCCAATCACTAGGATTTGTGAGACTGGAACATGACTAATTATTTTTTTTTAATATATTTTATTGAGTTTTTACAGAGAGGAAAGGAGAGAGATAGAGAGCTAGAAACATCGATGAGAGAGAAACATCGACCAGCTGCCTCCTGCACACTCCCCACCGGGGATGTGCCCGCAACCAAGGTACATGCCCTTGACCGGAATCGAACCTGGGACCTCTCAGTCCGCAGGCCGACGCTCTATCCACTGAGCCAAACCGGTTTCGGCTGGAACATGACTAATTATTTTGCAAAAAAGATGAGAGGCAACATGAACCCTGGCAGATGGGACAAGGGGTAAGTTCAAGTCTGTCACTTTGTATTCAGCCCCTATTCCCTAGTCCAGGTCAGCTAAGCCTGGGATTTTGTGCAATTCCACGTGTTAATACTCAATGTTTGGCTCAGGAGAAAAACAGAAAAACCCATGAGTACCAAATAGTGATACTGCTAATTAAAGAGTTTAAAAATCAGTCCTCAAGGATGAACAAATAGCAGCTGAGACACAGGCTGAGGAAGAAAGGGCGTTGCTAGAAAAAGAAAAGTTTTAAATTAAGAGTTTAACGCAAATCTTTCAGAGAATCTCTCAGCAACATCACATTTGTACAAATCCTACTTAAAAGAAAAATGAACTATTTAAAAAAGAATTTAAACCTCATTTACAAATAAACGTAAATGAATATAACTGTAGGAAGTCTTTTACACCAAAGGGGGGGGGGGGGTTTAAATAGAAAAAAATTTCTGATGGGACCTAACTTTACAATGAGATCTTTTATCTCATCCACGATATAAAATAAAGCCCTGGCCAGTTTGGCTGTGGATAGAGTGTTATCCTGTGAACTGAAGGGTCCTGAGTTCAATTCTGGTCAGGGGCACATGCCTGGACTGCGGGCTCGATCCCCAGTAGGGGACATGCAGGAGGCAGCCGATCAATGATTCTCTCTCATCATTGATGTTTCTATCCCTCTCTCCCTCTCCCTTCCTCTCTGAAATCAATAAAAATATATTTAAAGAAATAAAAATTCCTCATCAAAAAAATTTTGAATACTTAATGGGATGGCAAGGTTAAACTAGAGGAGAAATTTCCATAAGGAGAAAGTGGTTAGTTAGAAGACTACAGATTTATTTTTATAAGGCAGATTCAGCATATATTTATATTGGGAAAATGAGATTAGTGCAAGGGGTGAAAGCAAGCATATGAGAAGTTCTGCAGTAAGTAGAGGAATATGTTTTCATTACTCCTATTCTCATTATACCTTGTTTCATGTTAGGGGTTTGTGACAAACCATTTTAACATCTATTTCTAAAACATCTGTTTTGCTATTGGCAAATTTAAGCTATTAACAATAGACTAAAAAGTCTGACAAACCCATATTCTACCCTAGTTCCAGCTGTACAAAGTAAAGATACTTCATTCTGAACTTTTTTGAAAAGTAGAGGGGAAAAAATCGAAACTAACTACTTTTTACTTCTCTAAGAGTAGACTATTTTAGTACAACTTGGTTTCATCTTCTGCCAGTTTCACATGTAAAAGGAATTATTTAAAAATTGGTTGGCTGCCCTAACTGGTTTGGCTCAGTGGATAGAGCGTTGGCCTGTGGACCAAAGGGTCCCGGATTCGATTCCGGTCAAGGGCATGTACCTTGGTTGCGGGCACATCCCCAGTAGGGGGTGTGCAGGAGGCAGCTCATCGATGTTTCTAACTCTCTATCCCTCTCCCTTCCTCTCTGTAAAAATCAATAAAATATATATATTTTTAAAAATTGGCTGGCCTAAATTATACTTCTAGAACTATAAGGTAATGAGACAAAAAAGAAAATGAGACACCCCTCTGGGGAGGGGGGATCTAAATAAGTAAATACACGTTAAAAATCTACGTTTTAGATTTTTCTATTTATATTTTATCATGCAATTACATTTCCTACAATGAAGGTGATATATTCTGAATTGTTGAAAACTAATGTTTTTTTTTGTTTTTTGTTTTTTTTTAAATATATTTTATTGATTTTCTACAGAGGAGGAACGGAGAGAGATAGATAGTTAGAAACATCAATGAGAGCGAAACATCGATCAGCTGCCTCCTGCACATCTCCCACTGGGGATGTGCCAGCAACCCAGGCACATGCCCTTGACCGGAACCGAACCTGGGACCCTTCAGTCCGCAGGCCGACGCTCCATCCACTGAGCCAAACCGCTTTTGGCGAAAACTAATGTTTTAAAAAGGTTAAAATTTGTCAGATTATTAATGATGTTACCTTTCTGTTAAATAAACATTTTCTTCAATCAGATCAAAGTAACAAGGCATCTTCCCCTGCTTGGCGCATTCCTTCCATCGCTGGGGGTCTCTGAAGTCCTCCATGACACAGGAAGGCCCGGCCAGCGCCGAGCCTGGGGGCGCTGCCATCTCGCACGGCTGTGCCTCCACTCGCACCTTCTTTCTGTCCTGAAGCTCACCCTCACTTTCAGAATCACTCTCCAATTCCTGCCTCCTTTTTTTAGGAGGCCCTCTATCTTTCATATCATTTTTTTCTAAGTTTTTTGAAAGAGCTTTCTTGTCATTTATGACTAATAAGTCCTTAATGGAATTGCTGCTTATTTCAGGTGCTTGCACTGACCCCTTGTCCTGCTG
>NW_006295816.1:305809-313215 GCF_000327345.1 Myotis davidii
CCGAGGGACCCAATTCTCTTCCTCTTCACGATCATCTGTTAAGGAGTCTGGTACCTGACCTTGAACTCGATCATACACAACCCCAGTTCCAGGAGGTCTACCTGCTGACCTGGGATCCCAGTAGCCATTGCCTTGCCAGGAACTCCGTGTCCCAGCGTACGGCTCTGTGCCCTGCTGATACTTGTGCCCAGCACGGCCTCCATAGCTGCTGTCAGGCTGCTGGTACGTGGTCGTTGGCTTTTCTTGTGGAGAGAAGTCCCAGCCCATGTTTCTGAGCTCTAGCACTTTGTAAAGACCCGATGAATGGAAGCCATCCACTCGGGAGATCTCGTAAGAGGAAGAGAAATTCAATTCTGTTCTTCCCAGTCTACTATCTGGCCTATCAGGGAAAGGGGTCTGTTGCCAACACTTATTTTGAACATCTTCAAAACCATCAGAAGAATAAAGTGGCAACTCCTCTTGCCTGGAAGCTATTTTGGCTCTCAGTGTTTCTTCAAAACCTGGATGACCTCCAGGGTCCGACTTTACATCAGAATGACTTGTACTATCGACTCCGTCACTCTGAGGGTGAGCAACTTCAGTCAGGTGGTTGTCTATCTGCTTTCTGCTCATCTGTGTGAAACACATTTCTGGACTCTTCTCTGTTCCTTTATGAAGGAAGAACTTCTCCGTCTGAGGACAGGCTTTACTTGCTATGCTCTCAAACTTTTCCTCATATGAATGCCTCCTGGGCTCCAATCTCTCATCTTCCCAGTGGTCAGAAGAGTGTCTGTAACTGTGACTGCTCCGAGAAGAACACGGACTTGTTTCTTCCATGGGCAAAGTCGAATTCTTTGGCACAACCACCACCGACTGAAGACGGTTCCTGGGAATACTGCTGTCGTCAGAATCTGTCTCTTCCGAATCGCTTTCATCACTTGAACTTTCAGAGGAACCAGAATACTCTTCGTGAACAGTAGACACGATCTCTGAGGCATGACCACTACTGTCACACTTTAAGGTGTATGTCATATACTCGCTGTCTTCCGTGGTTAAATTCAACTCACAAGAAGAAAATACAACTTCTGAATCATCAGAAGTGTGTTCATGTCCTCTACCTCCCTCTTCTTCTAGAGAGATTTCTGGTCTTCCTCTTTTATCAGGCAACATGCTATCCCCTTCTTCTTGAGCCTCATGCAGACATTTCCCAGAGAGCCCATTATTATGCCTGTTTTCCCAGGAAGCAACCCCCCTACCTAAAGCAGGAAGGCCACTGCCTACTTCTAGCATTTCTTTTTCTCCATGCTTTGCAAACTCTGTGCTTTTACTCTTCAGAACAGCACCCAAAACTGGAGATGTGTTCTCTCCACATTGCAAGAGAGCTAAACTGTCCACTGTTATTCCTGGTGGAAGACTCTGAAGAGATGAAGCAATGCCTGAACTCTCTATAGGTTGATATAAACCATCAAAATGATTAACAGAAGCCGAACTAGTGCTACCAACACTCTTATATTCCTTACATGCAAATTTTGAGTGCTGATCTGTCAGACTTCGATGATCACATATAACTGTTTTTGATTTCAAATGCACATTCATAAAGCTATTTGAAGAAATCTTCCTAACTGGAGGCTCAGTATCTTCAGCTGCAGAATGACACAAAGAAGGGTTGTTGTCATTTGAAGCACAATACACGTCTGAATCTTTGGCTTTACAGCTAGAAACTCTCATATCAACTGGTTCTTCACCTATAGTTTTGCAGTAATCTACAGTCATAACAGGTAAAGACATGAGTTTATCTTGGTGTGGTGACACCGGAGGCTCTGTTTCTCTAAACGGGCTTTCTGCCTTACTACACTGCATGCAAGTATCGTCCAAGTCTTTTTCTTTACAACTGTCAATGTTCTGAAATCCATTTGATGAAAGCACACATGCTTTGACCAAAGAGGATGCCTCCGATCCAGTCACACTGTCATCAGAAGACATCAAGACAGTGTCAGTTTTAGAAGTGCAAAATGTTACCAAATCAGATTCTGCATCAGGAGATCCATTTATATTTAATTCCATGGGACAGTAACTTCTTAACTGATCATTCTTCATTTTAGATAAAGAATCTAATTCCTTAATACTATCATGGCTATCATGTCCTATAAATTCAGATTTAAAAATAGGCGGTTCTTCCAGCTTTTTAAAAGCTGGTGAATCATTTAATCGATTTGATAGAGGAGATCCCGTCTTTTCTCTTTCAGGAAGTTTACTAATCACCCTGACTTCACTACCCTTTGAACAATGAGTCTGTAAACTAAAAGAATGAGTGTGTTTGATTTCCTCAGTTAATTCTGCACAACAGAAAGAATTTTTTGATTTATCAGATTTGGATATAGATTTTGAAGGAGCAGATTTATAACGGGAAGCACTGTTTTCGTGCTTGGAATATGATGACCCCCGTCGGAATCCCAGTTCATTAAGGGGAGAACAACACCTTTTCATTGCTTCATTTTCTGAAGTCCTTCTGGATTCTCTTTCTGGTTTTGAAGAATACTTCCCTCTTTTCTCCATCTCTGAGTGAGATTCAGTTTTGCAGTCCCGATCGGATTTAGAATAGGATGATGATGTCCTTAGGTCTCTGTAAGAGGAATGAGATGAGGTGCGCCTTGAGTATGTCTTTTTATGCTCATCTTCGGAATCAGAACTCTCTCGTGCCCTGTTATCTGTATGCGGCCGAGAATAACGTGCCCTCTCTCGATAAGGGGAACGGTAGCGACGATCAGAGTCATAATAATGGGATCGTTCCGACCGGGAATAAGATAAGCTAGTTCTAGAGCCTCTGTCAGATCTAGAACGAGATCTGCTTCGCCTTCGCTCTCTCTCTGATCTACATCGAGAGGACATATACCGAGTATCTCTTTCAAGTTTTGAGTAACTAAAATATTTGTCATCTCTTTCTGTTTTAGATCGGGAAGATTTCCCTAAATCTTCACTTTTTAAAGGTGCTAAGCTCTTTTTTGAATCTCTTTCCTTTTCAATGCTTGCTGGAAATTTTAAATCATGTGATCTCTGACTTGAGGAAGTCCGAACAGAATCTTCATCAGATTCTGAACCAAGAAAGGTGCCTTCAGATTGTGAGGGTTTCTTCTTAGAACCTGTCTTTCTCAAGCTCAGACTCCTCTTAGAACTATCTGGACTCTCCTCCCCCTTCCCAATATGGGAGTCTTCTTTCTGTGAGGGAAGATGTGCTTGCTCACTCAAAGTCGGAGCCATGTGTTCTTCTGAACTGTTAGATACAGTGTCCTGCTTAGTGTCCGCTTCCGAGGATTCCGGTTCAATTGTAACCGGTGGTTCCTTCAAGGCTCTAACTGCTGTATCTGCCGGTGCTGTCATCAGAACCATTATTGGTGCATGTGGCAAGGCCACCGGCTCTGTTACTGGTGCTAGTGGTGAGGGTATTGTGGCTTGGGGGGGTGGAGGAGGTGGAGGAGGTGGAGATGAAGGTGGTGAGTCTACAGTTGTTGATTCTGCTATGACTGCTGGTAACGGTTCTGTGGGCGGAGGTGATGTCACTGGTGTGGTCGTAGCTAGCAGTGGCCTGGATGTTACATGAAGCAGATGTTTCTTAAAATGAATTTTTCCCAATTCTACCCTTGATTTTGGTGGGGAAGAGTCTTCTGCAGTAGATAAGGTCTCGCCAACGTCCACTTTAGTTTTAGGGGTCAAGTCTACTTGAAGAGGTACAGCTGGGGAGGCTGGAGCATCACTTTGCTTGTCACTGCCAAGTGCAGTCAGAAACCTGTTCGGCAAAGTTTTCTTTGTGAGGCTGAAGCTGAATGACACCTTCTGTCGCCCCTGTTCCTCCAAATTGACTTTCGTCTTGGTGCCTTTGGGCAAAAACCGACTGGAAGCAACACCTTTGAACACCGGTCCTTTGATGAAACCTGTTTTCTGCACATTTTCAATCTTCGCCTATAAATGAACAAAACAAGCAGTTACTACTTCAACGAAGTTACTTCCAAATGGCTATCATCACAGTTTTCAACATCAGGGAAATTAAGTCATTTGTTTTTTAATGACAAACAGTATAACTTTCAATAAGTACTTTAGTATTTTTTTCTTTATTGTCTTTATTGATTAAGGTATTACGTATATGTCCTTCTTCCTGCCCCCATGTCTGTGTTCACTGGTCAGGCTTATATGCATGGATACAAGTCCTTTGGTTGCTCTCTCCCTCTTACCCCCACCATCCCCCACCTTCCCTTTGACTGATCGCTGCTTCTCTGTCTCTGGATCTGTTTTTGTTCATCATTTTATGTTATTCATTATATTCCACAAATGAGTGAGATCATGTGATATTTATCTTTCTCTAACTAATTTCCCTTAGCATAATGCTCTCCAGGTTTTTCCAGGATGTTGCAAATGGTAAGAATTCCTTCTTTTTTACAGCAGTGTAGTATTCCATTGTGTAGATGTACCACAGTTTTCTGATCCACTCATCTGCTGATGGGCACTTAGGCTGTTTCCAAATCTTAGCTATTGTAAATTGTGCTGCTGTGAACATAGGGGTGCATATATCCTTTCTGACTGGTGTTTCTAGTTTCTTGGGATGTACTGCTAGAAGTGGGATTACTGGGTCAAATGGGAGTTCCATTTTTAGGGTGGGTTTTTTTTTGTTTTTTTTTTTTGAGCAAACTCCATACTGTTCCCACAGTGGCTGTACCAGTCTGCATTCCCACCAGCAGTGCACGAGGAGTACTTTAGTATTTTTAAAAATTAAAAACATACTCCAGCCCTAACCGGTTTGGCTCAGTGGATGGAGCATCGGCCTGCGGACTCAAGGGTCCCAGGTTCGATTCCGGTCAAGGGCATGTGCCTTGGTTGCGGGCACGTCCCCAGTGCGGGGTGTGCAGGAGGCAGCTGATTGATGTTTCTCTCTCGTCGATGTTTCTAACTCTCTATCCCTCTCCCTTCCTCTCTGTAAAAAATCAATAAAATATATTTTTAAAAAGATACTCCCCAAATTTGGAAAATAATAAAGCCCCAAGTACCCACCTATGTTCCACAACGAAGCCTCCCATCCCACTCACTGTACAGATAAGTCTGAGGCCTTTCTGCCGTCTCTGCCTTGGCACACTACCACTCTCTGCCTGGGCCCAACCCCTCAGGCCACGCTGCCGTGCAGTCTGAGCCCACTGCATGCGGGACAACTACAAATACGATTTAAGAAGACTCTCCCGCCCTGACCATCTGGCTCAGTGGATGGACCATTGGCCTGCGGACTCAAGGGTCCCAGGTTCGATTCCGGTCAAGGGCATGTACCTTGGTTGTGGGCACATCCCCAGTGGGAGTGTGCAGGAGGCAGCTGACCGATGTCTCTCCCTCATCGATGTTTCTAACTCTCTATTCCTCTCCCTTCCCCTCTGTAAAACATCAATAAAATATATTTTTTTAAAAAGAAGACTTCTCCCTCCATTATTAGCCAAACCACCAAAGGAAAGTTAAAGGCATAACCTAGGGTGTAGCCCAGAACTTCAGAAAAATCGACAACAGACTCAAGCCTGAATTAAAGATGGACCGTTGCCATCTGCAGCATTCTTCTAGTAGATGTTCTCTTATCAACTCTGGCTGTTTAAGAGAGTAGTTTTCCCCCCAACGTAGTAAAATCTAAAACCAGCTTTCGAAATTATACAGTGGCCATTCAGGTGGAACAGTAAGCATCTTCACATGCATTCCCACGGAGCAGCATTCAAATACAGTGGGGCCTTGACTTACGAGTGTCCCGACTAACAAGTTTTTTTGAGATACCAGCTGTCTCTCTGCTGATTTTTTGCACTGAGTTGATAGAGTAATTTGAGTTAAGGAGCTTGGTCTCGGAACGAATTAAACTCGTAAGTCAAGGCCCCACTGTACTTATAAAAACAGATTCTGCTTTTCAAATTAAACCTTCCCTGGAAGCTCAACCCGTGAAAACAAGGTGAGAAATGGTCTCCAGCCTGGCGGGTGTGGCTCAGCGGTGGAGAGTCAACCCATGCACTCGGAGGACACTGGTTCAATTCCTGGTCGGGGCACAGGCCTGGCTTTCAGGCTTGATCCCCAGAAGAGGGTGTGAGAGAAACAACTGATCGATGTTTCTCTCTACCTCCTTCCTCTCCCTTCTTCTTTCTCTAAAAGTCAACAACATATTTTTTAAAAAAAGAAAAGAAACTCTGCAGAGCTTCCGGCTTCCTTTATCTTGCCTGAAGCTCTGGAAGTGCTAAAATTTAAAAACCATTTCTTTGATATATATAACGGCCCTCTCTAGAATAAGTTACTGTTGATCCAAAACCAAAATAAAACAAAAACCATTACTTCGTTTCACATTCCAAATAGCAAAGTTTTAAATGGTTTCAATTCCACAATTACTGAATAATCAGTTAAATTATACTTACCTCATTTTCTTCTTCCCTATTGTCATCCAGCCAAGAAAGCATGCAAAAGAATAAAAAGAAATCATAAATACTTAAAACCAATTGAAATGAAAGTTGTTTTTTAATTAAAACTTAGGAGACATACAACCTACAAGTATATTCTATATGGACTATCCATCCCTTCATGGCCTCGGGTACATTTCAACATAGCAAATATTTGTTTTCTATGCTAGGTGCGAGAAATAAAAGGTGAAAAAAGCTGCCCTAGATAGAGCACTGGCCCATGGACTGAAGGGTCGTCGGTTCAATTGCCGTCAAGGGCACTTACCTCGGTGGCAGGCTCAATCCCCAGCCTTGGTCAGGGTACAGGCAGGAGGCAACCAACTGATGTGTGTGTCTCACATCCGTGTTTCTCTCTCTGCCTCCTCCCTCCCTTCCGCTCTCTATCAATGAAAAAATATCCTCGGTGAGGATTAACAACAAAAAAGGTGAATAAAGCTGAGTCCCCTGCCCTTAAAAAGCTTATCGTTACAAATACAAAACATAATGTTGTTATAAAAGCAGGTACAAGGATGGAAATGCTCAGTGCAGCAGCGAGGAGTAAGACAAGGCCCGGCCGGTGGCTCCGCTGGTCGGAGCAGCGTCCGCGCAAAAGGGCTGTGGGTTCAATTCCCGGTCAGACAACCAATTGGTGTTTCTCTCACATCAATGTTTCTTTCTCTTTCTTTCTCCCTTTCTCTCTCTCTCTCAGGAAAAAAAAATCCTTGGGTGAGGACTAAAAAGAATAAGTTTAGTGTAAGGACAGGAATATAAAGCATCCTCCCTAAAAAAATGTAAATTTTTGAAAAATTAATTTGTAGGCAGACTGAGCAAAGGTATAGAGATTAAAGTGTGAAGCAGGAAGAGGCCCTTAGTCAGGTGGAGGAGGCGGCAGGGGCCAGGTCCGGAGGCCCGGCTTCTCCTGAGGAGAAGCATGTTTGATAAGTCTGGGGGGCCACGGTTCTCCAGCCTCTTCGGTGTAGAGTCCATGGT
>NW_006295816.1:313247-327205 GCF_000327345.1 Myotis davidii
GCTGAGTGCTGGTATGCCTACTCTGCTGCACATCACAGCACGCCTCTCTCTCTGAGCTCCTGGTTCCCAGTTATGTCCTAACGCAGGTAACCACAATGACTTAGGAATCCAAAGCCAAAGGTCTGGAGTGCACACGTACCCACGGGCACACGGGGAAAGGAGAGCTACAAAGGGCTTAAGGCTGACAGCCAGGTTTACATGCTAAGCAGGTGACTAAGCCGCTTGTGGCCCACAACAAATATTTTTGCAGCCCAGCCAATATAACAGTAAGTAAGAAACATTTTAATCAGAATTTTGTAACTTAATTTTTACAATATGCTGTTATACATAATGATCATCGTGTTGCATTCCTCTCCCTTACGCGCAGGCGCACCATTTCTCCCCACTGACACCAGCAGCGAGTATTTCAGCAGCCGATGGCCACGTCATTAGTCTCGGCCTCGCTTGCTTGGTGTGCGCAACAGGAAATGTTTCACTTTCGGAGAACAAGAAAAATAGGTTTATTTGTGCTAACAATGACTCGTTTATTTCAGCCCTTTGTATTCAGTATGTCTCTTGAAATAAACCTACCTTTCTAGGAAAATTGAAGCTTTTGGGGTTTTTTGTGGCCCACATACACTTAAACCTTGTTTATTTGGCCCATGTTAGCCTTTGAGTTTGACATGCTTGCTGTAGGCTATGTTGCAAGACTGGAATACATACAATAATGTTTTAAATGGCCCTTAAAAGAAATGTACAAAAAACCTTTCCCCAAACGTAGGCCTAACGCCACCATAATTCAGTTCATTCACCAGTGTCTAAGGTAGCCATACAAAACCAAGTAAAAAAGGGTAAAAAGAAAAATAAGTTAGTAATGAAACCTGAAGCAGTGCCTAGGCTAACCACTTTTTTCTACTCCATAGAAACGACTCAAAATTTCACAGCCATACCCTGGCTGGTTTGGCTCAGTGGTTAGAGCATCAGCCTGCAGACTGAAGGGTCCCGGGTTCGATTCCAGTCAAGGGCATTTGCCTGAGTTGCAGGCTCCATCCCCAGGAGAGGGTGTGCAGGAGGCAGCCAATCAATGATTCTCTCTCATCATTGATGTTTCTATCTCTCTCTCCCTCTCCCTTCCTCTCTGAAATCAATCAACATTATATATATATAATACCTGTAGTCTTTAAGGCATCACATACATGAAAAAGAAAAAACTCACAGCCGAGATGAAACAGCTGCATTTCACCGTGCTGTGGTGCCTTCCTCAGGTCGCACCTGGCAGAGGCATCGCACCAGCAACAGCATCACGTGTAGCTGGCAGTGTTCCTCCTCTCCCAGTGATTCATAAACTCACGTGTCGCACAACCCATGGCACTAGATCTGGTTTCAGTCCGTACAATGTGGAGTTTTCAAACCCTTGCAGTGCCATCTCTGACTCTGCTCCTCCCTCAGTGGGCACTCGAGCGCATCCGTGCTTGTCTGCATGGACCCTACACAGGAAGTGCTGGAGATCTGAGGAGACGGAACCCTTTCCCCAGCCTCAGCCAGTTTACTCTCAACAAGCAAATGAAGAGAAAATCCTGACAAACCGTGAAGAAAGTAATGACACAGTCAAAGGGCTGAAGAAACACTGTACATGTGGAACTGGTGGGGGACGGTTCATTTCAGAAATCAGACAACTGCTAGACAGAGATGGCAAGACATGGCCCTTCACTTGATAATAAAATAAAAAGTTTATAACAAAAAGGGTATAAGCACATCGAAAATTTGGAGAAAGATCAAGTTTGTCATCCTAAGGGCATTTCATGTTAATAAAGAAAAGTCAAATTCCAAACAAACAGAAAGTGTCAGGGCCCGGTTAGCAGTGGTGTCTGAAACGGAACAGAAAGGGACAGAAAAGGGCAGTGCAGCGCCCAATCCACAGACTCTGAGCACGTTGGAAGACAGGAGTCAGATCTTTCTAAATCCATACTCATCGATGAGAACAAACTATGTAAAAACTAGACCCCGTGACAGAACATGAAATTGCAGAAGAAGGGAACTGTGAAGAGGCAAAACTCAGAGAGAAGACAGGAGAACTGGTTGGGAACAAAAGGCAGGCACTCGTGCCACCCGAAGGCCACGGGGTCGCAGTTCACGGAGTGCATCCCAGCAGAGGCACAGCCAGCACTCGGAGCCCTTCCCCAGGACTGTGATGACCTCACTATGAGGAGAAAAACAGGATTTTACAGCTTGTTTATTTGTTTAGGTTTGTTTCCATTTTAGTGTTCGTTTCTTTTTTAGGTTTCTAAATCTGTGGCCTCCTCAACGAGCACAAATGAACACATCTGACCTGCAGAAGCTGGAACTGCACTGAAGTCATGTTTCGACATTTATACACTTGGCCACTTACAGTGCCAAACATTCAAGACTTAAATTTAAACGCCTCAGACAGTCAACGATATGGAAGAGCACGTCAAAAACAAAGTCTTCATAAGAACAGCTTTTATCACAAAGAATCACATCTACCTAGTTCCCTGCTTAGTTTATGGTCGTGCATGTGCACGTTTGCAAACCTCTTTTAAGCAGAGTTAGTCCTTCAGGAGCCCAAGGTTTTGATTGGCCAATAGGTGTCCAGCTGACTACCATGAGTTAGCTGGGCTTAAGGCAACTGTGGCATACAATCACCCATTACCCAATGGCTGTTTTAGAAAGGCAACTCTGTGAACTGTAAGTACAGTACTCCTATTGATCACAAGGCTGTTTGTTCAACAGTTACTAAGGATCTACCTTTCTCACCCTGGCCAGTTTGGCTCTGTGGATAGAGCGTCGGCTGCAGGCTGAAGGGACCCAGATCTGATTCTGGTCAAGGGCACATGCCCAGGTTGTGGGCTCCATCCCCAGAAGGTGCAGGAGGCAGCTAATCAATGGTTCTCTCTCATCACTTATGTTTCTATCTCTCCTCCTCCCTTCCCCTCTGAAATCAATAAAAATATTTTTTCTAAAAAAGAAAATAAGCATAAATAGTAAGGGCCTTGCTTTTTTTTTTTTTTTTTAATCCCCAGGTCTTGATAAGGTGCACAGTAAATAATTTTGAACAAATGAGTAGAGATAAGAGATGAAAGGTAGAGCCCTAACAGGTTTGGCTCAGTGGACAGAGGGTCAGCCTGCAGACTGAAGGGTCCCAGGTTCGATTCCGGTCAAGGGCATGTACCTTGGTTGCGGGCATATCCCCAATAGGAGGTGTGCAGGAGGCAGCTGATCAATGTTTCTATCTCTCTCCCTTCCTCTCTGTAAAAAAAATCAGTAAAATATATTTGGGGGGAAAAAAGAGAGAGATGACAGGTAGAGAGACTGCAAATGGAAAAAAATATGGAGTAGCCACAGAGGGCACAAGGAGTTATTGACACTTAACTGTAGTCTTCAGGCCAGTGCCAGTCGGCCAACTTTCGTTGCATATCCAGAAATACATAAATTGAGACTAAAGTTTAGAAACTTTTACAGCAATCTGATATTTACCAGTGATCAATATGCTTATACATTTTTAAGCTTTTTATTTTTAAATAATTACAGATTGACAGGAAGTTGCAGAAACAGTAGCTCTGTACTCTCATCTAGCCCCCTTCCAATGGTGACATCTTATATAGCCATACACAAATATTAAAACCACAAAATTGACATTGGTACATTATGTTAGCCAGACTAGATCTTATTCAGTTTACACCATTGTTTTTAACCTGCATTCATATTCATACCTGTGTATGTGTGTGTTCTATGCAATTTTAGTCCATACATATAGATTCACGTAACCACCACCATAATCAAGATACATGCCTGGGAACTGAGCTCACGGGCTGTACAAAACATGTTGGTAGGCTGGATTTTGCCAACTAGCCAGTTTGCCAACCCCTGTTCTAAATCGTGCCTTTTACAAAACCAAAATATATGCATTGATGGCCTCAAAGAAATTACTTTAATAAACCTAGGCTTAATCTATAACCTGAAATTTCACTGAAACAGAACAATGTCACTTACTTTCCTCAAACTTTCTCTTAATGAGGACAAAAAAATAAGAAAATTCACTAACAGGGAAATTTCAAAGTATGACCTAAGTTCTTTTTGGAAATATTCGCCAACCTTGTACCAGTATACCTTCTGCCTCTGTAGTACCGTAAAATGAGCACAGGTTTTAACAATTAACTGTGAATAATGCAAATTTCTGAATCAGAGAATCATTACGTTAGCGTCTTAATGTTGTACGACTTAGGCTAGAGAAGAATGGTCCCATTTTTCCAAACAATTCTTTAAGTAGAGAAATCATCCACACAAGTTACAAGGAAATTTCTCACTTCAAAGGAACCATAATTGCATAGCCTCTTGTGAATTCACAACTACCTGGATTCCCTAGCGTTAGCAGTGAGGAGCAATAGCTCTTGGGCATCTCATGCTCCCACAAACATGTTCATTATTGCTCATGGGAGCCCTGTCTGTCTGTCTGTCCAGAAACCATGACTTCAAGTCCTATGAGGACCGTGGACTGGGACTACCTCACCACCTGGACACAGCTTGCACCGAAGCAAGACAAAAGCAGCGCAAGCAGCAGCACAGTAGGGTGTGACCTGAGAAAGGCATAAAACAGACATCGCCCCTCTCCACAGAAGGCAAATTATCTACAGTAAACAGATAAACTTCGTTGAGGTAGAATTAAATATTTTGTTAGAAATTGGTGAAAATGTATTCCTGAAGTTTTCCCCAAGGTTAACTATAACAGGCATACTCTTTTTTTTTTTTTTTTTTTAATAATATATTTTTTATTTTTTACAGAGAGGAAGGGAGAGAGATAGTTAGAAACATCGATGAGAGAGAAACATCGATCAGCCGCCTCCTGCACATCCCCCACCGGGGATGTGCCCGCAACCCAGGTACATGCCCTTGACCGGAATCGAACCTGGGACCTTTCAGTCCGCAGGCCGACGCTCAATCCACTGAGCCAAACCGGTTTCGGCAACAGGCATACTCTTTAAGCTTAAGTTTACCAACTCTGTAACGTAAGCTGCATATTTTATGTCCATTATTATTTTATGTCCATTAAAAAGTAAAAACAAAACTTTATTGTCACAATTATGACAGCAGGTCAACAGCAGTTTATTAAGGAAGAATGTCAACATTGAAACAACCAGTGGTAGTTGAATATAAAACCAGCGTTTCCCCAACCACAGCACTGCTCGCACGCCCTGGAGAAACAAGGAGACCGCCCAGAAACAGTTGGTGCTCACCTTCCTTTGACTACTTTTCTTCGTTATTAGAGAAGCTCGGTGTCAGAGGATATAAAAGTCGGGGCACAAGTTGGAACCTGGCTGTGAGGGACGATTTGTCAGCGGGGCATGTGCTGGCTGCCAAACCTGACAGGTGTGTGTGTCGGTGACATACGCAGGCTGCCTGTGAATTCTTGTTTCCATCATGACTACGTTTTCCACATAAAAATGTTTTAAATGTGTTTGCAAGCAGCTGTATTTTTATAATTCTCCAACTTTTAAGATACTTCAGGTGGTTACTAATACAAAGCATAAAGAAGAGCTAACAGTGTATTAGAGCCTGTGTGACCACTTACCCATTCCTTCACAAGGTTTAGACTTGTTTGGTTCTGTTGCTAGGACCTAAGGGATTCTGTAGTCCCATTGACTAGAAAATCCAAAGACCACGATGAACACCTGATACAGTAGAGACGTATTCTTTTAAATGGAGGAATCCCAGTACCTAGCAGCTGGGTACAGAGTAGTGCATGCTTAATAAATGTTTCAGGTGACTTGAGTCTTCATAACGCTATTTCCACCGCAGAAGTAGGACATAAAATATGCAGCTTACGTTACAGAGTTGAGATAGATACTCTGGTCTAGTTGGTAAGTTAATGGAAGAGTTACATTTTTTAACCAGGCAATTTTAGAAAGCCTTTGTGTGTGCTCAAGGTCAGAATAAATGGATTTCAATATGAAGGGTCTTTGCAGCCCTGGCTGGGTGGGTCAGTTGGTTGGAACATTGTCTCACAGATGGAAAAGGCTGCAGGTTCAATCCCTAGGTACGGTGCATATGGGAGGCAACCAATCAACATTTCCCTCTTTCTCTCTCTCTCAAATTATCTTTAAAGGGTTTGTGCAGCCATCTACATAATTTATAAAAAATGTTAGCTCTACTTCACATTAACACAAAATTCATAAAAACTTTAAAACTGACACGCATCATCTGTCAACTAAAGTAGAGTATGTCATGAATAATTATTCACCAAAAAATAAATAACTATTCACCAAGAGGCTAAATATCAGACAAAAGACTCAAAATACAAGTCACTGAAGCAAACATTGGTGATGACTACACAACCCTCCCAGAGAGACCCTCACTACACGTGGCAGGAGTGAGTGGCGAGAACGGCTCGAGTCGGAAAGCAGAGCTGCTCCAGCCTCTTGCCAGCCCACAGCAAGCCCCCAGACCTCCTCCAGCCTGCAAGCAAATCACTCATACCAACCCACACACCCTCCCAAGGACATCTTCACTTGTGAGATGTTAGCATCTGACAGAAAAAGCATTCTAAAATAAAAGGCATATATCTAATTCGGACCAATTTTAAACCTCCATCTAATGGCCAATGTATATGTTCAGTTGGAAAAGACTAAAGTAATTGTTAGCTCGATTAAAAAAAAAAAAAAAGGCCCTAGCCAGGTCGGCTCAGTGGATAGAGCATCAGCCTGAGGACCGAAGGGTCCCAGGTTCAATTCTGGTCAAGGGCACGTACCTCGGTTGCAGGGTCGTTCCTCATGACACCTGCATGAGACAACCACTCGATTTGTTTCTCTCACATCAATATTTCTCTGCCTTTCCCTCTCTTCCACTCTCTCTAAAAATCAATGAAAAAATATCCTCACGTGAGGATTAAAAAATAATAATTAAATTTTTAAGAAGGGGAGGCTACCAAACTCAACATAAAGTACATTATACATGAATTCCAAAGCTAGGAGGTACAAATACAAACAACATTTTATCAGCATACAAAAACCAAAATCTACACAAGGTAATAATTGTCTCTCTTTGGAATCCATGGATGTAGACTGTCGAATATAAATCCAATTATTAAAAACAACAAACCTACTGAGTGTTCAGTCGGCCAACGTGTCGACCAATTTCAAACCATTTTCAAGAAACTGCACTTAAATGCCTTAAGTTTTCTCTTTAAAATAACCAAGCAACTGCCTGACCAGCGTGGCTCAGTGGTTGAGCGTTGACCTATGGAACTAGGATAGGAGGTCATGGTTTGATTCCCAGTCAGGGCATGTGCCTGGGTTGGGGCTCAACCCTCAGTGTGGGGCATGCAGAAGGCAGCCAATCAATGGTTCTCTCTCATCATTGTGTTTCTATCTCTATCTTTCTCCCTCTCCCTCCCTCTCTGAAATCAATAAAAATATATTAAAAATAAAATAACTAAGCAACTAATCAAAGTAGGGCAGGAATGAAAATTATTTAATCCATCAGCACCATGGCAAACATTAAGTATGGACAATAAAGTACACTTTTTTGAAAAAAGAAAATGGTATAGGAGTCAAACTCTAAATAAAATCGTCAAAACACTATCATAAATTACCAGACATACTCACCCCAGGGGGAAACAGATTTGAAAGGAGACACCTTCCACATAGCACAACATGTCATAAGGCCCTTTTAAACTGCTTAACATGATAACCAGACACCTTAAGAAAATAAAACAATGTAGTAAATCCATAGTACGGTATAGTACCTATTAAAAAACGATGAGCACATCTTATATGTAAATGCAAACATGACACGATCGGTAGAAGAAAGTGCTGTGTACAGCAGTAGCCCATTTACATGAAAACAAACATCAGTCCTGGTCTGAGCGTCGTCTCCTTATCCACACAGAGGAACCGTCTGGAGAGGTGGAGCAGGGAAGAGATGTTACGGATAATTTCTACCTTTTTTCTCTATAAACACCTGTACTTTCTTACCCTTTCGCAACAAGCATTTGTTGTTTTAGTGATTTAAAAAAAAAAACCATTTCGCCGTGGCCAGCTGTCCTCAGTGGCTAGAACATCGGCCTGCGGACTGAGGGATCCCAGGTTCAATTTCCAGTCCAGGGCTCCTATCTCCGTAGCAGGCTCACTCCCGGCCTCATCCGTGTGCAGGAGGCAACCAGCCAATGTGCCTCTCTCACACTGAAGTTTCTCTCTCTCTTCCTCTCTCCCTTCCACTTGCTCTAAAAATCAATGGGGGAAAAATATCCTTGGACGAGAATTAACAAAAAAAAAAAAAAAAAAGAAACCATTTTAAACACAGTGTCAGATATCGTTGTCTCTGAAATATCACATTTAAAGTTAGTACAAAAAGATCATAGCAAAGTAAGTACCTCCCAGAACTTGAATTTAAAGCTCTATATTCAGATATTAAAGAAAAAAAGACTAAGAAACATGACAATTAAGTGAACTATGTAATCCTAGACTAAAATTAAAAGACACTATTGAAAAAGAGAAAAAAAGACACTATTGGAACAATAAGCAAAATTTAAATATGAACTACATACTAGTATAAGGTAACCGAATGTTGTTAACTTCTATGAATTTGATTACTGTATATTAGTTATCTAGGAAAATGATTGCTCTTTGTTAATACTATGAAATATTCAGGGATGAAGAGTCATGTTTGCAATTTATACTCTCAAATAGTTTAGCCAAAAAGAAACAAACACGTACATGTCTTTTATATAGGAAAATAAAGCAAATGTAGTAAATTTTCAATTACTTGTTAATCTAGACAAAAAGTATATGGGAATTCATTATACTATTCTTGCAACTTTCCTGCAAGTTTGAAATTTTTTCAAAATAAAAGGTGTTTTTCTTCCCTAAAGAATGAATCTCAGAAAGAAAAAGAATTCTAAAGCTGATTTTCAGTGACTCTGGGTATAAATGGATCGGTTTCCATATAAATAATCTCTCAGGGTCTTAATAATTACCTAGTGCATTACAAAATAAGGTACTCAACAGTACTCTGAAAGAATTTTAAAAAATGACAAAGCTGGTCAACTTCTGATTCTGTAGCCCAGTCGAGTCATATTTTGCCATCCAGAATATGACTACTCTAGCTTCTCTGCAAAAACTGACAATGCTCATGGAACACTGAATATCAGGGTCAAGAAAAACTATTCTATCTGTTAAAGAGTAAATCATAATGAATTTCATTTCTTAAAGGGGGGAATAGATTAAATCTAGACACTATAGTAAAAGGTAGCAGAAAAGATTTGGGAATACCAACGTTCCACTAAGGAAATTAGGAAAGTATGATTGATAATCTGTATGTACAAAGTGTCTTAACCATTGGAACATTTCTTAGGAAAACACAACTGTATCAACAGTCGCTTCATACCCTGCTAAAGAAATAATGTATCAATAGGAGAATCGCCCGCCTGAAATCAGAAAAGGCCAGCGCAAAACAGAAAAGGACATGAATGCTGGAGGGATGGACTCCGTCCTAAGTACAGGCGAGTTCATGAGGCTGCCTCTACTTCACCAGAAAACCCTCCACGTAATACTTTGGCCTCCCATGTACCTCAGTAGCCCAAAAAGGGAACCCTGGCCTGTAGCGCCATCCCTCAATACTACAAAGATATTCCTCTCTTATAAAATAACAAACGATTTTATTCATGTACTGTATACAAAGCTACTAAATGTCTAGACCAGCGGTTCTCAACCTGGGTGGCCATGGTCCTACCAGGTCAAACGACCCTTACACAGGGGTCGCCTAAGACCATCCTGCACATCAGATATTTACATGACGATTCAGAACAGTAGCAACATTACAGTTATGAAGCAGCAACGAAAATAATTTTATGGTTGGGGTCACCACAACGTGAGGAACTAAATTAAATGGTCGCGTCCTTAGGAAGGTTGAAAACCACTGGTCTAAACCATATGTGGAATCTGGTGATTACGTGATGAGACTTTCTCCTAGTTAAGCTTTCTATGGCATCTCTATCCCCAACGTAGCCAAGGTGAATTATGAGAATTTTGAGAATTTATCCTCACAGCTTTATATCTTATTTAAAAATACTGAAATATTTTTCCACTTAATAAACTTTAGTTTTGCCAAATTCACCATGCTTTTCCAATGAGGGTGCCTTGTAAAGTACTGTTCTTTCTAGCTGCATCTTTCCATCCAATATCCATCCTAACTCTTAAATCCTCATAAAAACCTTCGCAGAAAATGCTATTATGATCCCCACTTTACAAATAAGGACACCAAGGCAGAGTCGTAACAAAACCTGTCCTGGTGAATAATGCCGTTAAGTAAACAAGGCAAGGTTCGAAATGAGCAGTTATTGGCTCCAGAGCCCAGAGGTTTAACTTTTTTGTGCCACAGGCCATTTTGGCAGCCTGGTGAAGCCTGTGGATGCCTTCTCAGGTTAATATTTTTAAAAATGTGTAAAATAAAATACATATAATTACAAGAGACCAGTTACATTGGGGACCAAAAAAACTCCCCAAATGTGTTATAATAGTATAGTAATATGCTTCTTAATCTAGTGGTGGATCTCATATCCACTGTAATTTTAATGTAATGATGAACATAAATCACATTTTGAGGTATCTACAATAAGCACCATCTATATATAAAAAAGGCTAATACGCTAAGTGTCCAACCGGTCACTATGACATGCACTGACCACCAGGGGACAGATGCTCAACACAGGACTTGCCGAGCCGCAGTGACTTGGCAGCGACGGTTCTCAGGTGACGAACCCCGAAACCAGAGAGGAGGGAGCCCGAATCCTTGAGGGGCCCGTGCGATTCCACCTTCAGCCGTGGGTTATGTTATTGCTGCGGCACTACTGGCCTGAATCTGGTTTACTGCACACTTGCGTTTGCGTTCCACACCCTGTACGACAGCAACTTTGCAGAGTGCCCTCTCCCACTCCGGGGCCTCTGGGGGGTGGGGGTGGGGGTTGTCAGAGAGCCGGTTTTGGCTGATCCCCGCAGGCCAGGCCTAGGGACCCCACCTGCTGGAGGGACCCTGCTCACTGCAGATGCGGGGGAGGGACTGCAGGAGGTTGGCTCCAGGGCTTGCCTGGCCCTTCTCCCCAGCCCAGCCCCGAGCAAGGGCCACCTTCTAATTAATTTTCTTTCAATGTTACTTGTATATTACAAAGAAATCTGTGATCTGTACTAGTAGACACACAGGTACTGTTAATAGTACTGTAGTGTGCTGTTTACATTAGTAATTAAAAGAAATGCCTAACTTCTAGTTAGGTGTTAGTGAAGAGGCAATTTCCCCCTAAGTTTATATTATTTTAAAAATATCCACATTAAGACCCCTAACACTGCACACTATAACAATCCTCTCAACACTGCAGTTTAAAAGGACTCAACCTGGGTCCTCTTCCCACACGGGACCCCTTGATGATCCCATCCAGTCTAGTGGTTTTGAATACCACCTAAGTGATGACTCTGCAAGTCACCTCTAGTCCAGACCTTCCCCGCACTCCAGACTTGGGCATCAACACGAGCGTCTAACAGGCACCTCAAACTCATCACGTCTAAAACTGAACGACTGGTCTATTCCCCAAACTTGCCTTCGTGCGTCATCCTCATCATGGATGACAGCAACTCAATCTTTCTAACTGCTCAGACCAAACACCTTGGAACCATCTTGGTTCCTCTCCCACATGCCACCTCTAACCTAGCAACAAATCATATTGGTTTAATCTTCAAAATATATCCAGAATTCAACCACGTCTCACCATCTCCTGTGACCACCCTGGCACCAGTCACCACCAGCATCTCCCTCCTCGTCACGAGCTTCCTACAAGCCTCCCTGCTTCTACTACCGCTGCCCGGGCACACTGAGAGCCTGCAGCTCACACCTGTGGAAGCTCAGGGAAGAGTCCTGGTAGCAGCTCCAGAGACCTGTGAAATGGGCACCCCCCCAACCCAACCCACTCCTCCTCTTCCTGTTCGTTCCATCCTGGCCACCCTGGCAGGACTCACCAAGGCTCCGCCTCGGTGCTGGGAGCTCCTTTCTTCCCTCTACTTGGAGCGCTTTCCCACCTGGTAGGACCATGGCCACCTCCCGCCCCTTAAGGCTCACCCGGTCACCTCATTTTAAACTACAACATCTTCCCCAGAAATTCTGGATCCCCCTTGCTGCATTTTTCAAAGCATTTACCTTTGAACATTCTGTATTATTCACTGTTTGCCATCCCTCACTAACAGGTGCCCACAGGGGCAAAAGTTTGTTGTGTACGCCCCACAGTACACCTGTGTTCTGTTCGAAGAAGAGCATCCCTATCACTGCAGAGGACTTGCCTGTCTCTAGAAGAGTCCCTGGGAGCCTGACCAGCCCTAAGGTGCAGTGTCCTCCACACCTGGGCCTGGGCCTGCCCAGCAGCAGCCCCGGAAAGCAGACCCGCAGGTGCTCACAGCGCTTTCACCTGACACAGAGCCCTGAGGCCCCAGGACAAGCCCCTGGCAGCTGCGCCTGATTCAAGAGCGAGCACAAGACAAATACAGAACATCAGGTGCCGACTGTTACTTAAACTGATTGGACGTGTTCCGCGCCTCAATGTCTTCATGTATCTAAGAACCATTTCAAACAAAAATCTAAAAGGAGCCTGCGGTCACTCCTCCCCCAGCCTGTCACCGCCTCTCCTGCCACCTCATCTCATCACGCTGGACGTGAACTCCTCACCCCGTTCTTCCTGACGACCCAGCCAGGAGCAATGCACGTGCCACACTGTGCGGAGGCTTTTCGCACGATGCGCATCCCATCCTCCACGCCTACGAGGTGCTGCCATCACACGCCGACTTCAAAGATGAGAAATCCAACTCAGGTGAAGTCACTTGTCCAAGGTTCACCCAGCGCTCAACCCCAGTCTGACTCCGGAGTCCTATTTCTTTACCCCTGCGCTATGCGCTCCTCCCTCCGTCTGACATACCACCTCACAGGGCTTACTGTCACCTCACTCCTCCAGGCTTCAGTTTCTGCATCTGTAAAACAGGGGGTGATGTTCAGGATGCCTATCGAGATCCCCTCCAGTTCTCGTAAGAGAAAACACCTTGTAATCCTTTATCCAGTCCAGGCAGGTCCGTACGCACACACATTTCAGAACTTACTTAGTCCGTTAGCAATCCAGAGCAGTGGGAACAGAAAAGCAGCGAAAAACTGTAAGACCTTGTGTAAAGCAACAAAAAGTCTCGATTCCTCTCCACTCACGTCTATCAAGATGCACTGGGGTCTATTTTTCCACAGGGTATGAAAAGTTGTTTTCATGATTAAACAACCTGGGAAGGAGCTGGACGCAGGCAGCATCGTCCCAGGCCTGCGCGCTATCCTGCCCCGCACAGGGAGCGGCGGGCGCTTTACTGGGTCACGACAATGTCTGTTCTTTTAGGTTTTCCAAGCCCCAAACCAAAAGCCAGTAACACGAGCTTTGTAATGCCACCCATGACTGCGGTGAATCAAAACAACCTCATTAGGATACTGTGAACCTACAAGCACAACCCGGCGAGGAGGGAAGCCACGTTGTCACCGCGGACTGCACATAAAGAGCCGGGTCCGCGGCAGCGGCCGGACAGCCCTTCCTCCTTTTGTGCGGAGCTGCCCACCAGCACCCCCAACAGAACCAACCCCTCGGTGTCGGCCTGGACACTAACGACTGCTAAGATGCAGGCAGCTCTGGACCAAGGGGAAGAGATCTGGGAAAGGGCTGCAAAGGAAAAAGGAAGGGAAAAGCCAGGGGAGAGCTAAGGTAAAAAGTGTCCAAAGAGGGACCTGTGGGTGCCCTTCTGGCCTAAAAGTAACAGTTTCGTGGGAAACCCCTTCGCGGGCCGGTCTAGCTTCCCGGCACCAGCGAGCAGCTGCAGAAGAACCGCTTTGCAAAACAATAGTCTCCGCGGGCAGCGAGTCCAGGCTGAGGGGGCGCCCCGAGGTGCACGGCGCCCGCGGGGGGG
>NW_006295816.1:328394-329354 GCF_000327345.1 Myotis davidii
TGAAGGTCACACAGGTGAGGTCATGCAGACTAATTACGCTTGACCCTGACAAGTTAAGATTGTCTTCTGTTTTTACATTTGGTTCGTTCTACTCAGTATAGACCTTTGCCATTGTATCTGATCACATGGGTGCAGTGTGTCTGTTTTCCCCTTTAGTCATGTCTTAGGATATCTTAGTATGATTGCTTTCAAATTTGTGTTTCTGTCTGGTTTTTTCCCCCATGTCATTGTGGTAAATAGACCACAAACCTAAAAAGCAAGGTTACTTACTTGTGTTCTGGTTTCCTAACCCGATTTCATAAAAAATCCCCATCCCTTTCCTCCTGCTGCCGCCGGTCACCCCCTGCCCGCACCCCAAATCTGCAGCCCGCAGCTCCAGTCTCGGGGTTCGGAGGCCTCAGGGGACACATCCTCACAAAATGAAAGTAGTTGCTCACTTTTCTACTCCGAGGACCAGGTCGCCGGGTCGCCCACGGCCGCGGGCTTTGTCCGGAGGAGGGGCCGGAGCGCACGGCGCAGCTCCCCTCGGGCGGGGGAGTCCGTGGCCGTGGGAATGGAGTTCGTGGGATGGACTTTGGGGTGGGTTTCCTTTTTTCCACTGAAATGTGGAGTCGGGTTTTACCAGCAGACAAGGAGGTGGAGGTGGGAGCTGCGCCCGGAGCGCCCGGCCTGCTGACTCCCGCGTTAAAACCCACGCCCTGGGGCTGGTGGTCGGAGGGGGGGCCTTGGAAGGGGATTGGGGGTTTTTCAAATAAATTTTTTATTCATTTCAGAGAGGAAGGGGGAGGGAGAGATAGAAACATCAATGATGAGAGAGACTCACCCATCAGCTGCCTCCTGCACGCCCTCCCACTGGGGATCAGGCCCACAACCCGGCAATGATGCCCTGACCGGAATCGAACCCGGGACCCTTCAGTCCACAGGCCAATGCTCTATCCACCGAGCCAAACCAGCCAGGGC
>NW_006295816.1:329671-339359 GCF_000327345.1 Myotis davidii
GATGATGAGCTGCCTCTTGCTCATCCCCGCTGGGGATCAAGCCCACAACCCAGACCTTTACCCTTGGCTGGAATTGAACCCAGGACCCGTCAGTGTCGGCTCCGGCTCTACCCATTGAGCCAAACCAGTGAGGACTCATCATTGATGTTTCTGTCTCTCTCCCTCTCCCTTCCTCTCTGAAATCAATAAAAATATTTTTTAAAAAATAAATGAAAGTTACTAAAGCCCAGCTGGTGTGGCTCAGTGGTTGAGCATCAACCCATGAACCAACAAGTTACTGGTTTGATTCTCGGTCAGGACACATGCACCAGTTGCAGGCTCGATCCCCGGTGTGGGGCATGTAGGAGGCAGCCAATCAATGGTTCTCTCTCATTGATGTTTTATCTCTCCCCCTCCCTTCCTTTCTGAAATCCATAAAAAATGCATTTAAAATTTTTTTTAACGAAAACATGCTCCTTTAAACCTATTTAATCCATAATTTTTCTACACATTACCACTAAAGTTATTCGTTTTTTCATTTTAAATATATTTAGAATTTTAAAAAACAAAAATATTCTTTTATAGAGTTTATTTTTACTAGTACATATTGTTTAGAAAACACTTGAATCTTTGAAAAATCTTTGTACCAAATGTATTTGCTTATAGCTTTTGTCAATGTGAGTTTTATTTTGTGGTCTGTCTTTACCTCTTAAAGCCAATTTTCTCAGGTTACATTTTTCCATCTTAATGTCATGATGAAGATTTGATTCTTTTGTCAATTTTCAGTCAGCAACAAGTTTTATTTTGTGTCAGTTATTTACTATTTTACTTTTTCCTGCGTCAGACTTTAGAATTCAGTTTTACCTTAAAGAATGATGTCAGTGTCTGAAATTTCAAATTTAGCCCTTCTGTATCCTTCCAACTATCCTTCCAATTTGTGTCAAATGTTTACTCTCTGTGCTATGCTATTGTATAGACAAAGAGCAAAGAATGTCCTCAAAGTAAAAACCTTAGGAACAAAGACATTTAGTTAGATTTATGAGACCTGATAATTCTGTCCATCCATCTATCCACCTATCACTTTGTCCACCAGCCACTCATCAGTCCTTCCATCCACTGTCCACCCATCTACTCACATTAATCTACCCCATCTAACTACCCATCTATCCATCCATTCACCACTTACCTATCCACTCAACCATCCATTCATCCTTCTATCCAAACACCCACCCATCCATCCATCCATCCACCAATCCAGTCACCTTCCCATTCATTAATCTACCCCTGTGGTTTTTAATCAGGGGCAATTTTGCCCCCAGGGAATAACAGGAAATGCCTGGAGACATCTTCTCCTGTCATAAGTGGCTGATGCTACTGTCACCTAGTGGATAAAGGCCCAAAAGGCTACTCAGCAGCCTACAACACAGGACAGCCCCACAACAAAGAATTATCCAGCTTAAAATGTCTTCAGTGCCCAAGTTGAGAATCCCTGATCCATTCCCATCCAACCACCCGCCATCCATTCACCACACCCATTTATTTAAATGTTTATTGAGTGCCTGTTGCTGTGTCTCCCAATTCTGACTGGGGAGCGGGTAAAACATAACAAGCACACAGGTGTTACCTTGAGTGTTCAGAGTTTGATAATCAGAAACCATGGAGCCCTGGCTGGTGTGGCTCAGTGGATAGGGCGTTGGCCTTCGGACTGAAGGGTCCTGGGTTCGATTCCAGTCGGGTTGGCCTCGGTCCCCACTAGGGGGCAGCATACAGGAGGCAGCCGATCAATGATTCCCTCTCATCATTGATGTTTCTCTCCCTTTCCCTTTCTCTCTGAAATCAATAATTCACACACACACACACGAGGCCCGGTGCATGAAAGTTTACGCACTGGAGGGGGGGTCCCTCAGCCCAGCCTGCCCCTCTCACAGTCCGGGAGCCTTCAGGGGCGGGAGGCGATGCCCCATCACACCTCTGCTGCTGCCACTGCCGGCAGCGCAAGCCTCAGGCAGCCCTGGGGGGCTGGGGGACTGGGGGACTCTTGAGACAGGCGCTCCGGGGGAAGGGGTGGGGCTGAGAGGACTGGGCGCCGCCATCTTTGAGGGCGGGGCAGTCAATTAGCATATTCCCTCTTATTGGCTGTGGGCACTACCATCTTTGTGATGGCGTGAGGGTAATTAGCATATTCCCTCTTTATTAGAAAGGGTATTAAAAACCATGGAAGTTTGTGAATGGAAAGTTAATCAGTAGAGAAGCTTCTTTGCTTATTGCCAGGATAGTATGTGGCATTAAATCGTTGCTAATTAAGGTTAATCAGCAATTTATCACCATATTAATCAGGTAAACAAAAACATACCAAAGACGAAAAACAAATGTCCAGGTTTTTTTCTACCACAACTCGCTCTGCTCACTAGACTCACTTGGGGCCTCAGGGGATACTGCTCCCGGACCGAGGCCCTGATGTAACTGGTCCAGGACGTGGCTCGGCACCGGAGTCGCAGAAGCACCAGGGGACCAATGGTCCGCCAGGACTGAGCGGCTGGGTCAGAACCCAGACCCCCCCCCCTTGTTCGTTGTTGGATTGTTTTGCTTGTACATAGCACGTGATTTTCCATTTTCTTTCTTCAATTTACTCAGAGCCTGACCCTCTAAGGTTCGGGGTAATAACTGTCCCCTTTGCCCTTGAGTTCTTGGCCTACTGTGTGTGGGGGGAGGTGCAGGGAGAACTGACCTAGAATCACCGGCCCGGTCCGGGCTGCTGGCACCAAGGGGAGGGGCGTTTCCATCTGCTGCTCCTGGAGCTGCTCGGTTACCGGAGGGAGCCGCAGGCTGTCACGGGAGCTGGTCGTCCATCTTTGCGAACATTAAACCGAGGGTAACCAGTTTAGATGAAAAGATGGAAGAGCAGCACGGGGACTTCCTGATGCTGACGCGCTGTCAGGACTCTCGTTGCTGTGGCTCTAACCCAAGAGGAGATGCTTGCCTCATGACTTCCGGGGGAACCGGGATGGTCTCCGGTGTTTGCAGGCGGCCTTGGGAACTGCGATTTCGTAGACGCGACCTTCAGCAGTTCACATGGGCGAGGCCACGCAGCTGCTGCCCCATTGCCCAGATGAGAGACTGAGCCTCAGAGCAGTGAGGGCACCCAGGTCGCAGACGGCGTGGTGGCACGTGGCCTTGTATGGAGCTCTCCTTCCTGTGTCCTCGTTCACGTCTCAGCCGCTGGGAGCCTCAGGGTCCCTCCTTCCGCCCCTCCCCTTCCACAGGCAGAGGCAGGGCACAGCCCGACAGCAGAGGTTCCTTCCAGCCTGGCCATCATCCCCAAACCTCCACACACTCAGCTTCACCTTCCAAATGCTTTTGCCAGCTTTTTTCTGGACAGAGCAGATTCTCCATCCGGGGACTTGTAACGGTTCACAATCCGTTTCCGCCAAGCCGGTTACTGGTCGTTCCTGAATCACAAATCGCGGCTGGTTCTTGAGGGGGAGCCCTTCCCTCATGCGAGACCCCCCTTTTTCCTGGTGGCCTTTGGGGATATATTGCTGCAAATGGGTGCTACTCCCTGTTGTTGGAAATCTAAGCTGGTAGAAATGTCATTTGCTCACAGATAGGTTGTTTTTCTTAATAAAAATATTCTTTCTAAACTAAATGATATTTTTATTAATAAAGGCAATTTCATATTTGATAGAGAAAACAGTGTGTGAAAATCTGTGTATGGGATGTAATTTTCAACTGATATGTTAGACAGCTTCTCCACAAGTGGTTACGGAGCCAGGGATTTAGATTTGGGAGGCGCCAGAGGCCTCCGTGACCTTCCTCCCGGGTTCTCTCGCCGGGGCCGGGGCCGGGGCCGGGGCCGGGGCCAGGGGTCCGCCAGGGGTCGGGAGCCCAGTTTGCAGCAAGGCCATCCATTCCAGGGCAGACAACTCCTGTCGTTTTCCTCCCAAAATGACAGAAAATGTGCCCTGTTTGGATCTTCTCAGATAGAATGTCCCTACTTTCCGATTATCCCTTACCTGACAGAGTTTTCAGAGCCTCCTGTGACACCAGTCCCACTCCCCTGGGCGTTTGTCCACTAAAAACACTGCCTCCAGCCCCAACATGAAGGGCAAGTACCAAGACCCTTGACCTCCAGTGACACTGCCCGGGTGGCACTGGGGATCTTTTTAGCAGCCACTTCTGTCGAATCTGAGATTGGTCTTAAGAGGCCATCAGTCAGGATGGGCTGGAGAAAGAGAATGCCAGTCCGAACGCTGCCTTTTCACATCCAGAATCTACCTTGGTTGGGTGTGAGTCAGTGCGTCTGTCAGCTCACCACCCATCATATAATGTCGGGCACACTGACACCTTTACCAGTTACTGTCGCTGTCACGCGGTCTCAGGTGTACACCGGCATACATCACTCCATTCCACAGCGCCCAGGAGTGACATTGCTTCCACAGGGGAAAGGCAGGCAGGGAACTGGACCGCTCGTCCAGGTCCCACGCAGTGTGACACGGTCCTGATGTAAAGGAAGTCTCGCCCGCACCTGTGCTCCCCCGTGTCCTGTGGCCGCAGATGGTCAAGTTCAGATGAGAGTTTCTGGGCTCCGTGGGTGACGGGCAAGTGGATTGAGCCTCCAGGCAGGGGCAGAGGACACAGCAACAGAGCAGTCAGCCCTTCAGAGTAAAGACTGGGGACAAGGCGCACCGCCCAGAGCTCTGTCCTACCTTGATCGTTGGAGAGGGAGGGAGAGGGAGAGAGAAACATGGGTCAGCTGCCTCCCACGTGCCCCGCTGGGGATGAAGCCCACAGCCAGGCATGTGCCATGACTGGAAATCAAACCGGTGATCCCTTGATGCACGGGACAACGTTGAACCAACTGAGCCACACTGGCCGGGGCACCAGTAACTTGTTATCTGAAGTTCTTCTAAGTCTGATCCTGCTGACATTATGCCCCCGTGCGAGGTTGTTTCTGTACACGTGTGTGCATATGCACATGTATGTGTTCCTATGTGTATGCGCGCCTTTACTCTTGGAGCTCATGTTTACGAGGGCTTGTGGAGATGCTGTATTGCTGGAAAAGGGGCACGTACGGCAGTTTTTCTTGTTCTGTTAGCTGTTTCAGCCTTGGGCTAACTTTTATACTAATTCCTCGGCCTGGTGGTTCCTGGACCACACAGTGTAAATTTGAATCCCAAACCTGTGCGTGGTTACAAATCCTCACAGGATCCGTGCGCCTCGTCCCTGGGGAGTTTCCTGGCTATTTCTCCAGGCCGGTGGGGACTCTCGCTCTCCTCTTCCAGGATGGAGCCTTCCTCGACGGCTCCAACAGAATCCTGGTCCTGGGTGGGACAGCTGCCTCCAGCTCAGCCTCCCTGCGGGGCTCTGCTGCTGACTTCCTGGCAGGGCTGCTCTCGCTCAGGCTCTTGTTATTTTGAGATGGAACATTCCTTGCAGCCATTTCTACCTGCCCGTCCTCTCTGGCTGCTGAGGGGGGAGGGCCTCTGCCTCATGGCTCGGATGCAGAGAGGGTGCCCTGCTCGGAGGGTCTGAGAGCAGGGCCTTCGGCCACCGTGACCCCCAGGTGTCCCTGCAGGAAAGGAGAGGCTGCCACGGAGCCCGGCTCTGCTACTCGCTCTTGTTCTCACTGAAGACTCTGCTCTGACCCCACCTGTACAGGCAAGACAGCCTCCCAACAGGAAATAAGCACACGCTCCAGACGATAAGCCGTTTTATCTGGTCCCTGCATATGAGACAGTGAATCGAAACCGGAGGCGTCCTGTGAAGATGAGCCCCCTCTGGGGGATGTCCCTCCTGGCAGGCCGGCCGCTGCGTGTCCTCTGGGCTGGGCCAGCCTGGAGCAGACTGGCCGGACCGGGCGGGTGGTGGGCAGCTCCCCTGGAGCAGGCAGGGGGCGCTGCGAGGAGCCCCTACTTCCTCTGTGCCTTCGAGAGGCCCAGCGTGGATTTCAAGTAGCTGTGCTGGACGCGGAGAAGGGAAGGAGGGATTGGTTAGGGCTCAGAAGCCACCCACCTGCATTCCCCGTCATTCCTCCTGCCAGCGAGGACGTATGCACGCACACACATACACACGCACACACATACACACGCACACACACCCATGCACACACACGTACAGGTGCACACATGCACACACATGCACACATACCCATGCATACAGGCACACACACATACACACGCACACACATACACCCATGTACACACGCATACAGGCACACACGCGCGCACACATATACATACGCACACATACACACATTTACACGCACACACGCGTACAGGCACACGCACGCGCATACACACGCACACACGCGCGTACAGATGCACGCACATACACGCACGCACACGTGCACACGCGCACACACTAAGGTGCATCCTGGACTTAGAGGCTCCTCTTACTCTCGGGGGCCATCACCACGTAAGAGGGTGCCGGGCACCCGCACTGCGGCACCACGACCGTCTGATGGTGGAGATGGCCACTCGGTGACTAACGGGTGGAGAGTGTGGGGGGCGCATCCAGCACAGAGGCACCGGGCAGAGGGGTGATTCACAGGGATGGTCAGTGCTCACAGCCGTGTCCAGGCCTGGCCACAGCCTGTGGGACTTCACTGGGCGGCCCCGGGACTCCAGCCGGGGAGACACCCGTTGCCTCTGGGTGATGGCTCCCCAAGCTGGCTGCTCCTCCCGGCCTCTGCAGTGGGGAGTGTGATCCTGGTGGGGGGGTGCTAGTGACGGGGTCCCGAGGCCCCACCTCCCGGAGCCATGAGCCGAGTTACCTTCTGTTCTCTCTTGACCTTGGCGTTGTAGAAGGAGATGGACTCCGGGCCCTCGGGCAGCACGTCCTGCTGCAACTGGCTGAACTTGTCCTGGTCGTCTTCTCCCTGGGGGCCCAACTCAAGGTCGTCCTCCAGCCTGGCATGGTCAGGACGCGCCCTGCCAGGGCCCGTGGTGGGCATGAGGGCAGCCCCTGGCTGGGCTGGCAAATCCCCCCCGCGGCAGCTCACACGCTCAGGCCCTGTCTGCCAGCATCATCACAGATGCCCTGTAACTGCCCCCTGGGCAGGAGGAGCCGCCCGAAAGGGTGGCCGCAGCAAGTGGTATCATCTGTGTGCCCACCCTCGGTCACTGGGTAGAGACCTGTGGCTTCCCACCTGCCTGGGCAGCCGTGGGAGCGGCTGGGAGCGGCCCACACATGCCACGTTTGTGGGGAGAAAAGGGCAAAGCACTGGAGGCACTGCCCACGGCCCACTCCCCTCGCCCACCCCCGACGGGGGCCACTCACCAGAGACACAATCCTGCCGACGGGCACCATGCCTGGCCGGATGCTGCTGCCCGGCTTCAGGGCCGCCTGCAAGTCCTCGGGGATGAAGAAGGACTCGTTGTACCAGATTTCAAATTCTGCGCGGAGGAGGGGCCAGCACTGAGGCTGCTGGCAAAGGCTGTGTGCTCATCAGAGGCTCACCCTGCCCCTTCCTGCTCCACGGTCTCCCCCGCCCGTCTGTCTCCTGCCCCCAAAGCCTCTAAACAAACATCTGAAGGCCCTGCCCTCCCCCCGCCTCTGCCAGAGAGAAGCTTCTTCTTTTCTAAGATCCATGGTTTGTTTTTATTTATTTTTAAATATATGTTATTGATTTCAGAGCGGAAAGGAGAGAGAGACATCAATGATGAGAGAGAATCATGGATCGGCTGCCTCCTGCACGCCCCCCACTGGGGATAGAGCCCGCAACCCAGGCATGCGCTCCGACTGGGAATCCAACTGTGACCTCCTAGTTCATGGGTCCCTGCTCAACCACTGAGTCACACCAGCTGGGCCAGAGAGAAGCTTAGAAGCTGCTTCTAGAACCCAGGTCTGTGGGTCCCGGAACTCCGACGGCCGCCACCCTTCCCAGACCGCACACCTGTGAGCAGGCGGTGGCGACACTGGTCCACCAGGTGCTGGCAGTACTGGATCTCAGCCCTCAGGTCACGCAGGTCCTGATACTCCGCACGGTACTGCTTCTTGAGGTCTTTGAGCTTCAGGATAAGCAGGAACTCCTCTTCATCGATGATAATCAGCCCCTTCTTCTCATACTCACCTGTAGAGGAGGGAGGAGGTCAGGGGTGAGGTGCCACCTGTGCTGAGTGAGGGAGGCAGGTGGTCCAGAGGGAGGGGAGAGCTGGCCAAGCACAAGACAGGAGACCAGGGAAGGCCGGGCACTGTGTGCGGCGGGCACGGCACTGGGAGGCCCGCAGCCGGGACACGTCCCACGGGGAGAGGGAGCTCAGAGCAGGCCCACTTGGCATTTCCAGGACAAACAGGAGGGTCGCAGGGAAACGGGTAGGAATGACCCATGTGCCACACATCGTGATCTTAAACCCCATCAATCAAAAGTACTCGGGCCCTGACCGGTTCGGCTCAGTGGATAGAGCGTCGGCCTGCGGACTGAAGGGTCTCAGGTTCGATTCTGGTCAAGGGCATGTACCTTGGTTGCGGGCACATCCCCAGTGGGGGGTGTGCAGGAGGCGGCTGGTCGATGTTTCTCTCTCATCGATGTTTCTAACTCTCTTATCTCTCTCCCTTCGCTAATGTCCCGTCGGCTCGCTACACTGCCTCCTGCGCTTGGCGGGCGGGTGGCGGCCGCAGGTGCTGGGCCTGCAACCACAGCCCGCGCCTCCACGCACGGCCCTCGGGGCGTGGGCGCCCACGTTCCGGACGGTCTCCTGGTGACTGGAGATTCATCAGCCACCTCTTTGTTAGAGACGATGGGATGTCTGCACCCTATCGAGTGGCTGTCAGAGGCTCGGGGGGAGGAGTCAGCTGTGCTCTTAGCATCTGCTCCCCGCAGCCTCCCTGGACGGACCTGAAGCTCCGTCAGCTCCTTGAGGATCGACGGGTTAAGGGAAAATAACATGTTTGTCAGCCGCTCACCTGGCTGTCCACTGCCCGCAGCACACGAGTGTGCGGCCGGGGGCGGGTGTGGGCAGTGTCTACTGTTGGGACCAGGGCGCCAGGTCAGGGTGCCCACGTGGGGGGCCCTGCTCTCTGAGCCTGATGGCCCCTCACTACCTGCCTTAGGAGACGGGTCCTTGCCAAGCCAGGACGGTGCGGGAGTTGCGTGAGGAATGTCTCCATGACAGTGAATCCTTGGCCCTCTGCTCGGCCCCTTCTCATTGCTCCTCGATTTCCTCTTAGCCAGCACCCCACCGCCATCAGACCCAGGGACCTGACGGGGCACCAGCCCCCCTCCGCCTGGGAAGCCGGCTCCCAAGGCTGTCCCGCTCGGAGCAGCGTGACTCCGACCCCACAGGCCCAGCCACCTTCCCGCCTCGTCACCTTGCTTCTCCCGCAGGGACCTCTGGGCACTGAGCCCCTCCTTGGCGACGTCCATCTCCCTCTTGATGACGTTGATGCGCTGCGTGGTCTCACTGGCCCTTTTCCTCCGCTCGTTCAAGATGGACTTGTTTTCTTTGAAGATGCGGTTGATCTCACTACCTCGCTCGTTCTTGAAGTCCTCAAAGGCCACAGGCTTGGAGGGTGGGGTGCTGGGCCTGAAGATGGGGGCGGACGGGCAGCTGTCTTGGGCCACCAGGTCCTTCACCTGCCTCCCCTGGGGCCTGGGCAGCAGGAAGGCCCGGCTTCCTGGGCACCGCCTCCCCCAGACGGAGCCAGACGCCGGGGAACCAATCCCTCCTCTGACCGCGGCGCAGCACGAGGGGCGCAAGGGGACGCGGAG
>NW_006295816.1:339411-343601 GCF_000327345.1 Myotis davidii
GGATTGCTTTGAGGGATTGTTAATCGCTGGCGGTCACATGAATAATTTTACATCTTTTTTCCTCAGAAGCATCTTTCATGCTATTAAACTCTGAGAACTCCAGTTAAGGAGAGGTGAGATTCAGTGCTGGGGGGGAGAAGGGACTTGTCTGCACCTCCCGTGCCGGGGAGGGACGGAGGGAGGAGAGAGAGACGGCCACACCAAGAAACGGGCACAGTCACGGGTGAGCTGTGAGTCAGGGCGTGGCCGGTACAGTTCTTCCAGCTCCTCTGAGTATCTGGACGTGGTCACGGGGGCGGGGGGGAGTGGGGTGGGGGGTTCATGCACATCCTCGCACAGCCCCAAGAGGAGATGAAAATCCCCTGAGCCTCTCCCTGGTGCCAGCTGTTAGGTGTTTGGTTTTGCTTTTCCAGTTGGCGCAATGGCCACCTTCTGCACAAACCTCTGTCCAGATCTCTGGTTATTTCCTCAGGGCAGGTTCCTGAGAACTCACTCCCTCGCTCACCGAGGAGAGGAACAGTGTGGCTGGAGGAAGGGGTCTACTACCTGGAAAACTTTTTGCTTTCTGAGTCATTACTTATTCCCAAAATATGTAAATTTAATCCTAAAATGGTTGCTACTCGGAGGGTCTCAGGAGCCCGTGCTTAGACCCTCTGCAGGTGACGCGCGCTGGGGCCGGCCTGTCCCCGGTCTTCTCTGCAGGGGCTCCACATGCTGAGGATCACACTCTGGTTGGGGGATCTGGGCCGGGGCTCGCGTTAGACGGTCACCTGGGTGGGCGTGGCTCCTCCTTGGGGGAGTCCGAGGGGAGGGTCTCGATGTTGGAGGTCTCCCGGTCCCGCAGAATCATGTCCTTGACATCCCCCTCCTTGGAGAGTGGGGTCAGCTGGGTCTTGGAGGTGGAAACATCCATATCCTTGCCGCTCACAGGGCTGCTGCCACCTTCCTTTTTTGCCGGGGAGCTGGAAGGAGAGGGTGGAGCCCCAGGGCTCAGGCCTGGGGAGGGGGGCGTCCCCCACGCTGACCGAGTGCCCTTCCTCTGCCGTCGCATGCGGAGCCCCGTCCCACCCAGCTCCGATCTTGATCCTATGCCCGGGGCAAGGACAGAGTATGACCCTAAGCCACACAGATGGGGAGACGGAAGGAACCCACCCTGGAGCAGTCTGGGCAGGAGGCCCCGGGCCCTGGGGGTGGGCCACAGCTCTCAGGGCCACCCCCTGACCCGAGGCCTCTCTGGGAAGGACCCGCAGAGCCTCCTCAGGCGGGCTGCCTGGGGGCCAGTCCAGGACCTGCTCTCCGCCCACACCGGTGCCGCCCAGCCAGGACACGGCTGCCGCCCTCTGTGTGCTGGTGCCGGTCCTCCGCCCAGAGAGGCCCACGTGGGCAGGGCCTGTGCTGACAGGAGCTGCCCCTGCTCGTTCCTCCTCTTTGTTTTCTTGCAACATCGGCTTTGGGGGAGGGGAGGAAGCCTCGTCTACCTGCAACTGCACCGATTACCGGGCAGCAGAGCGGGGTTGCGGGGAGGGGGCGACTCTGCAGTCAGTGTTGGGCCACACCCTTTCACGAGTGATCGTACCAGTAACGAGGGGCGGCATTCACTCACTCATCCTCACAGCAACTCCAACGACAGCCATGCTGTTATTATTATTACTATTCCACTTTATTCTTTTTTTTAAAGGTATATTTTATTGATTTTTTATAGAGAGGAAGGGACAGAGAGTTAGAAACATCGATAAGAGAGAAACATCGATCAGCTGCCTCCTGCACACCCCCCACTGGGGATGTGCCCGCAACCCAGGTACATGCCCTTGACTGGAATCGAACCTGGGACCCTTTAGTCCGCAGGCCGACGCTCTATCCACCGAGCCAAACCGGGTAGGGCCCACTTTATTCTTAAAACAATTTTATTTATTGATTTGAGAGAGTGGGGGAGAGAGGGAGAGAGGGAGAGAAGGAGAGAGGGAGAGAGGGAGAGAGAAAAAGAAAAAACCCCATCGATGTGTCTCCCACTCATTCACACATTCATTGGCTGATTCTTGGCTGTGCCCTGACCAGGGATGGCACCTGCAACCTTGGCGTATCAGCGATGCTGTAACCCAGCAGGGCTTGTTGTTCCCGTTTCAGAGATGGGAAAGCGAGGCACAGAGAGGCTCACACTGACACAAGGGGAGTGGCCCCGGGGATGAGAAAGGTGGGGAGTGAGGAGGTGAGTGGGTGCAGCCATCCCCTCCAGAACCTGCGCTCCTGCCTGCCTCTCCACAGCACACGTGGGGCTGAATGAGTGAACCCTGACGCCCTCCCCACCTTGCACCCACAGAGGAGTCTGGCCTGAGTGGGGAATGGGGTTTTGGGTGGTGTGAGTGCATCAGCTGGTCACAGAGGACTCTGTGGGGCAGTGGGGTTTGACATGAAGTAGCAGAGGGCAAATGCCAGCCCAGCGTCTCGCCTGAACTCTGCTAGACTCAGCGGAAGTGTGACCTTGGAAGTGTGACCTCCCGGGACCTCCGTTTCCTCATCTGTGACATGGAGGCACTAGCTCCCAGCTCGTGGGGCTGCTGTGCGGTGAGGGGACCACAGATGTTGCTCGTATTGGCAGCAGTGACACGCACCGTGGCCACAGAGTAGCGAGACCAGAGGGAGGGGGGACAGGTAGCGTCCGCCGCCGCCAGCCCGGGAGGGCCAGGTGCGAGGGCAGGGCAGCAGGGCAGTCACTCACCTGAGCTGCTCTTTCAATGTCCTCCTGGACTTGGTTTTCTTCCCAGGTTTGCTAGAGTAAGAGGCAACCCCAAGTCCAAAGCCTTGTCCGTCAGACTCACCCACCAGGTGGCCGTCAGCATCCATCAGCCCTGCCTGCAGACAGGCCAGCGCGGGGGCAAAGGTCAGGCTACGGGTTTGTTCCGGCCTTTCGGGGGCACAGGTGTGCGTGGGCTGAAGGCTCGGGTGGGCACGTGCAGCCCACAGCAGGCGGCGGCTGCCAGCTTCAGGCCGCCCCCAGCATGCCTGTCTCCTCCCCACGGCCCCCTCTGGCGTTTGGTCCCGAGCCCCGGGATCCTCAGGCCTCTCCCAGCCCAGCTGCAGGAACTGTCCTGTTCACCATTCGCTTTGTCTCCCGTTCTGGAGGCCCCTGCGAGCCACACGAGGCTGACCTGGCCTCGGTCACCCCACGCTCGTCCTGCTGACCCCATCTGTTCCCACCCCCCCATGGGCTTCCAGGCAGGACACCTGCTGCCCCTGGAAAGGTCTTGGGAGAGAGAAACCGGACGCGAGCGCGTACCTTCTGGACAGCAGAAATGGCCGCAAAGTCGTTCTTGTCTATGAGGGTGTACTTGCGGCGCAAAGCGGCTTCCACCTCCTGCTCCTGTTGGCTGGGGAGAGAGTGAGAAAGGGCGGGTGCGTCCTGCGGGCAGAGGTTCGGGTGCGGCCCCGCGGGAAGGAGCCGGGCCCTCACCGTCAGCCAGACCTGACAGAGCAGCTCACCTGTGCCTGGTCCCCAGGGTGCACCCACGGCCACGCCCCCACCCGCAGAGGGTGCACTCGCCCAGGAGAGGCAGGGGGTGCACTTGGAGGCGGAGTCACACCCCCCCACCCCACCCCCGTGAAGGAGTCGGTGGGCAGGGGGCCCCTTACGTCAGAACCACCCGGAACTGGTTGAACACCTCCTGGATCTGTCTGAGGTTGATTATCTGGAGAGGAGAGAGCGAGGCAGGGCTCGGCCTTGGCCCCGGGGCCCAGGCTGTGTCTGTCCGCGCAGAAGCCAGGACTGGGCTGACCGGGGACCATCTGCCTCGAGAGCAGGACGTCTGCAAACGGCCTCTCAGCACGGGGGCGGCTCAGCCCGTGGAGGACAGGGGCACCCGGTCGCTCGTTTCCAAGCCAAGTGTTTTCTGAGCTACAGACACCCGTTTCTAAGTGAATCTCCACAAAACCAGATCGGCTCTAGTTTGAAAATACTCAGGAAGGTCGTTCTATGAAGCGTGCTGTCCTCAGCTCCCCCACTTCCTCGAGGCCCCATTCTGCGCCTTCCTGTGGGTGCAGACACGCCCACACCTGTGGCTGGAGGAGGCCGCCTCCCTCTGGGCCCTGACCCACAAGCAGTGCCCTTGACCGGGGTCGGTCTGGGGCTGCCCTGGCCGGAGAGTCGGGTCTGCAGGCAGCTCCCGTGAAGAGCTGGCCGCCTGGGCTGCGGGAAC
>NW_006295816.1:343706-346120 GCF_000327345.1 Myotis davidii
CACCTCCGCAGCAGCACTGAGGAGCCCGGCTCAGGCCCCTTCCCCGCTAAGTAGGCGAGGCGACCCGGGTACCGAGGTCACGCAGCAAGGAGGCGCGTGGCTGGGGTGCGACCGGGCTGCCTGGCTGCAGGCCCGCTTGGTCCAGGGATGGACTGCATCCCGTGTGCTGGACGTTCAGGCTGCTGGCCACTGGGCGGGGCATCCACAGCCTGGTCACCCTGAACCTGGAAGCTGAGGTCTCGGTGGCTGAAGGGACGCTGAGATCGGGGTCCCCCCCACGCCCACTGCACCCTCTCAGGGGAGGTCCCAGGGCCAGCACAGCGGAGGCTGGGGTCGGACACGAGTGAGTCCCGAGGAGAGGCTCCTTACATCGATCTCGTCCAGCGCCCCGTCCAGGTACCGCCGCACCTGGGAGTTGATCTCCGCGATCTGGACCTCGTCCATGGGGTCATAGTTCACATGGGAGCGGTTGGCCTTGGGGGAGGAGGCAGAACATCATCAGCTCGCGGTGCTGAGCCCACGGGGGCGGCAGGGGGCAGCCTAAGAACCAGCACGGGAGCCTGGGCACCTCCTGGCCACCAAGCCAGCCCCACCCTCTCTACCATCGGGCCTGGAGGAGGGGCCTGTGGTCAGCAAGGGACAACCGAGCCAGCGGGGGGAGGGGAGGCGCCCGGTACGAGCCTCTACTCCAAGCGAGGGGCTCTGCTGGCAGGTTCGAGGAGGAGGGCATGGGAGGGCGGTGTGGCCTCGGCCTCCCGGCCCCTCTGGACCTGAGCATCACCCAGGCCGGCCCCTGCACTCCTGGCTCCGTGCTGCTCCCTCCACACCCCAGCCTGCCCCACATCCTGACCTTGACCCATCATGTCTGCCACGTACCCCAACCTGCCGGCCCCCGGCCCCCGGCCCCTCGTCCTCCTGCCGCCTGCCACCTGCCTGCCTCTGCTCCCTGGCCATCCAACCCCCTCCCACCAGGCATCCCTAGTCCCCCCAGTCTGTGTTCCCGGAGTCTCCCTGACGACGTGGCCCCTGCCCATCTGGCCCCCGTGCACCCAGGCCTGCCCCCAGCCCCCTGGCCCCTTACCAGGCTGTCGTGGATAGCCAGCTCCTGCTTGAGCAGCACCAGCTCCTTCTCCAGGTTCTTGACCATCCGCTGCCAGGGAAGCATCGTGGGGCGGAGCGGACAGTCAGAGAGGCCACGGCTTCTCTCCGTCAGCCCAGTCCCTGCCCTCCGTCAGCCCGCGGGCCCTTCCGTGGCCTGATCCCGCGTCTGGGCAATTCCCTCCCCACGGGTGACTTTCCCCAGCTGGGGTGAGTTTAGGGTTTGAGGGGCCTCGGCAGCCCCGGCAGAGGAGACTCAGAACAGAGTGAGCACCGGCACCCTGAGGGCCGCACCAAAACCCAACTCCCACACTGGCTGGTGTGGCCCAGTGGGTAGAGTGTCGGCCTGCGGACTGAAAGGCCCCAGGTTCGATTCTGGTCAAGGGCACATGCCCGGCTTGCAGGGTCGATCCCCAGTGGGGAACGTGCAGGAGGCAGCCGATCCATGATTCTCTCTCATCATTGAGGTCTCTCTCTCTCTCCCTCCCTTCTTCTCTGAAATCAATAAAAATATGTATTGTTAAAATGGCCACTGGAGGGAGCCCTTGGCAGCGGGATGCGGGACCCAACTGTGGCCCCTGCCCGAGGTGGAGAACCTGGCGTCTGGGAAGCGACTGCTCCTTCCGGTGGGCTTACTCAGCGGGGAGGGGGGTCTGGCTGAGCTGCTGGGGGTCTCCGACTGGATGACTGTCCAATGTGACCTCTGGCCAATCAGGTGACATGGGGAAGTGGGCCATCTGCCCCGGGGGTCACCAGCCTCCAGGACACACCCTCTTCCACTGACCAGGGAGAAGCTGCTTGGACGCAGGCTGGAGCGGCAGACCCCACGGAACGGCCTGGCAGCACTCAGCTGGCCAACTGCCTTAGAGAAACCGGAGCGTTTCCTGGTGGAATGAACGCTGTGGACACAGCACAGGTTCACATTCCCTGCTGGCCAGGCGCTTTCACCGTCACGCACGGAGGATGGCTCCGAGAGCTCTGTGTGAGCCAGTCCACACAGGGTCACACCAGGCCACAACAGGCAGCACCGGGCCACACCGGGCTGCACCGGGCAGCACCAGGCAGCACCAGTCCACACAGGGTCACACCAGGCCACAACAGGCAGCACCGGGCCACACCGGGCTGCACCGGGCAGCACCAGGCAGCACCAGTCCACACAGGGTCACACCAGGCCACAACAGGCAGCACCGGGCCACACCGGGCTGCACCGGGCAGCACCAGGCAGCACCAGTCCACACAGGGTCACACCAGGCCACAACAGGCAGCACCGGGCCACACCGGGCCGCACCGGGCAGCACCAGGCCACACAGGGGCAC
>NW_006295816.1:346297-349886 GCF_000327345.1 Myotis davidii
GGGCCACACCGGGCCACACCAGGCAGCACCAGGCCACACTGGGTCACACCGGGCCATACTGGGCAGCACCGGGCCACACTGGGCCACACCGGGCAGCACCGGGAAGCACCAGGCAGCACCAGTCCACACCGGGCCACACCGGGCCGCACCGGGCAGCACCAGGCCACACCAGGCTGGCAGCTCTCAGCCGGGAAAGCCTCCCTGGGAAGTGGCGACCCCCCCACACCTGCAGGTGTGGCTCCTTGGCAGAGCGCAGCACCCCTCATCTCTGCCGTCCGCTCGAGCCCGAGGCCCACAGAATCGCAGCCAGACGGGGAGGTCAGCAGCCCAACCCCCCTCGCTCGCCCGTGATCACCCTGAGGCCCAGCAGCTGGCGGAGGTGGATCCGGAGCCCAGCCTCCTGCCTCACAGCCAGGCCCAGCGGCCAGGGAAATTGGGAAGCTCTTCCACCGCCTCGCACCAGGTGTCAGCGGGAGGGAGGTCCTGGGAGCCACCTGAGGACGGGCTCATGGGAAAGGTGGCAGCAGAGGTGTCCCCGGGGCTCTCAGCGCTCAGGCTCCTAAAGGAAGACGCTCACCCAGGGCCACAGCGCCGACTTCAGAACAGAAGTCACTCCACAGAGTGTGAGGTCCTCCCTGCAGGCACAGGCCCACCGCCCGGCTCACAGGTGGCCACGTGACCTCCTGAGCTAGAACTCCAAGTACAAGAAAAGTAAATGTAAAGAACATGAAGCCCCAGCCAGGTAGCTCATTTGGTTGGAGCCCGGTCCCGGTTCGCCAAGGTTGTGGGTTCGATCCCAGTTAGGCACAGAGGGGGCTCCATCAAGAAATGCATCAGTAGGTGTAACAACAAATCAGTGTCTCTCTCTCTCTCTGTAAATCAATTTTTAAAAACTTTAAAAATCAAAAACCTAAAGCTGCAGAAAAGGATAGAAAACAATGCCACGAATGTAATGAGACCCCCCCCCCCCAGTCTGAATTTAGCACATGCCACCACCCCCCCCCCGTCTGAATTTAGCACATGCCACCACACTGGCACCTGTGTGTGTGTGTGTGTGTGTGTGTGTGTGTGTAAAGAAATAAAACATTTCGGATAAATGTGAAGTCCCTGTGTGCCCCAGTCCGAGTCCATTCCCCCAGACGCCCCAGGGGGACCCTCCAGCCTCATTTTCACCTGTCACTAGCGCGCGCACACACACACACACACACACACACACACACACACACACACTACATATCCACACACTCACCTTTCACTCACTCACTCTCTCACACTCTCTCCTCACTGCCATTTTCCACGTCTCAACAATCCAGACCAGATCTTGATTTAGCAACCTCAGTACTTGATAGGTTGAATGCATGTTCAACTCACGATATTTTCAACTTAAGACGGGTTTCCGACATCGCCCCGTCGTCAGCCCAGGGGCATCTGTACCCGTGAGTGGTCGTCAGTCTCGCTTTGAATGTTTTTATACTTGGAGTCGATGTCAGGTGCGACCGTTCGGGTCGCGTCAGTCCCCACCCGAGATGATCCAGGCTCAGGCCCTGGCTCTGGCCCCCTCTCTCCACAGCACGTGTCGCCCCTCCCCCCTGAAAGGCGACCGGTCACGTCCCCAGCTGCTCACAAGGAGCAGTGAGAGCCCTGTCCCCTGTGAACCTCTTTACACGCACCCCTGAGGTCGACACTGTTACACAGACCTGGCCGGGGACCTGTGGGAGTGACAGAGTGTTGGCCAACATCTCCTGAGCATCAGCAACATGACAGCACTGTGCGAAGAGGTTTCTACCCATCACCTTACACATAGTGTGTATATACACTAGAGGCCCGGTGCATGAAATTCATGCGGGGGGGTGTGTCCCCCTCAGCCCGGCCTGCACCCTCTCCAATCTGGGATCCCTCTCACAAGCCGAGACTGCTGGCTCCTAACTGCTTCTGCCTGCCAGCCTGATCGCCCCTAACCACTCCCCTGCCAGTCTGATTGACACCTAACTGCTCCCCTGCCAGCCAGGTCGCCCCCAAGTGCCCTCCCCTGCCTGCCATCTTGTGATGATGTCACGTGAGGGCGTCACGCAAGGGCGTGACACCACCTAGGCTTTTATTATATAGGATGTGTGTGTGTGTGTGTGTGTGTGTGTATTTAATTGATTTCGAAGAGGAAGAAAGGGGGATAAAGAGATAGAAACATTAATGACAAAAGAGAATCATGGATTGGCTGCCTCCTGTACACCCCCCACTGGGGATCGAGCCCACAACGCGGCTGGGAATCGAACCATGGCCTCCTGGGTCATAGGTCAATGCTCAACCACTGAGCCATGCCCGTCAGGCCTCATGTTATTCTCTGCATCTTTTTTTCTTTCTTTTTAATCCTCAACTGAGGATATTTTTCATTGGCTTTTAGAGAATAGAATAGAGAGGGAACGACAGAGAGAAACATCGATGAGAGAGAAACATCGCCTGGCTGCCTCCTGCATGTGCTGTGACCAGGGCCTGGGCCAGAGGGGAGCCCGCAACCAAGTCCATGCCCTTGACCGGAATCGAACCCGGGACCCTCTGGTCCGCAGGCCGACGCTGTCCACTGAGCCACACGACCAGGGCCACGTCTCTGAGTGGCTTCCGTTCCTCCCCAGCTTCACAAAGAAAGCAGCTGAAGCTGAGGAAGGAGACGATCTTGCTGAGGCCACACAGCTGATGCAGGGGCCTGGGCTCCCAGCCTCTGAGCCAGCGGTTCTCAAAGTGAGGCCTCAGAGCAGCAGGAGCAGCAGCGGGCAACGCCTGGAAATGAGACTCCTCCGGCCCCATCCCGGCTGACGCCATCAGGAGCCTGGGGCCGGTCCCGGGGCCTGTGGTCCAGCAAGCCCACAGCATCGCCCTGGTGCCCGCTCAAGGCTGAGAGTCAGCTCCAAGCGCTGTTTCCTCTCCCCACGCCCTCCTCCCCTCCCCCTTCCCCGAGCCACAGGGCCTGGCGTTAGCCGCCAGGATGTGGAATCCAGAAAGTGTAACGGGTTTGGCGGGAGCTCAGGGCATGCATGTGCCCTGTGCGCAGTAACTGGGATTCCACAAGCACAGTAAACGCAGCCCGATGACCGGCACGTGTTCCCCTTCACGAGATGCTGCCAAGGTGCTCTCCAGCGCGGCCGAATCCATCCTCCAACCAGAAAGAGAGCGGGTCCCGGTCTCAGGACCTCTCGCCACCAAGTTGCAGTCAGAAAAATTCTGATTTTTGCTCATCTGGGATTTTAATTTGCATTTCTCCAACTCATGGGAATGCTGAGCGTTCCCTCTGATTGGCCAGCCCAGCCCAGCGCAGAGACGCACCCGGTGAGGTTGGGAGGATGGCCCAGCTGGCTTCGCAGCTGTCAGTCAGGGACTTGCCTGCTGATGCCCCGGGCACGGGGCGCCCTGAAGCCCCTGACCTCGCCCTTTCCCCTGGTGGCAGCCCCCGCGGGGGTGTCTGGGGACCCCGTGGTTGGCCGGGGACCCCGTGGCTGGCCGGTCCTGGAGCAGGAAGGGACTGGCTCGGATTACACCTCTGGTTGAGGCCCAAAGGGAAGCCTGTGTGACCTGGGCACCCCCGCCCCCCCCACCCTGG
>NW_006295816.1:369936-370174 GCF_000327345.1 Myotis davidii
TAGCTTCATCCTGCTGGCGAACCGCAGCGAGGACAGCTGAAACGGGACAGAGCTCGCTACGGGGGCAATTCCTTATGAGGGGAGGTAGTCCAAAACAGGAAAGGGCTCCACGAGGATGGCGACCCGTTTAGAGACCAGCTCCACATCGGCCGCGGGTCTCCTGCGACCGTGGAGTGACCTCAGGAGGGGCCGCCAGCCAGGGGCAATGATGGCAGAGGCCGCGCGGCAGCCGCACACG
>NW_006295816.1:370560-372415 GCF_000327345.1 Myotis davidii
GGGCGGGCAGGCTCCCCCACCGCCAGCGCCGCGGCCACACGCCCTCCCTGCGGTCACCCCCACGGCGTGTCAGCGCAGGAGCAACACGACCCTTGACAGGAGCCGCCTTCCGGTTGTAAACATTTGGGGAACAGAGTCACCAGCTGCCACTCCCCAGTGCGCCCTGTCCCCAAGCCTGAGGCCCCTCGGCCGCTCCTCGGGCTCCGGGCACAGATCTCCAGTGGCGTGGGCACAGCTTCGGGGGCAGCAGGTGCCAGGAGAGCCACTCCCCGGGCAGTGACCGTCTCTGGGGGGTTAGGGGGGCAGAGGCCTCATGGGGCTCCTCTTGGGGTTCAGCCAGGAGACCAGGAGGCCCTGACGCCTGCCTCTGGGGAAGCCGCCTGGGCGTCAGAGGGAGCACCCATCCGCCTCCCGAGTCCAGGCCCTTAGCAGGAGGCTCCCTGGAAGCCGGACAGTCAGCCCCTCCTGCAGGAAGCTGGAGACCCCGCGGAGGGTCCTGCTCTGCGGTGTCCCGGGACAGGACGGACGAGGGTTATCCGATGGCTGAAGTGCCCTAAACACCCACATTTTAAAAGCGAAATGCCTAGCCCGGCCGGTGTGGCTCAGTGGTTGAGTGTCAGCCTATGAACCAGGAGGTCAGTGGTTCGATTCCCAGTCGGGGCACAGGCCCGGTTTGCGGGCTCCATCCCTAGTGTGGGGCGTGCAGGAGGCAGCCGGTCCATGATTCTCTCTCATCACTGATGTTTCTCTCTCTCTCCTTCTCCCTTCCTCCCTGAAATCAGTATTTTTTTAAAAAGTGAAAAGTCTAAAGCCGTGGTTCTCAGCCTTCTGGCCCTTTAAATATGGTTCCTCATGTGACCCAACCATAACATTATTTTCGTGGCTACTTCATCACTGTCATGTTGCTGCTGTTGTGAATCGTCATGTAAATATCTGATGTGCAGGATGGTCTTAGGCGACCCCTGTGAAAGGGATGTTCGACCACCAAAGGGGTCGCGACCCACAGGTTGAGAACTGCGGTCTTAGAGCATCTCCTGGAACTCAGGAATTTAGGAAAGGAATCACTATATTCCTCAGGACTCTTCAGGTCACAATAGGGACCAAACAGTAGTTTAGGCAAAAAGAGAAAACCATTTGCTCAGGTGATCAAGGCCAAGGCAGGAGCAGCCGCTGGCCTGGCCGCTGGAGCTGCTTCTGACGGCGCTCACTGGGTGAGGACCGTGTGGTTCCTACTCAGAGCCCAGACAGCCCGGCCCCTGGGCCCAGCCGCGGCCTCAGCCGGGCCCTGCAGCTCCTCCCTCCTCTCCTTGAGCCTCCCAGGCAGGCCCACCGACCCTCTGCCAGGAACACCGCGCGTTCCCTGCCACCAAGCCCACGCAGCGCCCGCCTTCCTCACCCCAGCTCCAGGAAGACGCCTCCCTCTGGGGACCCCCCATTGGGGCTCCACGAACTCCCAGGCCCAAGGCCATGTGTGGCTCCTCCCTACCGAGCTGCTCCCCGCCCACCGCCCCGCTTTGCACACGGCAGATGTCTGACACCCGTCAGTTCGTACCAGCGAGTGAGCACACCTGGGACCCGGTTCCTTCGAGGTTTTGAGCATGTCCGACTGTGAGAAGGCGGCACCGCCCTCCTCGGCCCAGCTCCAGGAGCAGCCCCGGCTCCAGGAGCAGCCCCGGCTCCAGGAGCAGCCCCGGCAAGCGTGGCCTGTGCCCTCAGCCTCCTCTCCGGGCACAGCCCCTGCCCAGCCTGCCTCCCAGAGCTTCTGCCCCTGGGTCCTCAGTATGTGGATCCTGGCTGGACCCCTCTCAGCAGCTTTGGCTCAGACTCCCCCCGGGTGCCTCCACTCCTGACAATG
>NW_006295816.1:372515-375642 GCF_000327345.1 Myotis davidii
CACCGGCGGCGCACCTACCGTCTCGTCCAGCTGGGCGGCTTCTCCGTAGATGTTCGCCACCAGGACCATGTTGCAGTTCCCCCCTGCGGGAGGCGGGACATGCAAGCCCGTGAACGTGCGGGTTTGCTGCCGGGATTCCTTTGAGGCTGGGGGGCCGGTTATGAACAGAATGCGTGTGTGCCCTCCACATCCCATGTGAGAGTCTCAGCTCCCAGGTGGTGGTGTTTGGAGGAGGGGCTTTGAGGAGGTAATTTGGTGTAGATGAGGTCACGAGGGTGGGGACCAGCAGCGGAGAGATGGCGTAAGGCCGGGAGGGGCAGGGGCAGGGTTTGCTCATAGTCACACTCAGTTAATCACCAGACATCGCTCTGGCTGGTTTGGCTCAGTGGATAGAGCGTCAGCCCGGGGACTGAAGGGTCCCAGGTTCGATTCCAGTCAAGGGCGCATGCCTGGGTTTGTGGGTTCAGTCCCCAGTAGGGGGCATGCAGGAGGCAGCCAATGGATGGTTCTCTCTCATCATTGATGTTTCTATCTCTATCTCTCCTTCTCCCTTCCTCTCTGAAATCAATAAAATATATATATATATATGTATATAAAATAACCAGACACCAATGACTGTGTCGTTAGGCCCAACACAAAACCTGGGGACACAGGGCTGACAAGACACTGCCCTCACCCCCGTCGGGGAGTCTGTGGGGGAAGGAAGGACGTCCTGGGCGAGGCCACACTGGGCCTTGGCGGTGACGAAGGCTCTGCCAGCGGGTTTAGGGGTGAGCGGGATGAGGAGCTGTTCCCAGGAGAGGCCAAGCTTAGGCCGGCTTCTGGGAGTGAACAGCGTGACGTGCTGCAGGTGAACGGAGAGGCACTAGGTGTGGCTCTGTGAAAAGGCTGCACGAGGCTCATGCCACCCGGAAGGGGCCATTCCATGATCACAGCAGCAGATCGGCCAGCCCTGGCCGGTGTGGCTCAGAGGACAGAGCGTCAGCCTGGGGACTGAAGGATCCCAGGTTCGATTCCTGGTCAGGGCCCAGGCCCAGGTTGCGGGCTCCACCCCCAGTGGGGGGCGTGCAGGAGGCAGCCGGCCCACGATTCTCTCTCATCACTGATGTTTCTATCTCCCTCTCCCGCCCCTGCACCAGCGGGCCCTCACCTAGCGAGTCCTTGAGGGCGTGGGTGAGCTTGCACTGCCGGAAGGGGATGTGCTCCCGCTTCTGGTCCCCGAGGGCGATGATGGCCTGCTCCAGGAAGGACAGCGACTTGTTGATGTAGGTGGCTTCCTTCAGGACTCGGCCCTCGGACTGCAAACCAGAGGCGTTCCGCGTCAGACCCAGGGAGAGGCGGCCCCACCCAGAGCCTCCCTCGGGGTCGGGCCGTGGCCCACACGCCGCGGATCCCTCACACAAGCACCCGTGGTGCTGGCGAAAGTGACCACCACGTGGACACTCACGTAAGAACTCACTGAAAACCCACACAGCGTGCGTGTGCATATGGGCGTTTGTGCAGCCACCTGAGCAGATAAGCCTGCGGGTATTTACACAGATAGGAACACTGACACGAACGCACAGAGAATGCTCATCCCAATGCACTGGCGGATGCTTTTTGTTGACGGTAACTTTTTTTTTCATGTATTTTTCCACTTGGACATTTTAACGTACCTTTTGAAGTTGCATATGTTAATTTACAATGTTTCAAATTAGAATTTTAACCAGCTAATCACAATACTCCTTCATATACGCGAGTGAAAAAGACTTTAACACACACCACCTGGCCAGTTGGCCACGATGCTAAGTTTTGGGGAGGGGAGAGCTTACTGTCCAAACCACCATCAGAGAGGGTCGAAGCCGGAGTCTCCCTACCATAGAGCTGGAATGGAGACCAATCCTACTGCCCTCAGGCTAAGCAGCTTTTTTTTTTTAACTTGTCAATCACGGTCGACATTCGGTATTTTATATTAGTGGCAGCTGTGTGCTCTAGTGACTGCGTATGCCAATACTCACATTCATATAAATATTTCAGATGAAACACTCATGCAAACACTCCTGTGAGCACTCGCACTCGCACTCGCACTCACACTCAGACTCGCATTCACACTCAGACTCGCACTCACACTCACACTCAGACTCGCACTCACACACTCGCACTCACACTCACACTCGCACTCATACTCAGACTCACACTCACACACTCGCACTCGCACTCACACTCAGACTCGCACTCGCACTCAGACTCGCGCTCGCGCTCACGCTCACGCTCACACTCACACCGAGAAAAGCTAATCACTTGCTGAGAGCCAGGCTCCTTGTCAAGAATTCAGAGGCTACACCCTGGCTGGTGTGGCTCAGTGGATAGAGTGTCGGCCTGTGGGCTGAAGGTCCCGGGTTCGATTCTGGTCCAGGGCACATGCCCAGGTTGCAGGCTCGATCCCCAATGGGGGACATGCAGGAGGCAGCCAATCAATGATTCTCTCTCATCATTGATCTTTCTATCTCTCTCTCCCTCTCCCTTCCTCTCTGAAATCAATAAATATATATTTTTTTATAAAAGAACTTAGAGGCTATGATCTCATTTCAACTTTACAAAAGCCTGTTGGGGAGGAACTGCCTCTGTTGCTCCAGCTCCGCAGGGTCAAGCCCACCTGCTCTACTGTAGCCGTTGCCAACCTCTCCGGCCTCACAGACCAGGTCCCAACCTCTCAGACCCCACGGACCAGGTCCCAACCTCTTGGGCCTCACGGACCAGGTCCCAACCTCTCGGGCCTCAGAGACCAGGTCCCAACCTCTCAGACCGCACGGACCAGGTCCCAACCTCTCAGACCCCACGGACCAGGTCCCAACCTCTCGGGCCTCAGAGACCAGGTCCCCCACTCTCGGGCCTCAGAGACCAGGTCCCAACCTCTCAGACCCCACGGACCAGGTCCCAACCTCTCGGGCCTCAGAGACCAGGTCCCAACCTCTCGGGCCTCAGAGACCAGGTCCCAACCTCTCAGACCCCACGGACCAGGTCCCAACCTCTCGGGCCTCAGAGACCACCTCTGGTTGGCGACCACTGCTCTACTATGTCTCCTTCGGGACTGTGCTCACCACGAGGGGCAGCCCCCATGAGACACAGCCCCCCAGCCCCCCCTCCC